>NC_052131.2:29824233-30424233 GCF_016086655.4 Lepeophtheirus salmonis
GTGACCAGTGTAATAAATTAGGAAAATAAATGAAAGTTGTATCATTGAACTTTTTTTTTTTTTGTTTTTACGTTGTGATAAATTTGACAAATTATTTTTTGGAATAAAAAATTGGAGATATATATTTTTGGGAGATATGGGGGTGTGGAGGATACAGCCCACTACGGACGCCCCTGCCTTATATTGCCAGGTCATATAGGATGGAATTAATACGATGCCGATCTTTTATTCTACACTGTGTACAACAATGACTTTGTCTTATAACGCCCTAATAGACAATCATTGTTACTCTCCGTCATTCATGAACACACTCACTTTATACTTGGATGTTCACCCTCAAGAACTAAAGAATTATGATAACAGCGATCGAAAATAAAAACAGTGTTATGTTAGCAACTTCAACAAGTCTTGTGTTTGTTCATTAACTTTCTCCCTAACCAATTATCAGTCTTACACACCGTTATTTATGAGCAAAAAGCATTTATGATTACTCTATATATGCTTTCAAGAATTATTGAACAATGATAACAGCTTTGGAAAATAAAAAGACACTTCTATCATTAACAACCACTAAAAAAATGCACACTTGAAAATGCTTAGAATTTCCAACATTATGGGTAGCTGCCGCAGATTCATATTTTCCACAAAATATCACTTATCAATGCCTCATTTGATATATCTCAATTAAGAAACTATTAAACTCAAACACAATTCATTTTCTGTCAAGAACATTACACCGTAAAGTAAGTCTTCTCCCAGCACAAAGAATTGTATTTTGACTTTTATTATAGCGATCATTTATTGCATCTAAACCAAAATAAGGGATAACTATCTAATATAAAAACATATATTTTCCAAAAGTTTTATTACAATTAGGATAATAATTCTTTGATATTTCCTTGATACTTGATATGTTTCCCATCCATACTTAGAACAATTACTCAAGAGAAGATGATGACGAAAATGATTGGCCCACATAGTTTATAAATTACTCTCTCATTAGTCAAATCATCGTACCCATTTTTCTCTAATGATATATTATTGCTTAATGATATTTCATATATAAAATGAGTAATGTCCAAACCATAGAAATATAAAGAATTTACAGACTGAACACTCAAAAATTAGAAAAAATTTAAAGCCGTTTTCACTACTACATATTTTTATTTTGTGCCATTTTTATCGCAAACTTTTGTTGCAAAAAATTTCTATACTTTTTAATACAATATGTCCCCTCCATTCTGAATGATGGCTTCAATACGGGGACGAACAGAAGTACAACTGGCCTTGATGAAGTCAGAAGACAAGTTGTTTCACTCCTCTGGGATCACAACCTTCGCCGGTTGAGGGAGAAGGCCAGAATTCTTCCGTGCAGGAGACAGACTTGTTCTCCGTGGAGAAATACTGCACCTTCTTGGACGTGTTTTGCGGGGCGCCGTCTTGGGTAAACACATATTTGTCCATGGGGAACGTGCTCTTCAAAAATGGCAGGACATAGTACCTGAGGATCTTGTAGTAGACGTCCGTGTTGACTTTATCGTTGGCCTTGAAGAAGTATGAAAGTATCTTACTACAGTAAGACAACACGATTCCAAAGACCACGGCCTGAGTTCTTGATTTTTGCGCGGAGAGGATCGTACACCCGCTGACTGTCATTTTGCTTGTTGCTCGGATATTTTTCATCACACAAAAACAAAAAAACATGAAATTGTAGCTTTTTGTCAGTTCTTTTGAAGGGGGTTAAGTATAAAATTGTCAGACTTTTAAAACTAGGGTTAAAAATGTCTGCAGGATCATATACATATATTTTTATATGTTCTTAAAAATTTAAATTTTGTTATAGTTAAGTATTTTTGGAAAAAATTACCAAAAAATTTATAAAATAATTGTTTTCTGGATAAGCAAATCAAAAAACGGATACTACACTAATCATCCCAAGTTGTCGTGAGTCGGACCTAATTTAAGACTGAAGACTGAAGTCCAGTCAAGTTCTGTATTGCATATCAGTCCTAAAACTTATGATGTTCGGTCCTTGATGACATCACTCAAATTTATTTATTCTTCTTCATTAGTTCTAGCACTGAAAGACTGTTCTTAAACCTGGACTGAACTGGACCGAAAAAATCAGTATGAAAATACAAAAGTTCAGTCTATTCAACAACTGGGGACGTCACCTATATGATATGACTTTCAAAACTGTGTAAAACAAAAATTTTAATTTGAACTGTTAAAGGTTAATAAAAATACAAGGTTATACCATAACGTATGTACGACTGATGTTTGAATTCCACCACGCTTTTCTATAGTGACACCATAGAATATGTTTGGTTATATGTTTTATCAAAATGGGTTTGCCTGCCCAGTAGTCAGTACAATACATCAAATTGAAAATTCCAGCAATAATGACGCCATAGACGATGATTGGTTGCGTCTTTTCTAAAAATCTGTCTATCTTGCTCTTTTTTAACCTTTTACTAAGATTCCCTCTATAACTCTCTTCAAAATAAAGATAGAAACTTGAAATTTGGTAGGATTAATCTTTTATTGATGTACATAAACAATAATATTAATGGCTAAAATCACCACCCGCTGAAATTACCTCCTCCAGGCGGGACCGCAAGTGGGAGGAGGCTTTGAGGATGTTTTTCTTGGGGATGTGGCTGAATACCTCCATGATAAAGGAGGCACTTGTGTTCTGACGGTGACGATTATTAACTATTTCAGCCACATTCAACACATAAAATTCAATGGGGTTGAGGTCGGGGCCGCTAAGGAGCCAGATCCTTCCCGCAGAAGTTAGATAGCTTATGCATACACCATTCCTGATCCTGTTTGCATTGTAGGCCAGATCCCTATCCTGCTGAAAGATTTACGATTCTCCATCGGCCAGTTAATACATTCAGGGCTTCACAAAGTTAAAGATGGACCTCCAGGGGCATCTTTGATTAGGTTCTGTGTTGAGTTCAGATTTTCAACATCATGAGTATCAGAACGATGCCTGTGAGTGTTTCTTTTTAATTCAAACTCTTTAGGGTCCCTGCCCTTCTCACGATATTCATCATAAATGCCCCTAAAGTTATTTACAGTGTTGAAAGATAAGTTGTTAAACTGGGCAATCTCCTTGCTGATCCTTTGTGTGCGAAATCCCCTCATCATGGCTCCATGAATCACCTCCTATGGATTCCCTTTGATAGTTAAACATTTTTTTCATTTATTATGCAGCTTCTGTAATCCGACTATCAGCTGATTAACATAGTTAGTCAGTCGGGCCTCGATTCTGGTCCAAAGCCCCCTTCCTTACCAGATTTGAACCCATTGTACTATTTTATATGGGGCACTTTGGAGAAGGAAAACAAAAGGACCTCATTCCCAAAATGTGGACTCAGTGAATTCCTCCATAGTGGCTGCTTGTCAGAAGAGTTTGTGATAAACTCTTGCATGTTCTTTTGGAAACGTGTAAAGGCTGTTAAAAGTTTTTCAAAAACCTTGTGTACATGTTTTGTTAAAATATTTGTTTGCCCTATTATTGAAAGTATAAAATTATTGATGTATTATAGAATCCATCGTTCGAGTCTTTTGCTACCCTACCATGTTCATCAATATATGTTATGGAGATAAGACTTCCTTTAATCAAATAACAAAAGTTAATGTTAATATGAATAGCGATGAAAATCGTGTGTATTTTGGATACCTTAAAAACAGAAACCCAAAAATAAACATGGAAACCCTGACAGTTTGAAGTATGTTTTGGAGGAGAGTAGCTTAGCTGTCATAGCATTTCATTAGATCAGCAGTGACAGGCAGAAGGGGGAGAAGGAAATAAACATTGTCAAGAATTATTCCAATGTCAATCCCTAATTCTACTCGGAGTCCATCAAGGACAAACAACTATAACCTATCACTAAATCCTCAAAGTTACTGTTCTCCTTTATGAGCACACACGAATTTTCAATCCTGTTTTGGAAATAATTGAATGTAGTAGGAAAATAAGCTCATTACTCAGGAGTAAATTAAAATGACAACAGCTGAGAAAAAGTAAGTTCATTTTTCAGATGAACAATTAATCATGTTGTGGGTAAAAATGACCCATAACATGAGTACCGTTACTCTTATTCCAACATACTACAATCGTTAAACTTACCTCCAAAAAAGAGGCCCACAATTATTTGGTATCGAGCCTAATTACATAATTTTTCTATGGTACTATTATTTATATTTAATAGTAAAGATATTTACAGGTTAACAAGAAATACTTCGAAGATAACAAAGCAACGCTCCGAATACTAATGAAGTTTAAAAAAAAAAATAGGGTTGTTGACAATATTTTGGGTATATATTGTGATTTATGGGACAATATGTTTTTAAGAAATAACGTACAAAACATGAGCGAGAAAGTATCAAAATACAATTTTCCATTTCTTTAGTCAAATTATTAAATATTAGTGTTAGACTCAAGCATTACTAGAACTAAAAAACAATGGAGAAATTTTATGTAATTTAATCAAACTCGTCTTAGTTTTTTTTTAGTTTTTTGGGGGGGGGTCGACTTTACGTGACCTGAAAATAAATCCAAATAGATAAATCTTTTCTCCAGTTTTTTTGGTACTTCTATTGAGTAATCTATATAGATAATGCAACAATATTTATAGTCGTATTAATCAAATATTGCCAGCGTGTGCATATAGCATTATACAGGGTGCACTGTATTTAAATCATATACATATGTTTGATATAAAAAATATTAATGTACTCGAATTAATGAACTATCACAGGCTTGTGCATGCATACAAAGAGCACTGTCTCTGTTTTTTTATAGCTCTGTTACGTTCATCATCATTCGTGTGCATTTTTAGTATAAGTTAAAATTTGAATTAAATATATATTTGCTAGGATGTTAAAATGAATTTAGAATGTTTTATTATTCAGCGCTCTAAAGACTAAAGTACTCTTCATTCATCCCAACACATTATTTTTTTCCCTCAAAATCTAACTATTATTCTTTCATTAAAGAGGAGGGAACACATGTTATCTTCTATATTTTGAAAGAAAAATTTGTATTTTAGTCCAGTGGTCCCCAACCTTCTTCTAACTGTGGACTGGGAGAAGTAATAATAACAATAAACCCGAATCCACACTCATATGGAGCTTTATTAGTTCCTTGCTTCAACATTCCATTGGTATTATAACATTTGAAAATAATAACTTTATTAGCAACTTTTCTCCAACAATATAACGCTATTATAGCATCAAAAACTGTCCATACCACTAACTCAATGGGAGTCTTGACCTTGTCTCTTTACAATAAGATTGTCTCCTCTAGTGGTAATGATAGACAAAGAAGCCTAAAATTGTCCAGTCTACTCTTTTGCCTTGTTTTGATGGATGTCAATTTAGAAAGCACAAGAGAAACTTTCCAAACACGCTAGTTTCTTACACATTTTGCTACTTTGGTTAAATTTTGGCGTGTAAGTGAGAAGAATACTATCGTTTCAAAATAAAAGACCGCTTGACTTAGACTGGAAGAGGGAGACTTTTTACTCAATCTACTATGAATGCAAATAACAAAAGGGTGAGCTTGTTTCCCGGGAAATCTGATAAGTAAATTTAAATTATCAACCCAAAAATAATCAACAATTACTTTGTAGAATTAATTATCTTTTGTAATTTGCATTCATACTTAATATTTTATTCTTTTCCTTTAATCTGTAGATCAAATAGTAAGTCCCCCTTTAATATCGTTCCAATCTAAATAATAACTAATTAATTATTGTGGGGCCCGGTACTGACTGGTCCGCAGACCGGTATCGGGTTGCAGCCCGGGAGTTGGATACCTCTGTTTTAGATACGCCCAATTACTCCGGGCAATGCCTGGTACTACCGCTGGTTACTTATCCACTTCTTTGTCATATTTTTAGAGGGCGGGAGATTTTCTCTTCAGTCAAATTTGCTCCTAGTTTTTCTGCATTGTTAATTTTACAACTATATCAAAAACAAGAAATATAACTTATGGCCATGTGACTCCGATGTTGATAAATAAACGTCATGACAACCTAAATTAGTTTAATTTTTGCTTTGTTGTGGTTAACTCCGTAGATACAGCTTTTTAAAAATAATTTCCTATTATGCAAAAAATATTTTCTAATATAATCTACAATATTTGAGTAATAATTGACTGCCTTATTATATTTTGTTTATATTATTTTTTCACATAGATTTTAGAAAAAATTGAGAAATAATGTATATCTTTATATTAAATGTGAATGTCAGTGTTTGCCCTTCAATCACGGCCAAATCAAGGAATTGATTTTGCTAAAAAATTTTAATAAGGTTCTTAAAGCTCCAGAAACGGTTTTGGTAACATTTTTTTTTTTTGTCATCAAGGCCATGAGGAACTTCAAATAGCATTATTTGAGCACTTCACTTTTACAGCCTGAGGCTGATGAGGTGTATTTTGGATATCAGAAGGGTTCTTTGCTGATCCGAGCAGCGGCCGTGAAAGAATTAAACTTGTCTCAGGGACCAGTAGCTCAATTGTGCAACCCATGGGTGGAGGTGTATTTTAGTATATCATTAGGGGTGTTTTTTTGCCTAAAAATTTGGTGGCAATGCAGTTTCAACTGCCTTGAGGCCCAGTACTACACCTATACAACAAGAAAGTCGGGGTATATGTTGGGATATTAGGAGGTTCCTTGATGGTCAGGGAAGGGGTGGCAGAGAAATTTAATTTGTTTTGGACCTATCTGTTCACCTACACAACCCGTGGGCAGGGTTGTACTATTAAATATTTGAGGAGTTTCTTGGTGCCTAGAAACACGGCGTTACTAGAGCTTAAACTGTATTTTGGAACAGTACTTCACCTGTACTACCTGATAGCCAGTGTGTATTTCGGGATATTAAGAGGTTTCCTGGATGCTCAGGCAAGAGACTGAGAGACTATAAGTTCGGCCTCTGACTCAGAATAAAGCAACTACTTCCTCATTGCTTTAAAGAAGAGTGCCTATATAATGCCCATATGTAAGTACACTCATAAAACCAACATGAGAATAGTCCTTAAAATTTAAAAGTTTTTTGTTTTTTTGTGGTTTTATATTAAGCAGAAGAGTTCTTAATGAATTTTAATTTCAAAATGTTCCGTGCAATGCTTGGAAAACTTACTCTAATTACAATAAATTTCCCAAAATTAATTGAGCAATTGACAAATCTTTTGGTCTTAAATGAAGTGTCCATAGTGAAGTAAGTCACTCAACCCAACAACTTTCCGCTTCAACTACAGCCTCCAAACTGTACCTGAACCTGGCACATGCCTTGATGGGGAACTCTTTATCAAGAAGCCTGCAAGGAGTCAACAATTTTTGCAGTCAACAGTGTTATGTTTAGGCTAATTCGACTCTCCCTCCAGAGATCAAAATGTTTTTTGCACTATTTATTTTTTCCCTCTGGAAAATATAAATAGTATTTTTTTTTTCCCCCACTACGTAAAGGAGTCTTCTAGGTTTTTGAATTGCTGTTTTTGTGATCATGGGATCATAATTTTGAAAAAGTTGAAAGTAGAACAACACATTTCACGATAGGTTTGAAGAATATCCGAGATTATTGTAATTAGGGACTATTATCGTTCAGAGTCCTTTTTCATCATTAAGACACAAGTGGAAAAAAAAAGAGAGAAGCTTGAATAAAGTGTCCCACACGGGGTAGTCCAAAGGGCTCAGATCTGGCGAGATAGGAGGCCACATTTCCTTTGACCTAACCATAAAGGTCTTTAAAATGTTGGTTGTTCCGGAAGATATCCGGTTCCAATTACACAATTTAGACAAACCACACTAATTTGAAATTCTAAGATGGAGACAGATCTGTTAACATCAATTTAAACTCCCTAGCAAAATCATTTTTATTTTTTTAATGGATATACATAAAACATAAAATATATTACAAATCCATAGCTTTTACAAATAAAAAAATAAAATATTAATTTTTTGGAAAAAAAAATCAAAAATCTATAAATATTCAAGAAAAATGAAATTTCTGAAAAAAAAATAAAAATCTATAAATATTCAGGAAAAATTAAATTTTTGGTAAAAAAAATTCAAACATTAATTATTTTACATTGCTGCATAGTTTTCCCGAATGACGAAAAAAAAATCCTTAATGATGGGAGTAGGCTACAGCCCCTCCAGCCGACTACCCGTGGACACCTCTACTCAGGCTCCGTGCACCGTTTTTGTTTATTAGAGTACTAAACTTGGGTTGAAACAAGCCAATTATTCAAATATGAAGTAAAATAAAATTATTATCATGCTCTGGGTTAAAAAAAACACAAATGCAGTCTTATCAGAACTTAAAACAGCACATAGAAAATTTCAAAAACCATTAATTTTGTACAAAATAAAATTCAAAAGTCTATAAATATTCAGAAAAAATTTAATTTTTGAAAAAAAAATTTAATATTAAATTTTTTGTTTTGCTGCATAATTTTGCCGAAGGACAAAAAAAATTGGGAGCAGCCTACAACCCCTCCAGCCCACTCTCAGTGGACCCCCCTGCTCAGGCTCCGTTCACCTTTTTTGAAAGTAAGGGGGAAGGGGGGAATAACTGTACCGTTTTTTTTTTCCTTGCTGCCATATGATAATTGTAAATTATTCAAAAGTTTTAACATTGTTTCTCTGGGCCTTCCCCTATTGTGTAGCCCTTGTTACTTCAATACGGTTGCTCCAAAGCAACCGTATTGATTAATTCTAACGCTCATTTTCTATGTATTTAAATTAATTTAAGAATTTGGAAATCTCTTAATTTATTTATTAGGATCAAAGCCAACTTTAAATTAAATTCATCAAGAGCGTTTTTTTGCACTTATTTCACATATTAAGTAAGCAGCTAGGAATACAAAAAGAACGGGTTTTAATATTATATAATTAAAAAAGTTAAGAGTTTCTTTTGATTTGAGAAGTTTTGAAATTATTTTTGTATATATATTTAACTATTTTTTACCTCGACTTTTGATGTTGTATTATATGATCCGTCAACACAAAAGCAAGACGGAATGATCATGGATTTTGAATAACATGTTTATTTTAAAGAAAATAACTTATTAGGTTGGGGGAAAAAGTAATTTTGTATTTTTCACCTATTGTCAATATTTTTTAAGAAGTGTTATAATCATTTGATTTAAACCAAGTATGCTTTATTATATTTGACAATTTGTTGGCAACGAGAATTCAACTTCATAATGTCCCTCTCTTAGATGCCCTTGTCCCTATTTGAAAAAAAAAAAAAAAAAAACTAGGACAACCAATTTTCACATGCCATTATTGAGGCCAAATTTATTCCCCCCAACGCGTTGGTCACAAACTAAAACAGGTAGCAATCACTTCGTGCCAGGTGCGGATTGTAGAGTGGATTCTTAATAACTTCCAATCTGAGCTCACGGAGCTTCTGGCACAACATCAAAGTTGTATGTGCTCAAACCACGAAAGAGAACCGGCCCAGTGCACTTTTCTTGTTCGCTTTTTCCCTTTCAAGTAGTAAAAATGTAAAATTTCTTCCTTTGAAACCTCCATACTCGATGCTCGATAATTCAATAAAGTATTACTGTGTATGCATATACCATCAGGCAACAACATTTTCGCCCATTGGCTAAAAAGCCACATTTATTATTGCTCTTTAAGCCACGGAACATAAAATGAACATTAAAGAGTTCAATCTGAGTAGGTAATTCTCTTTTTAAAATCATGTTTTTAGAGTATAATTTTGATTCGGAGATAATATATATTTTATAATTATCTTATGTACCTTATGGGATGGGAAAAAATACAGTCCAGTATGTCCAGATATATCACAATACATCGGTGCAATTTTGTCGATATACTTGATGGTTGAAATAAACAGTCCAGGAGTTATTTTCAAAGATGTCTGACGGCCGGACTCAGCATGAGGGGGGAGGCTGAGAAAAATATTTCAATGTTCTAGTTGACATAGGAAATTTTAGGTGGTCAAACATTCTGTACCTTATGGGGTAAAATATTTGCTATGAATCGTAAATAGCTACCGGCCCACTTCTGTATCCCTAGTCCCTCTCTCTCTCAAAAGCTACTTCACTCTTAACAATTGCACTGGATTCAGCAACTATCTTAACATTATACAGGGTTAATAATTTTACTTTTTTTAATATATATTTGCATTGTAGGAAACTGTCATAATCAATTAATAATGAGAATAATAATTATTTTTACAAATACCAATATTTTTTTTTGAAATAATTTGAAGAGTTCTATAAGCTGGATTTTTTTGACTTTTTTGTATATTTTTTATTTTCAATTTTTCAAGAACTCCTGGAGTCATCCTCATCTCTTTCATTGACGCACCTTATTTTCCTAAGTTATAAAATTGTTTGTGTCAAAAGTAACGACAATATCATTCTCCCTAAAGGAGGGTAACCACATTTATCGTGGATGTACACTAGAACGGTTTGATTTTCACCTTTAATTCCGCAGAAAAGTTTTCATTCGATATGAAAATTTCCTATGCAAAATTGCTATGTCTTACAATGTCATCTTCAGGTCCCACATCTCGATCCAATAATGAAAAAAGGCTAAAACTCTTTACTCGGTAAATTTAAAAATTTTAATGAACATTTTCTTAACATATAAAAATGTGTATTAAAATTGTTTTTTTTTTTTTTTAAATTGTGTTATGATATCACTTGGATCATAAAATTGGAAAATTTGATGATCCAAGTATAGTGTGCATCCTTTTTTTACATTTTTATTCAGCATAATCCAAATTATGCTATGTTATTTGCTTTTTTGATCCATAGTGTAACTTTTGAAAAAAAGTCAATAAATTTTTTTTATGGGTTAAAATTAAATTTATCATAGATAATTAAAATAATGACTAATGCTGTACTTTAATCTGTATTGATGAAATAAATAACTTTTCTCGCATTTCAATCTTTAATTGAGATATACTAACTAAAGGTGGCGTCATTTAAGAACAAAATTTTGTTTAGTTTATTCTCTTACCATCTGACAACTTTTCCGAGCTAGCCATAAAGTTGAAAACAAATAGTGTACCCGTCTAAGTGTATTTAATTAATACTAGAGTTATATATACTAGTATACCCCCCAGCCAAGGGTTTGTAGGTAAACTGCTAGGCCCAAGTAAAGTTAAATTTCCCCGCCGCCACATCAGTGAGCATAAAAAAACACTCCTAATTTCCCTAATTCCTCTCAGGTTGTACAGTGAGGTAGTGGGCCTCAAGGGAATTTAAAAAGCACCGCTGTCACATTTCTAAGCACCAAAAACCCTTCCAATATACTAGAATACACCACCGCTTATGGACTATGAGTTGATGGTCCTTGAGGCAGGTTGAATTATTCCACCGTCACTTCCCTGAGCATCAAAGAACCCTTATAATATCCAAAATACAACCCGGGCCCTAGGTTGTACAGGTAAAGTGCTAAAATAATTAAAGACCACCGTGGCCCCAAAGACCAAAAAAAAAAATTCCCAAAACCTTTTGTGGCCTTAAGAACCTATATGAAAAATTTCATGAAAATCCATCCATTGGTTCGGCCGTGATTAAAGGACAAACACAGACATTATAATTAGAGATATAGATATACATTCTACTTATTTATAGGAGGGTCGTAAGGTTGAATAAGTTAATTTTTATTCCGGGGTGTAAATTATTAATTATAGAAAAAACTATTATGTTTCGACGTATCTTCCGTCAATGTCGAAGAATTTTAACCATCGCCAAATCCACCCGTCCATATCTTTTCCGAAGGCAATTTCCTACTTTGGGTTTATGACCCCCTCTCAAGCTAATTTTACCTCCGCCTCGGTCCCAACTGATCTTCCTGTGAGATTATTTTGGCTTAAGGTAAAAAGAAAAAGTCATATTGGTGACAAATCGGGAGAGAAAGGTTTGGTGGGATATGGTCTTGATCCAATGGGAATCTAAGAAACTTTTAGTTTGGGGGAAGTGTGAGCACAGGCATTATCTGTGTGAAAGTTCTACTTTCCAGTCTTCAGTTCTAGGTTTTTTTTCCAAAATGATTTAAAAATGGCTTCATAACATGGATGAGGTAATCTGAGTTAACAGTTTGACCTTTTGGTACATAATGAGGGTAAATCAAGCCATATTTATCAAAGAACGGAATAATCATTATTTTTTTGTCTGAATTAATAACCTTGGATTTAATAGAAGCTTGATCTCCTCTAAGTATCAATTCTTTTGATTGTTCTTTGGTTTTGATGGAAGATACCCAAGACTCGTCAATTCTCACAATTAATAATCCGGATGGGTCTGAAAAGCCCTTCAAAATTCCTTTACACATTCCACCCTTCTCATTTAATGCACAACGTATTGTGAGACCAAAATTTTTGGTGAGGATTTGCTTGATGGTCCAAAATGAAAGCTCCCTGCCTGTGACACATCGATCCATCTCCACTGCTAGACGCACTGACTCAATTATTTCCGGTTGTGTCCTTTTCTCTTTTTTCGGATCCACCACAGGTAGATACCTCTTCTGCTTGAACTTTGGCAATAATCCGATAAATTTGGGAATCCCATTTGGTAGAGACTCCAAAGTAGTCATTGACTAACTTTTAGATCTCGAAAAATATTTTATTTCCACGGGCGAGGTCGGAAACAAAATCATGAACTCTCGTCATTTTTATTATTTGGGAGGGGGGTTAGCCATCAAGGCATTTTGATTGTCAGTTTTTCCAAGGAATTCTGCCTCTGATCCAACTTATCAATATCAAAAGGATGAACTAGTATGAATGAAATCTTTAACTGTTTTTTTAAATTTTTACAAACTCTTTAACAATGAAGGAGCTGTGCAAATACTTGCATGCTCAACCGTACAAGTAGGTGTTATGGAGAGAAGAATTGTTCTCACAAAAAAACTTCCTTTAATCAACTAATAAGAGTTAATAAAAAATATATATACACCAGTATACGTGTACACACTCGATAGTTGTGGTAACCCGCCTTAATCTTTCAAAATATTATAATATTCATACAAGATATCGAATAAATTTAAATTAACTAATTTGAAAATAATCACAACTCATGGAATCTAAAAATAAATAACTGCAATTCTGACTTAATTCAATACAAAATTATTGGCTGTATAAATAAATTGAAATAAGTTTCACAATACAAAATATAGAAACATCTAGATATCGTCATATATATTAAATATTCACATTCTATGAAGAAGAAAACAAAGTCAGATTGATGTGAAGTATGAGTCAAAAGTATTTAATTGACAAATTTACAAAAAATTTATTAAGATCTGGGGCTCCGGCAAACATAGTACTTAGATGTTTATGAGTTGTTTGAAGAGAAAGACTTGATTGATGTTATTTGTTGTCGTTGCCTTTTTAATTAGCTAGAAAGTAATCATCACTCTATAACTAAAAATACATCTTGACTTTCGTGAGAAGAAATGTTGGTTACTTTCATCAAACACATTAAAATGACTTGCCATGCAATAAATTCAACTTGATTTTATGTACGTGCAAAAACAGCATAAATGTAGGAAATCAATAATTGCGCAATGAAGACTTTTTCAAACTCCCCTATAGTAACTCATCCATCACTTCAGTCAGGGAATACTTCAAGAATGGACCATATTCATATTCTCTTGAAAGATCCTGATCCAATACGGTATGAACTTTCTTATCTTCGTGAGCAACACAGTAATTAGGCGACCTTAATGAAGAAATATTAAGGTTCAATAAGGGTATAAACATATGTTTGTAAAAAATCAAAGTATTTTTGTTTAAATTATGGCTTCAATAAAAATCCACCATTCGCTGCTATAACTGTTTTACAGACTTTTGGGATTCTTGCTCATAGTTTTTCAAGATAGGCAGGTGTGATATCATTCCCAGCATTACTTGTCGGGCACTTATCCCGAGATTTTCTGTCGAGGTCTTCCCTCGATAGCTCTATTGTGCTCAAATCAGGAGAGTTCTCTGGCCATTGCATAATAGACAAGACATGAGAGGTTTCTTTCTGTTTCAAAAAGTCTTTGTAGAGCTTGGATGTATGTTTTGGGTCGTTTTCTTGAGAAAAAACAATTAAATCTTTGTCCAGAAAGAATGGCTTGCATCTTCAGGATAGAATGATAACCATTCTGGAAAAATTTACTATCTATCTCTCATACTTACCAGAGAGAAACATTATATGTGAAATTACCCCTGGCCAAAACAGCTAGATTTTTACAGATACATGATAAAAAAATATTTAATAGACTATTTATTTTCGTTATAATTTTCATTGAGTTCAAGATAAAATATTGATAATGTAATAAACATTGATGAAAATGACAAAAATGTATTTTTTTCCAAACTTTTTCTTGCCATTGTACCTATATCAAGAGTTGACAAGTTTGTAATGAAAAAACTACGTTTAAAAAAGAAAAAAGAAAAAGCGGTTGTTGAGTGCTCTCTTTTTTCTTTCTTGTAAATTATGTAATAGGTCGTCGTGGTATAAACTTCTCTCTTTGAAGTAAGCATTATTCCCTATTTTTGATGAAAATTGCTTTAAAAATGAATTGTGAGATAAATAAATATATATGAATTTAAATATAACTAAAATATTTTTCCTCCACTTTTGCTATTTTAAAGGTAGAAGGTTCCCCTCTTTGTAGCAGTAACTCAATTCCTCCTCTCCAAACCATATGAATAATAGGCAGCTGATATTAGCAAGAGCCTTATTAAGTAGTACCATATGACTCGTTCACACCTTATTCTTATGCTCTTTTTTTCCTTACAAATAGGTCAGCTCTACGGCGATACCAAGGCCAGAGATTCAAAAAATACAAAATAAAGTTATGTTAACAAAAAGAAAACGAAACTGAGCGTGGTACCCTGACAATTTGAAGAATGTTTGGGATGGGAGCAGCTTAACTCTCATGAAGTTTTATTAAATTAGTAGCAAGCAGATATGAGGTGAAGGAAATAAACACAACCCACCCCTCCGTATCTAGCAATGATACCAAGTCGTCCATAAATATCAAAGTTCTTTGAATTTTGAACTTCAACTAAATATAATTTATTTAATAACAATACAATTTCAACAAAAAATAAAACTGTATTAAATGTGCGTCTGAGCTCTATTAATCACCAATGTTGCCACCCTTAGCGGAAATTATGCCTTCCAGGCGGCAGAAGGCCAGGTATCCACTTCGAATGTAGTTCTCTGTCATGGCGTCATAGTGCAGAGTCACAGCGTCATTGAGGGTGTTTAAGATGACGAACACTGCAGGACTTCCCCTCAACCATGCATAGTGTAGTCGATGGGGTTGGCATCAGGCTGTAGGGGTGCCAAAGTGTCCAAAAAGAGTTCAAAAGACTCATCCATAAGTATTCTGGAAACGTAGAGATGGATTCTTTTTTAAATTGATGGTGTATAAAGTGTCCTCTCCACCCTCACAAGGCTCTTTCCACCGACTTTTGTGATAGCTCTCATGACAGTCAAGTGTGAACCCCAGGGATATCTTGCATGGGTCCTCATGGACTTTAAGTATTGTTCTGGCCCGTTTTTTTAACTCCTTCAGGTCTAGTTTGACCTATTTGAAATAGTGTTTTTTTTTATCTACTGTTTCAGCCTTGCTGATGGCGTGGACAGTGGTTCTGGAGACTACTTGGAGTGCAAAAATGGAAATTTGTTGATTACGTTCAAGTTTAATTTTCTCGACTTGAAGGTTTATTTTGTTTCGTAACTAATTGGCTATGCTTTAATATTTAGAAACATAAATTAATTTCAATCAATCAACCTTAATTAATTATTGAAGTAATAAGTGTTCAGATTTCGATGGACCACCCAGAATAGGCAGGAATTACAGCGATGTCGATCCTCAATTCTATGCTTATTCCAACAGGGATTTTACTTATAACTCCATAACACATCCACAGAGTTACTCTTCTTCTTTCACTCACTTTTGATTACTTTATACTTATCGTTTTCTCTTCTATCATAGAGGAATTATGATTACATCTTGTGTAATAAAAAAATATGTTGAAAGAGCATTTTCAAAAAGAGCGCGATCTTCAATTTGTTTAATCTCTACGTATATCTTCTAGACCAGCATATATTGCAATAATCATTCCAGCTTCCTTTTGTATTGATGAGCCACATAAAATATTTTAGTACAATTTCATATATATCTCTTTGTAATTTATATATTTCATACATATCCTATTGCCGCAGGTATCTTGTTATTGCAATATGCATTTTTCGTTTCCAACAAACATCAATCTTTTTGAACAAAAGAAAAGGATTTCTAATAGATAATCATTTATATTTGAAAACATGAAGCCACTTTATAAAGAACTAATCAATCTTACGAAATTGTTAAGTATGAAGTACAAATATCTCTGGAAACTTTGACTAAGGAGCACAACTATTAAATTATATTATTTTTTATATTAAGGTAAATTCCATGTGAAATTAATAGCAGGAGACACATGATTTTGTAACTAATTCATCCATAAAAATTCCTATTTTCCAGAAAATACTTTCTAAAATCAATATACAGCGTACGGCCGTTGTTTAACAACAAACTTTGATTACCTGCGACAACTAAGCCAGCGCAAATAAAGACGTTGTTTGTTGTTTTGGCGGCTAGCATGAAGTGTTTGTTGTTAGTTAAAAAAATGGTATCGAGTGTCAAAGTATTTATTCCACAGTCGTGGAAAAGACAGATTGTCCTTGTAGTGATCCGTGCTGGACGAAACAATGTTGAGATTGCGAACTTCTTAAGCTTGGACAAGCTCATTGCTTGGATAGTCAGGAGATGATTCTGATTTAACAGTAAATAGTGCAGATAAAAAGATGATTTAAGAATACTCAGAAGGTGATGTGATACTACTATATTTTTCTCACGTTACCGATAGTCGATAATGAGTACATCAAGGTACTGAATGATCATGTCAAGGCCTTTATTGAGGAAGTTGCAGCCGGAAGTCCATTCGTCTGACAACAAGATTCTGCTCTATACTATACTCTAAAGAAAATGTTGAGCTGGTTGTCAGATTTGCTTCTTTGACTTTGTTGGGGCTATTGTTTGGCTCCCAGCCCATATGACCATACACCCATTGACTTTTTATGTGGGTGTAGTTGAGCGACACACCAACCGATCCTTTTGCGAGAAAAAGTTTGAACTGACGCCCAAGATGTGAGAGGAATTCCAAAGTAAACTATAATCAAGACCTGTTCTTGTGTCCGAGATCGAGTTAAAGCCAGAATCATGTTGGTAGTTAGGTACCTGTGAGTTCATAACTTGCTGCAACTGAAGGCACACTTATTATTGTCAAAGCATTTCCAAGGCACACCTTCCCAAATAAATGAGTAAAAAACCTAACATATTTATAGAACAAATATTAAAATGTGCAGTGAATATGTATTGCGCCATTCTCAGCTGTAATGCCTGAAATATATTTTCTGCTTACACCCTGTCAGACACTTGGGCTTGCCTCCGGGAAATAATAAGACCCAGTCGTATGGGGATGCGTGAGATGTTGACATGCAATGTTGCTTTCAGTTTGTTCCTTGACTTTGATTTTGTGACTAAAGAAATGGAAATCCCTGACTCACATAAATAGGTGGTGGTAAATTGCAACATAAATTTGATTTCCCATTTTGACAGAGAGGGTATTGAATGGCAGCCAGTATCCTGAATGAAAAAAAGGTCTACTTGTATAAGTTTCAGCTGCGACTGATGTATGCTTAGTTCCATCAAGTCATTTTCTAACAAAATGGAAACATCTATGTCTTCTGAAGCAGAATGTGCATACTCTTTCATTCAGCAAACGCAATGAAGAAACTCTTCTAAAAATTCAAAAATTGGGATGAATTTAAAGGATCACTAATGAATGGCAATACGTTCTTCGTGCGGACTAACAGAGCCCGGCATAATGGATGTTTGTACAACGCATCCAATTGCCCCAACATTATCGGAAACAGTGTACCCTAATTTTTGCTACTGCATCTAGATAAGTAGAATACAAAACTTTAGATTCAATTGGCACCATTATAATTTCTAAGCGCGTATGAAGCAACAGACAACAAATAAGTTTTGATTTATAAGTGTTTAGAAATTGTAACTATGCAAGAGGTAAACGTTAACCAAGTTGGCTAAATTTTGTATTTGTGTTCTATTTGTATATATATTTTTTGACTATAAATCCTTTAAAAATTTGTTCCCGCTATTTTCAAATAAAATATTTTTCTTACAAAGTGATAATTTTTTCCTGGCCAACACGAAAGTTCCTTGACATTTGGGGGGCTAAAACCCCTCCAACACCCCCTTTGCAGACACCCTTAAACCGAGAATTGATGTTTATGAAACCAGTGTACTCATGTGTTATGTGTGTACTCATAAAAGACAGAGAGCAACCATAAGGATTTATAGGCGAGTTATATTTAAAAATCCTTGTTGGACTCATTTAAAACTTGGATCGAAATATGAATGATTCTTAAACATGTCATCCCCCTCCCTTCCTCACCACCACCTCATCGTCACAGCTGATTGGAGATGATTTAGTAAAACATCATGACAGCGAAGCTGCTTTTCTCCGAACAAATTGTTGATATTGACTACAATTTTTATTTTTGTTTTCTTATGACAAAGCTCCTACACTTAACTAATCCATTAAAACTAATTTACATATTAATTATTATGTTTTGTTTATCGGCACTAATTTTAAAAAAAATAATGAATAACATTTATTGGAATTTTAAAAGAAACACAAACCTACCAATAATTTTTTCGTATTTACAAAAATAAAAAAGTTATGAAGAGGAATGTTGTCAAAAAAATAGCACTCGAGAACTGATTCATTTTTACAAATATTGCAAAAATTATCTTATAAAATTTTTGAAAAATTGAAAACATACTTTAGATGATGTTATGTAGGCCTTTTTTTGTGCAAAAAGCATCGTTTTGTGGCATTTCTCCTATTGACGTTTGATGAAAGAATGGAAAAAAAAAAAGAGAGAAAAAATTGAAAAATTATTCAGAAAATTACTCATAATTCTGATTAAACATCATTCCCAAAAAAAAAAAAAAAATTACATTTAAACCAATCTCTATTGCAGTTTCCGCCGATTTCTTTGTTTAACCCATAACTTTTTTGATTTGAATAAATTTAGAAAATGTAGTTTTTCGTATAGTTGTTTTTTGAAACGCCAATCACTTTTCGATAAATAACTCAACTCCTTATCTAGTCTTTTTGAGCTGCAAAAAACGGTTTTTGGATTTTGGGCCCCCCTTATATGACATCCCCGAAAATTGACACACATTCTCTTTTATATATATACAGATTAATAATTATTATTTCATGTTACAGTGTTTCACTTTCGGGGCTGTAGTTTTTATTATGTACACAATATTTATACTGGGGGAGATGTGTGGTCATCACTCATCAGTACATTATATACTATGTATTACATCTTTAGTCCTTTTATATACTACTAATATTTATTGGAATTATTTCCTTTTATCACCGTGGATGTATATTTAGTTTGAATCACTAAATATACCCCGGGTCACATTTTAACTAATCTATTTTATGGTATCAGTCATTAAAGTAGTTCAGACTTGGCAATCTTAATCCCTCAACAATTTTTTCTATTAACATTTCAGTTCAAGAGGCAGTCCGTATCAGATCTTCTCAACACACAACTCTCAACTTTGATATATGTGGCATATCCTTCCCTGTTCCAGAAAGCTTGGGCTGCTGTCAACAATCTTAAGGGGGAGGGGGTCAAAAATACTTTAAGATGAAACCTTGTGGTGGCACAGCAAAATACGCACTGATGGTTTACTGACGGATTTATCAGCGAAAATTGAGGGCAAGCAATAAACAAGAAAATAAATCCTTGCTAAGAACTTGATTAAGCCCTGGCTGGACAACAACTACCTAGAAGAAAATTTTGTTTGGCAACAAGAGTCCAGCACATCATTTTGGACACTTATTGGTCCAAAATTGGTGCAAAAAAAACTTGGGGGTATTCTAGAAATGGGAAATGTGGCCTCCTCCATCAACTGACCTTTCCCTCTCGCTGTGTGGAGAAAAATTGATAGCAAGGCTTGTGCGACACCTCACAAAGATGAGGCAGATCTCAAAGCAACAGTTGAGATGGAGTGTGTCAATATGTTCCAAAGATTTTGTCGTTTAGGGGCCTTGTAGAGTTAATATCATTTGTAAATGGAAGGCATTTTGAAAACTAATTCCAGTTAACATCTTGCAAAAATAATTATTGACCTATCTTATGTGGGTTATGAGTTAATAGGGTTAAATAGTTTCAATTTGGTTCCCTATACTGTATACAAGGTCGTTCATGTTAATTTGGCAAGGGCAGTACCATGCCCCCCATTTTTCTTGAGCCAAAAGAGAAGGTAGGTGCTGAAATATACTGTGAACTCCTGTCTGATCAAACGATACCTTCGCTTAGGCCAATGGTGTCAAGTTCATGTTTCTACAAGACTTGATTCCCTCTCACAGGGGCCTGCAATACCCAAAACTTGTTTAAAGAAGAGAAGGAGTAATTTTGACATCCCCACACATAGCCTTCTAACTCACCCTAATCAATTCCATGAATTAATTCTGTTAAGAGGAGTTAGTAAGAAAGTGATTTACTAATTCACACAACAGCATCAATACCTTCAAGGGTTCCATCATCAAGAACTATAACAATGTCTCCCGTGGACATGGTCAAGGCCTACAAATTCATTCGGCTTCCTATCGAACAAATGACAGTCTAATTGTTTTCTTGTAATGTTAGAATGTGTACATAAAATTTCAAACCTCTACTTGCTTCCTTGTTGATCAGGATGCAGTTAGAGGTAGGTTGGATTTATCTGAACGACCCTGTATGTATATAACATTTTTGGTGGCGTAGAGAGGCCATGGCAATTACATATTTTAAAGAATCCAGCATTAGAGGTTTCTTGATATTTTAAAAATATGCCTACATGGCACTGATTTTTTGATGGTCACTATACTTTTTTATCTTCTTTAGATTCGTTGGGAACTTATAGGAATCCAATATATTTTCGATTTTTTCATGAACTGACCTATTTAATATTTAGAGACAATAAAACGATCATCATCTCAAAATAATTAATTCCAAGGTTTGATGAGTTTTATGAGTGAAACAGGTACTCTTAAATTAATATACATGTGTGCGCGTCTAAATCTGAACACTCTGAAATTTTAAAAAATAGATAAATAATTCTGTAATTTTTAAAGTGGTCGACGAATTAATTTACTTAACATGAAAGATGAGAGTCTTAGACACATGTCTATTCCTAATGGCCACCCATGTTATCCACTACCAATTCCAGCCTGGACCGGAACTTGCTGCATGACTTGGCGATGAAGCTCTGGTCGAGGTTGGCTCAGGCATTGTCGAGGGCAGACTTCAGCTGGTCCTTGGACTTGTATTGGACTCCCAACAGCATCCCCTTTAAATGCCCAAACACTACGAAGTCAAGCGGCGAACAACCAGACGAGTGAGTCGGCCAAGAATTCCGATCGAAGAAGGCTGGAGTCTCGATCTGAAGGAACTCTAGGGTAAAGTTGCTAGTGTGGCAACTGGCACCGTCCTGCTGCCACCACTACCTGTCCCTGTAAGTAGCTCTAGCCCAAGGGAACACTTTGTCCTTCAAGTATTGGCAGTACGTCTCGGAGTCAAGCCTCTCGTGGTCCGCTGGAAAACTCTTTTGAATGAGCCTTTTGAGTTCGTATGGACGCTTTTTTTTACCACTTTTGGCCCACCTACACCCCTGACGCCAACCCTCTCGACTAAAGAAGTGGAAGGCCTGTAGTATCATTTATCTAAACACAGAGTCCCTCAAAGCCACTGTCAGCCATGACTGGAACAATGACATAAGAGAACAGTAGTCTATTTAATAAATTATATCTTGTTGAAGTTTACAATTCAAAATATTCAGATTTGAAATGACCACTCGGCAAATCACCTCATTCTTCTCTTTTGCCTTGATATTATGTTAATCTTAAGTAAGTATACATAAGAAATATTATGTGCACTTAATAAATTTCAATGCACTTTCAAGAATACAACTTTAGAATATCAATAGGATGATTCTTTTATGGCCATTGCTCATATTGTTAAATAATGTTTGATGGTGATTTATTGAAGGTTTTCATACTTTATAATAGTATTGCTCGGGCTAAAGAGAGAGAGAGAAATCACATGAAAAATGGTCAAAAATTAATTTAAAAAATATTCAGAAAATACTTCTATATACTAATAATTATAATAATATGAATGTTTTGTTGTTGTCGGAAAAAGATTTTGATCAATATAATTCTCATTCTCTTGGATTCTTCACACTATATCAATCCTCTTAAGTAAAGTAAAAAGCAACTCAATTTGAATTGTAAAGAGGAACAAAAACCTACCAATATTTTTTTTTGTAGTTACAAAAACAAAAAAATTATGAAGAATAATGTTGTCAAAAAAAATAGCACTCGATAACTGGTGAATGTTTGCAAATATTTAATAAAATGTTCCGGAAATAGAAATTACTGCTGTTTTTATATATTCTAAAAAAATTATGTATAAGACGTATTGTTTTGTGGCATTTCTTTTAAAACATTTACGTTTGATGAAGAAATGGAAAAAAAGGGAAAAAAAGGAAAAATTATTCAGAAAATGACTGATTTAACATCCGTTTTTTTTGTTTATGCAAATTTATATGTAAACTAATCTCAAGACAAATTTCTACAACCTTTATTCTATTTACTAGTCCCATATTCCATTTGAAGTTCATTTTTTGGTACCTGAAATACACGAAATTGCAATTTTCACCGATTTCTTTTTTTAGTACATAACTTTTTTGATTTTGAATAAATTTATAAAACGTAGTTATTCGTATGGTTGTTTTTTGAAACGCCAATCGCTTTTCGATAAATAACTCAAGCCCTTATCTAGTCTCTTTGAACTGCAAAAAACGGTTTTTGGGTTTGGGGTATAGTAAATGACCTCCCCAAAATCGACACCTTGGGTTAGCCTGTCCAAGCTCAAAAGAGGGGTTTATGCAAAATTTTAGCCTCCCAGTCTCAACGGTGTGGGAACACATAAAGAGCATGAAAACAGACACACGCATTCTCTTTTATATATACAGATTAATTGAGAAAAAAAAAGTCTATTGCAGTATTTACTTCTTATTTAATAATGATATATTATATAAGTATATATTCAATTTCGATCTTTGGAAACTTGGAACCGAAATCAAATTACAATTTATATAAAGTTAATTTTATACTTCCTAAGAATAGAATATTTTCATGTTGATGTCAGGCATTTTGGTGTCCTAAAAAAAGTGTTCTTATACAAAAACTCTATTTTTCTTATATAATAAGGAAATTACTTAATTTTAAATACTGTCAATCAAAAATCTTTCCCTATTGCCTTGTTTTAATATATATTTTCCCCTAAAATGTATTCAAAAAATGTTATTAAATCGGTATACAATCTTATTTCTTTATTGCAGGAAATAAATTAATTATTAACATGGAAAGAATAAGAAATTGTTCGTAAATTTACGAATCTACTTATGTCGTCCTTAATCAATCGAAATTTATATTCTAGCTATTTTCATATGACTTTCAGGAAATATTGCTGACGTGTTTCAAAAACCACTGATTATCATTGTCATCAAGTATTTATCAATGCCTTAGAATGGGGATTTCCTAGAGTGGGGGTAAAAGGTGTGAGCAAGACTTGTGGTACTACTTAATTAAGACATTTGTTAACATCAGATGCTTAATATATGATATTGTATATTTTAAAATTTAATTTTTTTTTCCAGAAAATATAATTTTTCCAGAATAGCAATAGATTTTAAAAAAAATCCAGAACAGCAATGGATTTTTAAAAATTTTTGTGAATAGCTTTAGATTTTTGAAATTTTTTTCTAACAAACTTAATTTTTGAAATTTCATCTTTTTTCTCAAAAAATTAATTTTTTTGTGTACAGCGGTAGATTTTTGAAATTTTTTCAACAAGATTTGTTTTTCAAATTTTTTATTATTTAACATTAATTTTCAATTTTTTTTAAAATAAATTTAATTCTTTTTTCAAATTTGAATTTTTGGATTTTGTTTTCAAAAATAACGCCCCCCCCCTCAATAAATAAATATATATATAAACCTGCGGACACTCCTGTATAGAGAGAAAAACCTTATACATTTAAAATAGAATGAGTCTCAAAAAAATATTGTAAAGTTACTTGTTACCAAATATTTTTTAGCATCGATTTTTTATTTTATTTTTTTAATTAAACAAAACTAGGCGGGAATTTTATCATTCAGAAAGAGATGCTAACCCTACAGGGTATAACAACAAAATCCGTCGCTGCAGATTTACGGATTTTTTCGACATACCTATATGATGATCAAATAATGCAAATCGTTTTTATGTTAATTATAACTCTTTACCTGAAAAATACGGGGCTTAACAAACTCCTTTTTTTTCAAAACGGGCTTTTTTTAAATTATTATTTTTTTTTTTTCGCTCTATGAAGCAAAACACTTTTCAAGCCATTGCTTAGCTTTTCT
Organism: Lepeophtheirus salmonis; assembly: GCF_016086655.4. NCBI lineage: Eukaryota > Metazoa > Arthropoda > Copepoda > Siphonostomatoida > Caligidae > Lepeophtheirus > Lepeophtheirus salmonis. The sequence continues at coordinate 29,848,840 of NC_052131.2, forward strand.
TCCATCAAGAAGCGGAGTAAAATTAAAATACGAAATTGTTTTAAATCTGATGTTTTAGAAATAACAAAAGTAGCGTCACCCTGAGCACAATAACTCATAAACTAAAAGAAGGCATTGTCGTTAAATTTTGACAGTTTTTTTTAAGGTTCGGTCTAACTCAAAATGAAGTGATTTTTTTTTTTAAAGCACCATCTATATGTACATCCTGAGATTACTTTCACCTACGTTTTGTCCATTATTATAAAAATTTAATTGAACAGTCTTTTTTATATTTGTAAGCCATTTAATGTTGTAACTAGTGCTGCGTCAGTCATTATTTAGGACTATGGTCCAATCCATTTCCACTTGTCAATCCTTAAAGAAGGTAAAATCGATCCCTCGTGACGTCAATAATGAAGGTGGTTTTCCTCTTTTTAATTATTACGTTATATAATAGAAAAAATTATATAATATAATATGTCTGTACTATATTCTTATATCATGAAAAAATAATATATTTTGCAAGATATGTTCAATAATCTTAATACATATTTCATATATCATATTTGGGTTAATAAACCCTCGATATTTTTTATAAAAAAATAACAAGACCCGACAGTTAAAGACCGGTCCCAAGTATGGACATTCCTAAGGACTGATCCTAAGAATGGACTGGACCAAATAAATAAGTCCCAAAAAAACACTAGTTTTTACTCTCTCGTATCCTGCAACAGTTAAGAAATCGAATTAGAGTTTGAAATTAAGAACATTTGACCAATGAATATAATTTTTTCTCAAAGTAAACCATTTAAGATTTTGAATCATTAACATTCACTGGCAATTTAAGACATGTAGCAGAACAAGGCGACAAATTATAAATTATATTTTTTTAAATTAAAGAGCTCAGCCACACTATAGTTAATAAATCCAATGGAGAATATAAAAGAGTGGCCAAAATTACGAAAAACGGGATTTTTATTGAGTCAAAACTAATTTGTGATATATATTTAAACGCTATGGTTATGGCATCTCGGAACGGATCTAAATTTGGATGAGAGGGTTGGCTAAACATTCTTCTCCCAGACACTTCAAAGTCCAGGGGCTTGAGGTCAGAGCTGGAGGAGGCCCAGATGGAGACAGTCCAGAGGTCTCCCATAATATTGCTCCAGACCTTTTGGTTATTTTTAACTTCTTGATATTGTAGGCAGTCCGGATAGAGGTGTTAACGGTATCTGCAGCCTTCTCAGAACTGAAACTAGAACAGAGGAGATAGCATACGAGTTACTTTTCCTGTTGTTGCTTTGACATTTATATACATAGCGACCAAGGGTCCACACTAAACTATTTTATTTTTGTTTCCGCTGTCGTTTCAGGGAGGTCTGCAGAATTATATATGTTTTTGTGGGATGAACTTAGTTTTTGGAATTTAAAAAAAATTAGAAAAATTAAAACTTAATGGGAGAAGCATTGAGAAATTAAATTTTTTGTAGAAGAATTCAGATATTTTATTTTTTTTTTTCAAAATTTAAAGTTTTTTTTGAAAAAATTAAACTTTTTTGGGAAAAATGAAATATTAAATTTTTTGACAAAAAATTTCAAAAATCCATAATTATTCTCAAAAATAAAAAAATTAAATTTTCAAAAAATTTCAAAAATCCATAATTATTCTCAAAAATAAAATTTATAATCTAAATTTTTTGAAAAAAAATTAAATATCAAATTAAAAAATAAATGAACAAAATCTTTTAAATCTAGAGATAAAGACGTCTAAAGTTAGCAAATTAAATAAAATAAATTATAGGTTTAATAAAAGATCTTATGATATTTTGTGATGGTAGGATTAATTGGAATTTGTAATCGGAGGATCTAGTTTTTTGTCTACAATTAGGATCAGCTTTAGGAAAATTATGTTTAATTTACGATTCTGTTTCTTATTTCTTAATGGTATTTAATCATTTATTTCTTTTCTTAGTTGAGAAACAAAAATAGCCAGGGGGGGATATTTATTTTTGAAGGGTTCCCCCCCAACAAAAAGAAACAATCACAATGCAAATTTCGTAAAAATTCGAATTGGTTAACAATAGTGAAAAAATACAATTTTGCAAGCAGGTGCGTTTGTAGGATAATACTTTTTTTGGGACTGGATCGTTTTTTTGGAATTTTTATGGTAAAATCAAAATTTAAATTTTGGAAAAAAATTTTAAATATACAATTTTTGAAAAAAAAAATTCAGATATACAATATGATTTTTAAAACAATTTCAAAAATCCACTTCAAATCACAAAAATTAAATTTTTCGGAAAAAAATATCAAAAAACAATTGTTTTTCTCAAAAAACTAATTTTTTTTAATAAAATTTCAAAATTTCAGAGTTATTCACTAAAAAATAAATTTTATGTATAAAATTTTCCAAAATCCACATATATTCGCCAAAAAAATATTTTCCAAATATAAAAAATTAAATTTTTTGTAAAAATACGAAGTAAATTATTTTAAATTGTTTTCCAAGACAATTTAATTTTTTTGTATGTGTGGATTTTTTAATTGTTTTGGTTTTTGAAATTAATTTTTATTTGAGAATAGCAGTAGATTTTTTTTAAACCAAGCCTCCCCCCCCCCCGCCCAAATACAAAAAAAAACATATATATACATTTTTCTGGACACGCCTTTGGTATTTGTATATGAAAATATTAGACGATATATCTTCCTAGAAATAATGAGATGACCAATATAACTATATACAAGTTGCGATTATGTACAAGCAAATTTTACAAGTTTCAACCAAAAACTGATTTCAATAATTTTAAAATAAAGCATTTAAAGTACTTGGGATGTGAATATTACAACAATTGTACATTCTTTGGATGATCAATATATTAATGGTGTAATTTTTGACTATTTTAATTGAAATTAATTAACTTTAAGTATTATGTGGCGTGCATTATAAAGTTCAAATGCTCTCAGTTACATTACTCATAAACATATATTGACTAAGTAATTTTGACGGATAAAATGTAATGATCAATTATTAATTGATAATGTATAATGCTGTAATTAATTAAGGTATTTAAAGACGAAGAAATTGCAACATGTACAAAAAAATATCAATGTATACGACGAGGGATCAACACGAAATTGTATTCCTGTCCTTTTGGAAACGGTTAATCAGTAATTTATAATTTATTAATAGAATATCCTTCTAATTTATTAAAAGAATAAATTATGAAATAACCAGATGTAAGGACGTTCCAGAGTACGGGAGGAAATAAATCGCTTTGCTCGTTACCCCGCTCAGAATGATGTCAGAGGTTTATTGCGGCACATTCCTCCGCGCTTTCCTTCCGCACTACGTCCATCGTACCACTATCACTGACTGATATCACTATCAGTGTGAAGGATGGAACTGCCGTTTCTTTCATCTCGTTGGACACCACCATTGGAAATCCATACAGGCATTTCAAAAGGAAGAATCGAATGTTTCCACCAACCTTGTTCGAGAAGTGATTGGTCAACTTCCTACAAAAAAAGTGCACAAGGCGCAACATTGAGCAACAGCGAAGGCTTGAAAACTTATGCAAAAGCTATGTGGCAGGGCATAAGACTATATCCCAGTTCCTGTCAGGTGCTGGATACAATATCCGATTTGATGTCTAAAACAAGGGAAGAATTTCTTAAAAATATTACCAATAAAAGTACAATTAGTTAAGTTTATGTTCAAGTGTATTTTGTTTATTAATAAAGGGGTTTCATTGATCTTGTATTGAACTCCAGATATTTTCTTATTTTTGGGTGAAAAATGATGAAAAACGATACTCTTTTCTTAAGACTTTTAGAATTTATTCATCATTCTATGATAAGGAATATCATAGAAAATTATTCCATATTTTTATTTTTTTAAAGCCCTATTCAAAAAATATGCATCTTTAAAGATTTTTGTTTGATTTTTTATTTCTTGAGTGATCTTATATTTTATGGGGCTGTACAAGCAAACACATAACAAAATTATCTTATTGTATACGTTTTCAATATCATATAATGACCCCCCTCGTAATAAATAATTTTTCTATTTGAAATATTTAAATTCCAAGCTCTTCTTAAACATCCCTTCATAGTTTCAATTCTTGAATCTATTCAATTGTTATATATGGATTTATAAAATCCTCCACCCAATGAAGGAGTCGACTCTTCTTTTTTGAGGCTTAGCTTGGTTGGGTTTTCTTCTTCGGATAAAGTTTCAATCTGCCATCATCCCTGCAGAAATTAACGTATCTTGGATCCCTTCTTAAGTAGTATTCTTAGAGAACATCGAAGTATTTCTGACTGATTATATAGGCATAGGAAAAACACTTCTAAATTAAAAATATGTCGCTTCATTTGTCGAATTGTTTGTGTGTATTATATTTGATATGTTTCAACATTAAAATAATAACTAATATACCATACTCATGCTGTGATAAACCTTAGTAAACATATTTATTTTATCACAAATTGATTAATCCATTTTTTTATTGATTTTTCCCATGGAATAAGATGAAAGTTACATATTTTTTAAACATCCATAAGCCGAAAATAACGATTGAAATTACTAATTTGTTGATATACATTTTATTCATAAAACGAACTTCTTTGAAATCTTTGAGGACCTGAAACCTTCCCATAGAGTTGGCTCTAACTATACGTACCTAAATTAACCAAATTAGATAATTACATGAGTGTCGAATAATTTTTTTAAAGCCGTTTCTGTCGTTATAAATATGTATTTACATTTGTTCAATAAATAAATTAATTGATGGAATTAAACATTGACAAATAAATTTGCAATAATATTTGTTTTACAAGTTAATGAAGTTGGAGCTGGATTCTCATTCTAAATTGAAATGAATGAATATATAGAGTTATAATATTCATATTCTTTGATAAATATTACTGATGACCATTATTATTTTTTACAAACGTAGTTACATATTCAAATACACTTAAAAATTCGTTAAAAGTACCTATAAGTCAATAATAATAATATAATTTTTTTATGGTTATCATACTTGGCTTGATACATTGGAAGTATGAATTCACAGTCCTCGATAAACAACTTCGAGAATTCGAGTCCTTTAAATAACTACGTAATGCAGCTTGTTTCGTTCTCTTTGGGCAAGAAAGAAGGTTTATGAAGAGACGAAGACCAACGTTGTATTGCAATTTCAGATTGCTCCAACTGTACTGAGCTTTACAGTTTTGATCGCACTCTCCAACAACTCGATCTTTGATTACCTGTCCCAATCCTCTGAGTGGTGTGTCGCTTCACATGAAGAGTCCATCATGTCTAATGATATTGTAATTAATAACGGAGAATTAAGTGATTAGCATTCTTTCCATAGGAACCACTGTCGTGTGAGTTAATTTTTCTTTTTTCTTTTCTCTTATTATTATATTATATTGGTAATGTATTTCAGTTTAAAAATAGGTTGTCAATCATAACCCATTTAGCACAAGATCTTATAAATTATACCATCATAACTGTATGTTTATCCAAATATAGTCAATGTATGTTACACATTACCGTCAATATAATTAATAGCTATTTATAAAGTATTTTGTAAAGAGTATTTATGTGTATACCACAAAAATTCCTCTATTAAAAATTGTAATAAGAAAACTTTTAAGTTGAATTTAGCTGTGACGAATTACAAAGTTATATTCATATTAATAAACTTAAATCAGTCATTCTTTGTTGGAAAAATCAAATACGTTTATTTAAAAAAAACCTTCTAATCGTAAAAGTTATAAAAAAGTGTCTTGCTTAATACATTATACGATTATGATAAACCATCAGTCACTTTAAGTGCATATCTACAAATCCCATAATATTGACTAAATTAATAAGTCATAAGATAACTCCTTATCACTCAGAAATATCTGACATCTAGTGGAAGAAATTGTCAACATTAGTTGTACCAATAATAGAAAAGAATAATTATTTGTGATATTATTTATTTTTATTAGGATCTAAGTTGTAATTTATTAGATTCATTATTTATGATATGTCAATAATTAACTAATACTTTGATATGCGTCACACGACTTGGACTCTAGACATTAATTTGATCCTTTATGACTAGATTTGGGCTTAAGTAAGTGTCGATTTTAAGGAGATCACTACATACAAATAGTGTTGTCTTGGTTCTAAGTTAGGAATCCCGTGACATCTTTGAATTAATTGAATTCTGAGACTTTATATAGTTTAAATAAATTTTCGAGTTCAAAGACATTAAAATACATCTACATCTAGTTCTGAGTCATCAGATACTAATTCTAATTCAGGTTCTCAAAATACCAAAAGGAGGAACATGCTGGTTCGTTCGATATTTAGGAACCGATCAACATCAAGTCTGTTCCATTCTCTTTTATCGCAATTGAGGGTTGAGCAATATTTGATAATGAATAAAGATTCGTTCGACTAATTAATAATTTTATCAACTCAACTAGATTTTAAAAAGTACAAATGCAAAAAGGTACACTTCAAATGAAATATAATGAGGTTTGAAGATTTAAAATGAAAATAAACTTGCGTTAGCAATTAAAAGTAAAATTATTAATATAAAATGTTGAAACAAAAATAAAGATGGCTACAAGTTTATGTCTAAGTTGGTCGTTAATGTCCTCAACAGCTTCTAACAAAAAAGTGTTTCCAGTAAATAATAAAAAATCGCACATAAAATTGTCTAAAAAGCATGTTATTTTCTTTTACACGAATAGGTATGAAATATGTAGATTCAAAATTGGTCAAACAAACTTATTTACAAATATGTATTTAGTTCCTGGAAGAACCGGAAATATAAATAATAATTGGAATGATGGAGGTGTCAAGGGTCAGAACGTTGGTAATGACGTTCCAAAAGGTCATCAGTCTCAACACTATAGCTCAAGAGCCTTAATTGTTCTTCAACAGTCATCAAATGTTATTTTGCAAAAAATCCTCTTCATTGAAAATTATTTTTAAGATTAATTCATTGATTTTTAACAAATATTATTTAAATATTAGGAAAATTAAATATATATATTCTTATTTAAATAATAAATTTGAAATATGAGGTCTCGAGACCACATTAATATTTTAAAGAACAAGACTATACAGGCTCCAGTCACCGTTTTTATATGGAAGTGTTAATAATTAGAGATATAAAAAATCCTGTTGTTAATTGAATAGCATTGTTCTTTTAACTAATTTATATGTTAATATTGTGTGCTAAATTGATATTAGATATGAAGTCATATAGATATAAAAAATTTATGATTAATGTCAATTTTCGAGTTCTGAGACATCTTCGATTTCATCAAGTTCGTTTACATCTTCAAATTCATCAAGTGTAGAGACATGTTCCCCCTCATCAAGTTCGCATACAGCTTCGAGCTCTAAGACTTCTTCTAGTTGGGTGACATCTTTGAATTAATTGAATTCTGAGACTTTATACAGTTTAAATACATCTTCGAGTTCAAAGACATTAAAATACATCTACATCTAGCTCTGAGTCATCAGATACTAATTATAATTCAGGGTCTCCAAATACCAAAAGGAGGAACATGCTGGTTCGTTCGATATTTAGGAACCAATCAACATCAAGTCAGTTCCATTCTCTTTTATCGCAATTGAGGGTTGAGCAATATTTGATAATGAATAAAGATTCGTTCGACTACCTCTTCTCCCTGGTGAGATTTGATACATATATTTTAAATATTGCGTCGTGACGAAGCTGAGAGACAACCTATTTATACAGGAATCCAAGACGACCAAGAGAAACGAGGATGAGACGTGGAGGAATAATGCAAGGATTGAGTTATAAGAAACACTGATACATTCTTATTATAAACATATTACATACTACTCTGACAATCATAATACATACAGACTATTAATACTGATTAAAGATCAAAATGTACTTTACAAACATCTTAAATAATCACAATAATTAGAAGAACATACGATAAATAATAAGAGGGGGGAGAAGGAAGGAAAGAAGAGACAAATACTTAACATTGAATACCTTTAAAGTTTAAACATGTTTTACAGGTGTCTCCGAATTTGAAATCTAGAGGTTTTGTAAGTTCGCAGAAGTTGCTGATTTATATTGCTATTTATATTGATTTATATTTATATTGCTATTTATATTTATATTGCTATTTATATTGATTTATATTTATATTGCTATTTATATTGATTTATATTTATATTGCTGAAAAATATTTAATTTTGGTATATGTGGTTAATTCACATAGTCATTTTGGTGTTAAATTATCTATATTTTAATACAGAAATATTATTGACAACCCGCTATTTTTATTTTATGCTACTTTTTAATAAGAACAATCTAATAATCTCTAACCTTTTAAATGAAAACAAATTAATTATCTTTATGCTTCCAGAATAACTTTTCAATGAGAGGATAAGCTAAAAAGTATAAGTAGGTACGAATCAAAGAGACATAATTATTTATGTACAGAACTTGATTTATTGCTGCATAAAACAAGGATGTCTACAAATACATATAATAAATACAAAAACATACGTATATCATATAAAATTATTGCAATTAACTGTTATAATATATCTAAAATCGAAGTAAAAGTTATCTGCGTCCAGGAACGCAGTCTTGGAACGTATCAATATCCTGGATAAAAAGTTGCAATTCCGATGAAAACCCTTGGAGTTCATCCTCATCTGGCTTAATGGAACGAAATCTATCCTGAATAATTTGTTGAGCATGTTTAATTGTATTACATCTCAAGTCTTGATTCTTTGTGATTTCCGCCTCAATAGCACTAATCATTTCCTCAACAGAGTATAAAAGAGTTGCTCTCAATGCTTTAAGCATTTCCATTTCCTGATTTTAAAGAATTAATAATTAATTAATGAAACTTAATTAAATCTAATAATTGAAGCATTACATTTTTACTCAGCTCGTTGGATTGCTGAACCAAAGTTTGAACTCGAGTCATTAAAAGCTCCATCCGAGTGGGACTACTCAGGAATGAAGCATTTCCAAACTCATCCGGACAGGCTGAGTATGATTGATTGAGCTTCATATCTAAATTACAATCCATTCCACGAGACATCTTTGAATTTATTTAATTTTTACTAAATGAGGTCTTTACATATACGAATTTTGAACACTACTAAAATCAAATGTAATAGTTTATGAATATTCAAAATGGCGAATTCCAATATAATTTTAAATTGAATATTATTTCGTGGGATTTCATTTTAATTATATATTATCTATCGTTTATTGAATCTTGATTCAAATTATCTTATTATATTTAAGTTGACGAACAGTAGACTCATATATCGACTTTTGTCATATGTGGAATTTTGGGGCAATGTAGAACCATGAAATTTACTTCCACTTTTATTTTTCTCTGTAAAGCGTGTTCATGTGATGTCAGCATTTTGTTGGCCTAAACAATAAAGTTTTAGAACAATAAAAACTTATTTCTATTAATATTAAGGAAAATGGTGAACTATTCAAAATAGAACCAACAAATAGAAGGACTTGAAACTTAAAATATATGTATCTATATCCTAGTTTTATTCTGTATCTTATACTAAAATATATTATTACATATTTATACAAACTCTTTTTCGTATTATGGATAGAAACTAACTATAACAATGAACAAAATAAGATATTTTTCTCTAATAATTAATCAAAAAATTTCGTCCCAATTGATCCCAAAAAATATGATTTTCAAAATAACAAAACCGTTTCTAAAATATTTCCAGCCCGAGATATTTACCCCACTACCCCTACATAAACCAAAAGTGATTAACCCTCACAGACCCCATTTATACATCGATATTTGGGGATATTTCTGGTACCACAGGGATTCAAAATGAGATGAAACCCACCGCTGTTAATAAACTTATTTTTAAGGTCTCCTCTCAACACCCCAATTTATTTCACGAAAATCTATTGTTATAACGTTAATACAATTAAATATTCTTATTTAATTCTATTATTTTCAAATATATATAAAATAGATATGTATAATTATAAATTCCGACCAATGCAACGTATATATTCTAAAGTATCCAGATTTTCATATTTATTGAAGACATTAGATAATTTTTTATTGACATTCACCTAACCGTAGCCCCCCCTCCCAGGGTAATATTTTTGGTTGGCTCAATAGAATTTAGGATATTTTTTTCTCAGGTCTTGCAACATTTACTCGATAGACATTTCCACACGAGACATTTGCCCCCTACATAAACAATAGTAATTTCCCCTCAGCCCTCCCTCCCCATTTTACTCCGAGCGTTGGGATGTTTTCATGCATCGTTGGGTCCCAAAAAGGGATAAAAACCCAATCACCGTCAGATAAGTTACTTTCAAAGGCCACTCTCAACACATCAAATTATATTCCAGGAAGTTTGTGCTGCTTTCGGGTACCACGGGTTTTCAAAACGAAATGGAACCCGAAAGAGCCTCATAAATTTCGGGATATACATTTTTTTTAAGGGGGGGAGGGGGTAATGTAGTTGTTTCATCCCATTTTGGATCCCAGTGGCACCCTAAAACATTTCCAACATTTGGAGTGTATATGAAAGGTTGAGGTTAGTGATTCCTTCAATAGTGGCGTTGGGTTTTATCCCATTTTGGGCTAGTCCTTACCCAAAAACAGCACCAACATTTGGGAGGTAAATAGGAGTTTGAGGGATCTTATTAGTTGCTTAAATGGTGGCGGGGGATTTCATCCCATTTTGTGGTCTGCCGGCAACACAAAACAGTCCCAACCTTTGGGGTGTAAAGGAGGTGTTGTTAGGGACTCTTAGTGATTGTTTAAATAGGGGCAGTGGGTTTCATCTCATTTTGGAATACGGAGGTACCCGAAAACAGCCCAACATTCGGGTTTTATAAGGGATTTTGTCGGTTGACGTTCTGTCTGTCGACGTTTTGACGGTCCACGGTTAGTCCACGCACCGTATTTTCAGTACAAGAGTACTTTACTTATATTAAAATATCCATGTTTATCGTTAGAACGTTTTCACAGACGTTATAAATTTCATAATAATTGAAGTAGTCTCATTTTAGAAGCTCAAAGTTGATATTTTACAACATAAAATAGACAAATTTCTATTTAAAAAAATCTTGATTTAAGTCCATCTGATGGCTTTTGCAACTAAAGAAAGACTTGATACTTTTATTTAGATAGATATTACCATTAAATGTCTGAATTGGTACAATTAAATTAACTTGTACAATCCAATTAGGGATGAGCTTACAAGAATAATTAGAGAAAAATGTTTTACCATTTCCATTCTAATCCAACATGATCCCGTACAAGTACCATAAGTGATTAAATAATTTTTTGGATATTGAGTTCGATATGTCTGAATTAATGGAAGAAAATTTAAGGAGGGATTTCATTCAGTTCTGGTCAATATTAGGTGCACTTAAGGATTGAAGAGCAGAGATCCAGGTTTGAAGATACACTAGTATTATAAACACACAAATATTGCACAATCCTTGATCCTATATGTCTGTTAATTTGAATTGAGATCGAAATATCCAAATTTTTTTGGGAGTATAAAACTTTTGATAGCTATCGGGCGTGGTCGAGGAAGATTTTCTTCCATACAATTTTTTGTACAATGAAGAGACTTTTGTTGCACATTTCCTACGAAACTATCACATTCACAATCCTCAATCCCAGTATCATACTTAGCTGTATTAATGAATGGTCCTTTTTCTTGAAATCTTTTGAACATTTGAAAATCAGGAGAAGAAGTAGGTCCAAAATATGACTCTAATGCTGTGTTTATGATTAATCCATTAATATGTTGTCTGCATACAAGAGGTATAAGGTTTTTTCCTAGTTTTTTTTTTTTTTTCTGAAGAATAACACAGGTTCTAGCAGCAGTACTACTCGTATTTGAATTTGTTGTGTCCTTGAATTTTATCACGTATTTTCCGACATTAAAAATTTGAATTAAATAGCAGTGCTCATAAATAATATCTGAGCTTAAAAAGCTCAATAAGATCTAATTACTTTACTTATTGATTAAAATTTGCCTATTTAGACTTTTTGGATCAGTATTAGTATTCAACAAAAAAAAAAAAAAATGTCAGTAAAAGGTCAGAAGAAGGTCAAATTTATAATAACATAACCTGTTTATTCTATTTCCAGTAATAAATAAGCAATTATTAATAATTTGGGACACATAAATTATAAATATGGATATCATTTCTTTCACGAACAGACAAATGTACATAGATCAAAAAATGCAATTTATGGTTGTCTCTTCTTGATCAATTAGCAGAAAAAGTTAGCGAAAATACTATAATATATTTTCGATAACAAATTTATTTTGTGAAATTTCTTGTATCATAAGGTTTTTTGAAATTCAAAGTCCTTAGAGGATAATTGGGTCAAAATACTCATTTTTGAAAAAAAATAATCCTTAAATTTCAAATCTACCTTTAAATATTTTTTTAATCTGCATAAAAGAAAATAATTGCAACCCTCGGAGGTCAAAATTTTTAAAATTTAAATAATAAGTTCCACTCTAATGTTCAGTCTTTCATCTCTTTAGAAAAGAGTATTGTTCCTTACTCAGTGGATCTCATCTCATTTATTGTAAGTATCATTCCTTCTGCAGATATTCTTTAACAACCAAATCTGTTACTTCCTCATCCATTGCTTGTAAAAATCCATCCGTAGCTCCTCTATAACTTGAATATAATCATAGGATACTTCTATAAGAACTGAAGATATGTTTACTAAACATAAAAACAATGGAATGATTTACATGTACAATGAGGAACAAAGAGACTTATCACCTCCATCTGCAGCTCTTTCATTGAAACTCCTACGAAAATCTACATACTCTATTTCGTCTCCTGATATTGTTAGAAAAAGCTTTTACTGATTTGAGTCCTTAAGTATCATTGATGTACATAACAAAACTAACAGCTTATATTATCCATGAAACGGAACCTGTTTTTAAAGTTGTGTTATGTCTGTACTTTTATACACGTCAAACCTCGCTTCTAATTCCAATAATTACTTGTGAGTCTCCTTTGCCATCAGAAAAAGAAGTAAAAGACGATCCCATTCCATGAAATGTAATGTGGTTCTGTTTTATATATACTCTTATGAGCAAAACCGCAAAACATATTCATATTTATTTTTATGCATAAATAGTTTATCAAATCTCTTTAGATGATAAATTATATGTGATCTCATAACTTCCGTAGTTTTATATTTTAAAATGTGAATTTCGTTTTATATATTTTAAAAGTTAGTGAGTCGGGAGTCATTTACAGAATTATTAATTTTCTTGTCATCATATAAGAATATAACTCTTGTAAAGATTTAGGACTTTCACAGGGGTATTCAATAAATAAATTACCGATCACACTAAATGCTTACGACGTGACAAAATTGTAAGTACAAACAACTGACTCATTATTCATTGACAGTAAATGATAAATTAAGTGCCTTGACAATTGTAAAGCGTATTATCGTGAAATAAGCACCTAAAATCATTTTCTTTTTTATCAATTGTAAATGATGGTCTACTTCAACCTATATACCTACTATCTTTATGTGCTTTATTGATTTAAGTTTATATTTTTATTTTGTTTTAATTGCTTAGCATTATACTTTGTGATAAAAATCCCATGTATTTCGGGATGTTAAAAGAAAGAAAGTGAAAATCAACATAGTAACACCAAGTAGTTTGAAAAAATGTTTTGAAGGAGAGCAGCTTAGCTGTTATGACGCTTCATTTGATCAGCTATCATCAGCTGTGACCAAGAAAAAGAGGGAATGGGAATAAACAAGGACATAAGCAAGAATAACTCCGATTTCGGTCCTCAATTCTACTCTGAATCCAACAAGGACTTACAATTATAACTCTACAACAAATCCTCAAGGGAACTTTCTGTCTTTTATGAGCTCAAACGAATCACATTTTGAATATAATTGAATCTCGTTGAAAAGGAAGTTCACTACTCAGGAGCTAAATAATAATGAAGAAGGCTGATGAAAAGAAAGTTACTTCTTCAAATTACCAATTCAAAAAAAAAAAAAGAAAAAAAAGAAGTACAAACCAAGGAATACACATGGTTTTCCTCACTACTTATAACATATCATCAGCTGTCATGACATTTTATTAAATCAGCTGAAATCAACTGTGATAGGAAGAAAATAAACACAAATCCTACTCCGTATATTGAAAGGACATATAGGTCCAGAAGGAACCAGTCCTATCTGACCTTAGGACTGGTCTTTGTTACAGGACCTTAACTGTCGGCCATTGGAATTTTTCACAAAAATATCGAATGTTTATTGACCCATATAATATAATTGTAATATTTATTAAGATTTTTGTACATATCTTGCAAAAATATTATATTTTTCATTTGAATACAATATAATACGAACATATTATATTATTATAATTAATTCTATTATATAATGGAATAATTAAAAAGACAATAACTTAAATGATATACCAGGTGGTCCATTGAAATCTGAACACTCACTTATGCAATAATTAAAGAACGTTGAGTGATAGAAATTAATTCATATTATAATATATTAAAGGAAAAAAAATGAGTTACAAAACAAATCAAATCTTAGACCTCTAGCTTGCGAACAAGTCAAGAAATGATACTTGAACATGATTGATGAATTTTCATTCGCGTACTGGTGGTTCAGGACCACTGTCTATGCCGTCAGCATGTCCAAAGCGTTGGAAAGGAAGAAGGTCTTTGTCAAAAAGGCCAAATTGTACTCGGAGGAGTTAAAGAAAACAGCCTGGACGAATCCCTTCAAGTCCATGAGGGCCCATGCAAGCCCAGATCTCGTGGTTTAAAACCCGACTATCCAGAGAGCTATCAAAAAAGTGGGTGGGAAGATCGTTGTGATGATAGAAAGGCCACTTTTGGTACCAGCAATGGAAGAAACCCATCTCCTCCGTTGCAAGACACGCATCTACTTATAGTATTAATTTTGCTGTTGAAATTTGATTAGTAATTCAAAAATTATATCTCGTTGAAGTTTAAAATTCGAAGTGATCAGATTTTAATGGACCACTGCGTAAGTGACAGCCAAAACAAAGAAAAAATAACTACACCATTACAAATATGAATAAAATAAAATAAAAAACTACTTTTCCGAATTAAAAACAAGAAAATAAAAGGACAAAAATAATTATTTTTCTTCCCCAAAATCATCTGCATTATATTTTTATTACAGTTTTATGAATTTACCTTATTTGAAGGTAAAGAAAAACAAACTGTTGCAACTATCCCCGGTATCCTGGATAAAATATACTGGGGTAGCACCAGAGAGGGCTAAAAAAGTCCAACTTTTCATAACCTGATTTTATAATCTTTTTTATTTGAGTTCACTTTAATTTTTTTTTAAATCCTCTTTTTATAATAATATAATCAATAAATTCAGGAATGTTTATTCCCTTGAACTTTGGTACATCCTTTGGGGGGAAATTTTTTTTAGGTATTTCAAATATTCGTAGGGATTTATAATGGGTGTAAAATATATTTTGCAGGAAATTCTTTAGATTGTATCTTTTATTAAGTGTTATCATTCAAATGATTTAATTTTCTATCAAAATAATATATTAATCACATTTTTAAATGTCGTTTAAAAACCTTTATGACACCCTAATGGATTTTTTTTAGCTTCTAAAATTGTTCATAAATAATAAAAAAGCTTTTAAGAGATAATTTGTTGAGTGTTTGGAGTCTTATTTTCGTTATTCATGAATTATGTTTTGTTGATTAAAAAGGTAATTCCTAATAGCAATGTTTGGAAGGTGATTCTGTTTTCACAGGGAATCAATTCCTTTGTCTCAGAATATCGGAAAATTCCATCTATGTTTGTTTCAAGGCCATGGTTTTTAAGGACGAACGTTTTGTCACAAACAAACGACTACTTCAAATATAACGAAAGATGAAGAAAAGAAAATAATCGCAATTATATTCGCAGCATGTTGGTATACTTCTTTACACACTTTTTTTAAAAAGAGGGAAGACGATGTCATTTTTAAGAATGTTTGCTAGGTTATTCAATTTTCTGGGATTTTTTTTTCCAAATCTCGGAATATCGGGAAATTCCCGATGAGATAATAAATTAAAATACTTCCATTATTCAAGTAATCTATATTTTAAATGTATGTGTGTGCGCGTACGGAAATTACGGCCAAACCAATGAATGGATCTTCCTAAAATTGTTCATATAGGCTTCGAATAATAACTTTTTGGGATTTTAAGGCCATGGCGGCCTTAACGGAGTATTTTTCTAAAAACCAACTTTTAACTTACAAACAACTACTTCATACGAAACAAAAAATAAAGACCCCGTAAAATTCGAAGAATTATATTCGTTCCATGTTGGTATTTATCCTTGCACACTTTTTTTGAAAGGAGATTATAAGATTCGGAGAAGAAAAAAGAGGAAGAGAGAAGAAGACAAAGGATTTTCGACCAAATTAAAAAAATGGTTTCCTTCCTCTTTTTTTAAAGTTCCACTTATCCTTATTTACTGGGGATTTCTAGTTTACTGTTACAGATAAACAATAGAGCTAAAATAATTATGAAAGTGTATAATACTAGGTTGGGGAAGAGGAAATTTCGTATTTCCCTACCTTTTTTTTAATAATTCAATTTTAAACAGGTAGATATTTTTAGAAATATGAAATAAATATCCCCTAATGTAAGTTACAGGAAATACATTTTCCAAGGCATTTTTATGCATACTAAGTAAAAATTGGTGTTGAGGCATCTCCACCAATTTGTTGAGATCAAGTGCAAGCACCTTGAATAAGATACGGATCTTTTGCAGGACAATATTAAACTTGTAAAAAGTATTTTATTATAATTTAATGCAAGCCCTGCATAAAAGATAAATAATTGAATTTTTTGATTGGAGTCCATTTCTGGACCATTTTTGACCGGATGGAAAAAAGTCCTTGTGACAATTTTCAATCTCTTTTTTGATAAGTTAAGTGAGTTAAATTAAAAGCTCCAATTAATTACTGAAAACATAATTTTTCAGCTCGTTTGGCCATTGGACAAGCACTTGTCATTGTGAGCGTTACGTGTTTGATCCATGCATAGTATGTTTATTCCTCATAAACAGGAACTCTCTCGTCGATAAAGTCAAGCACTCTACGTTTCCTAGACGACATCACGAAACTGACTGTTTACAAAAAAAAGAAATTTAACATAAAAAAAGGCCCCCAAACTGCCCCTTCAGGCAATCTATGTTTTGTTTGTTTTTGTCCTACATTCATTTGGTTTAGGAATTTTTTCGAAAAAGTTTCAAAAGTTCAATTTTTTTTTCTGATTTTTTTTTATCCTGAACAAAAAATAATGATAGTATAAAGCAAAAATTTCTTTGATTAGGCAATGCTACCTCCCCCTGCCTGCAGACACACCTGGTAATTTTGTGGATTTATATTTCTCTCACAGTTGCTTGTGGCTAATTTAATGAAGAAACATCATGATAGCAAAGCAGCTCTTCTCCTAAATATTCTAAAAAAAGTTTAAGAAGATGGACTTGACTCAACCAACACAATAAAACATAGATGTTCAGAGGATCTGTAACATTTAATCGATTTCGTCTCCATTGGATACCTCTTTCAGAAATAATAATGTAGCTATATTTTTAAATTTTCAAACTTTCACAAAAAAATAAAACATTAAAATTTAAAACTAGGACTATTTAAAATAATATATAAAAGTACATTAACATATTGATACAAAAATTATCGAAATATATTCCGTTTACATGCCTTGGAACAATGATTTGAAGGTTTGAGCCAAATTGTTTATGAGAACCATGACGGTTTCGCAGCATCAGAGTTTTTAACAATAGTTTTGGAATTTTGGTGTTGCGTTCAAATTGTCAGGATTACCACGTTTGTTTTCGGTTTCTTTTATTTTTACATAGCGGTATGTTATATTTTAAACAGCCTTCTTCTGTTTATGTTCTACTAACAGAGGTACCCGGCATTTCCTAAAGTAAAGGCGTCGGCTATAAGAGAATTTTATTTATAATATAGAAGATTATTTCTCTCAAAAAACAAACCTTCATTGTTAGATTCTGCTTTTTATGTACACACTCACATCAATACTTATATCCATTCCTAATATGTGTTCTGCTTTCAAGAATGAAAGAGCAATAATGAAAAAAATAATAATAATTGGATGGGATGACTGATGAGTACTTTTGAAGCACCCACTAAGAAACAAAAAAATAAAACATTGTTCCTTGCATGCTACATACAAAACATCTGCGAGATTTTCATGTATAAGCGTTTATATTTAATACATATCCTGAAAATATTTAAGTGTAGTGTACATATATTTAAGGAAGGGATATTTATAAAGAAAAAACTAAGTATAGCGATTAAAAAAGGAACACCGGTTAATGCAAATGTTTTTTTTTTGTTTGTTCATTATTTAATACGTTGTGGTGTGTGAACATCTCCCTATAAAAGAAGAATTCTTGCCTACTTTTGTTGTAAATTGATTTAAAAATGCATAATAAAATACTCTTAAATATATGTTAATTGAAATAGAAGTATAAAATTTTTAAACTTTAAATATAAAAGGTTCTCCTCTTAAGGGCTGTAAAAATTATTTTTCTCGCTCCAAAATAATCAAATAGGCAGATGATAATAACAAAGGTCTTAATTCAGGTGTACCATAATTCTTACTCCAGCCTTTTCCTCGCGCTCTTCCAAAAAAATATATTTAATTATAATATTCATAAGAGATCAATAATAAAAACACTCAGAAACAGTGCACAGCCTGCAATATCCCATAAATACGACTATGATGTTATTTCATGTATAAAAATATGTATATGATATACATTGGGATGATGCAGTTGTCCCAAAAATTAGAAATCCTTGTCAGAATCAGGGGAAACTAATTTTGGTACTACAACTAGGTAAGTAGAACACAAATACAAAATTTTAGCAAATTTGGTGAAGTTTACCTCTAGCACAATTGCAATTTCTAAACCCCATTCGAAGCAAAATAAAAAAAATAGTGTGTTATTTTAAAAACATGTTTTACAATAACATATTTCTATGAGCAAAAAAAAGATCATGGTGTTTTATAAACTTTTTTTGTTACTTTTATTTACTTAATTGTAGAGAGCAATAAGTGATCGCGCCTGGACAATTTATTAAATAACATAAACGTTATTAAACTTGGTGTCCGGTAAAATAATTCTGGTAAAAAGGTTGTAGACAAAAACTTTGGGGTAATATCGTTGTGTAGTAATATTGTTGTGTACATTATCATTGTGAGAAAAAAACGTTGTGGGTAATATTATTGTGAGTAATTTCATTGCGAGACAGTAATATCGTTTGTTTTTATTATATATTATTATATCCAGAAGATAAAACTATTGAATGAGGAAGAATCATGCCATGATAAAACCCATCTAATCTATAATACATCCTGGCTCACAAGTTGTGTAGGTGAACTGCTGGGCCCCGACGGAAGTTGAATTTATCTGCCACCGTTTCCTTGAACGTCAAGGTACTCTTTTAATATCCCAAAATAAACACCGGCCCACAGGCTGTACAGGTGAAGTGCTGGGCCCCAAGGCGGTTCAAACTCTATTGCCACCACGTTATTAAGCGCAATGGAACCCTTCTAACATGCTACAATATACCCTGGCCCACAGGCTGTATAGATGAAGTACTGGGATCCGAGGCAAGTTGAATTTATCCACCGCCGCTTCCTTGAGCATCAAGGTACCCTTTTAATACAACTTTCACCTATACAACCGGGTCCACAGGTTGTATAGGTGAAGAACTGGGCCGCCGTGTTTCTAAGTTCCAAGGAACCCTTTTAACATGCTAAAGCCCACAGGTATGCAACAAAATTGTTCACGATATTATTGTCTTACATGAAGTTACTCACAATCATATTGCTTCACGATGATATTACTTAGAACGTTTTTGTCTCACAATGATAATGTACACAACGATATTACTACGCAACAATATTACCCCAACGTTTTTGTTCGCAACCTTTTTACCACAATCCTTTTAAAGGCAACTATTAAACTTCCGTACAGAAAAAAAAAGGAAAAGCATTCTTCCTTTTTTTCTTATAAATTTTTCTTGAATAACTTTATTACGAGTGTTGCAGTACAATCAAGAAAAGTGAAGTTACAAAAAAAAATTATAACTAAGATAATCTTGATTTGATTATAGAAATATATGTTATATTTCAACATTTTCTTATAAAACTCATATTAAAGAAGTTTTGATTCATACACGTTTAGAAATTGCAATTTTGCTAGCGGTAAACGTAAACCAAATTTGCTAAAATTTTGAAATTGTATCCTACTTACCTAGCTGCAGTAGCAAAATTAAGTTCTACTGATTCTGATAATGTTGGGCTACTGCATCCCCCTAATATACATCAGAGATCACTATATTTAAGTACGCCCTGCCCTGTATGCACGTTCGATGCTCTATGCTCACGCCTAGTTCAAAATACGACGGGATTGATATTTCTGAGATCAAAATATGTTACAACATACATCACTGGGCACTATATAAACTCGTGATTAATCTTCATACAGACAAACATACAAACTTACTTTATTTATATAGATATTAGATATATATAAAATGCATGCTGAAAACCTACACTGAAGCTTATTTATTAAACACACGATTAAAAATGGTTTCAAGACTTCCCCCCTCTTGTATATAAGGGTGGAGCCAATCTTTGAAATGTTCAAAATGTGAAGTCTTTAGCGTATCAAAAATGTTTCTTTTAGTCTATAAATATCCTTGGCTAAGTTGGAACATTTTTGAAAAATATTTAGAGGTAGCTGAATGGCCCTAAAGTTTTGAAATGTTACACTTTTTGACAAAAAAATGGGTTTTTGTTTTACTATCCTCTATTTGTTAGATAGGAGATCTTTAATAGAAATAACAAATTTAGATAAGTAAAATTTCTATCAACAATTTATTTTGATAATTTCATATCTACATTTCTGAAAGAAGGATAAGTGTATTGACAGGAATTGTATATTTCCGCTTATCTGTCTGTTCTTTAGTGTATCACACCCTGACGTTCTAACTGATTAACACCAAAATTTGTAAGTACACATTTTGTTTACTTAAATAAACAAAAAAGTACAACTTTGGAAGATTTGTGACCTTTTTATGACCTTTAATTGAAGAAATGTTTGAAATTAGCCATATCTATAGACTAGAATGAACAATTTGAGACCCATTTAACATTATAAGCTACACCTATTATATACGTTAGTGTTGAAAGGGAAAGTATTGCAGGTTTAAATAATTAATTTGTCGTTTATCAAGTGTATGCACCAATTTTTTTAGGCACAACACATTATTATATATTTATGTCTTTTCTCAAGAAAACGCAGCATGTAATTACAATATGCCCGCATATTGATGAATTAGGTCTTGTACCCATATATGTAGGTAAATACATGCCTATATATCATTTTTATGTGCAATGCACATGCTCATAAGTACTCGTATTTCATTTTTATGCAAATATGATTTTTAATTTCATTTTTTTAGTACCTATGTGTATAGTATACTTTTTGAAAGATAGATGGGAAATGGGATATCAAATGAAAAGGGGGGGGGGGATTGTTCATTAATTGTAGGTTAGAATGTCCCGTTTTTGAGAATACGTCTGAATGAAAGAACAATGTTCTAAATACGGTGTGTTTTTTAGCTGGCCCGTTAATTTCTAATTGGTAGTATAACAAATTATGTAAATCTGGTGTGTTGTTTAGCTGGCCCATTAATTTTTAATTGGTAATATAAAGAAGGAATTTCCTTTTCCTGACTAGTTGTCATTATTATTTCATTCCTGTTTCCTGAACAACGTTTCCTGAATAGGTTCAATTACATTCATAACCTAATTGGACATTCGTGTATGCTCATACAAGACGGAGTGTTACCCTGAGGATATGTTAGAGAGTTTTAGTTGGTAGTCCTTGTTAGACTCAGAGTATAATTAGGGATCTCTTGTCACAGCTGATTGTAGCTGAGCTAATGAAACGTCATGAGCATTATTCTTTCTATCCTCCAAAACATTCTTCAAATTGTCAAAAATACAATTTAAATTTTTAGTTTCTTTTGTTTAGCACGCCCATTTTACACAGGATTTTCATCAGTGAGTGTAAAGAAGGAATTTTTTTCTCCTTAGCAGTTGTCATTATTATTTAATATCCTTGTTTTTTTCCATCCCCCCCTCCCTCCCTTGTGAAAGTAGATTGTAGCTCTTTTCCTCCAAAACATTTTTCAATTTATCAGAGATACTATGTTGATTTTTGGTTTTTTAACAAGGCTATCATAAAAACGATTTTCATCACTAGTTATGCCAGTCCTTGATGACGTTACTGAACTTAATTTCTTCTTTTATGATCAGTTCTAGCTAGTACTGATACTCCGAAGGATTGAGAGTCTTAGTGAACGGTCCCAATCACTAATAGGACCGGTACTAAGACCAGACGGGACCGATTAAATAAGGACTGATACAAAATTAGCTAAGCTTCATTTTAATCGGATTGAAGTCAAATGAAATCGGAGAGGCTAGATATCCAAGAGAGATTTATTTAACCAATTCTTTCCAACAATAGAAATATAATTATTAGTGTAACTGTTTACAGCTTGTTAAGGGCTATATCCAATTCAACCTATCAACGTTCAGTACACTGATAAAGTGATAAAAAGCTGAATCATTGACAGCAGACAACAAATTGTATTGTATGTATTTTTTGTGTTAATGAGGCAACTTTGTGCTTCAACCATTTTAAATAATAAGCTCTTTACCTTATTTTTTAATCATTATTTCTTGAGTTATTGTCTATTTAAGCAATATTCTACATATTTCGACTCAAATTGAATTAATCCCATTTTTTTTCACCAATACGTAGCAGAAATTATGTCCGTACTGTTAAAAAAAATTGTTTTAAAAAAAGATTTTTTTGGTAATGAGTATCTCTCCTTTTCTAAATTAGCAGAGGTGGAAACTTGGGCTTGAGGCTCAACTTGAAGTCGTTTCTGTATTTGTAAAACTAGAAGCTTACCATGAGTTCCAAATCGAACCAATTGTTTATTTTTAATCAATATTTATTTATGTCAACACTTCTATAATGACATAGTTTTGAACAATATTAACAATTGCTTAAAAATACACGACTGAACATCTTTACTTAAAAAAAATTATATAACTGAGAACTCAATTAGTTGTAGAAAATAAATAAAAACTAACTAAACCTCAATCTCCAAGCAAGAGCAAGGACTATGCAGCTGGCTGATCATTGAGTATAACAGTAAAAAAATTGAAGATTAAGTTCTTTCCCGACCAACTTACTCTGGCTTGTAGGAATTGTACTTATTTGTACGTCCGGAGTAGAGGACATGTAGGACTTTTGTATTGAGGATTTCGATGTTATTGAAATATTTGGAGGAATATAAGAAGACCATCACCCAACAGGTCTTGGAGATAATTGTGCACAACAAAGCCTCGGAGACCCCCACAGTCACGTTTACCACGCGAATTACTTTTGAACTTAGGTAAAATATATGAAAATAGGTTTCCTCTCCCAAGCCAAAAAAGAAGCAACTTTTTATCTTTTGAATAGATTTATTAGTGGATAACGAAAAAGTCCAAATTTGTAGCGGAAAAATTTATCTTTATGACTTGTGAAGGGTTTTCCGAAGAGTTTGCTCGAGCCTTCGATAACATTTTCAAGGCATACATCACGTTGAAACCTTCCTTTAACTAAGGCTTCTAGAGGTTCCTTCATCAGGCTTTCACGGATAGATTTAAAAACTCGCTTCAGCGGCACGAGCTCCGAGTCAATATAAAATGGAATTTAAGGACCAAGGAAGTAAGGATCGAATAATTGACTTGGATTTAAAGGCTAAGACTCGAGCTCTTATATTTTTGACAAATTTTAGCACAATCATATCAATGTTTTTACAAGGTATAAACTAAACTTCGAAGAACATTTTACACTAAAAAACTCAATTAAAGTTTTAATAAGTTGTAAAATATTAACATTGCTTGATCTACTAATTTAGAAGGGACGGCTGTTATTACTTTTGATTTATAGGAACTAATTTGTACTAGCCCAGTCATGAAAAGCCTTAACATTAAACAACAAATAAAAACCATTATGGAAAGGAAAGACCAATAAAAAAAATAATCGGAGGACTCGATGGAAAAACTTACGGACTTGGAGTTATGAAAAAATATTTGCATTTATGAAACAATATCGATTCAATACTATATTTATAATTATAATAAAATATCAGTACAAGCTATCAGAAAGAAACCTACCACAATTGACTATTAATTAAAAGGATAAAATATTCCTCTAAAATGAAGTATATAAATTTTTCTGTTTATCAAAATAGACAAAGTTTAGATCATTAATTATCAATAACCATTTCTCAGTATTATAGTGTTATCCTTCCGGGTTTTTTTTGGTTTTTTGTTATAATAATGGAGTATCTTAGTAAAAATGTGGGATGCCAATACATATGCATATGACTGTATATTATCGAGTATTATATATGGTGCACCCAGTACCTTGTTTTCATATATTCATCTATACAAACTTTGCTTTATTAATATCGATATAATTAGCTCACCCTTCCTAGAAGACAAATTCTCATTTTCGTAGCATTGGTTGCGAAGAACAATAAAAAGGGATCAAATAAACAAATTTGAAACATTTATTTCAGGGGCTCAAAAATTAACGGAAAGCATAAACGACGTTCCTTTACTGCTCCACCTCCAAGCCTGGTAATTACCTGAAATGATTCCAATAGTGTGTATCTATAAATGTTTTTTAAGGTAATTTATTATCGTACAAGTATCAAATATAGGGATACTTTTTCTAAGAAACAAATAAACATCTGCGTGTACCTATAACTTGTATTGATGTTCGGTCTTTTAATATTTTTTCTTCAAGGTACATAATATTATGTTCATATTTTAGGTTCATAAATTAGTATCATTTCCAATTTATGAAAACTTTTTCTAGGTAATAGGAAACTTATAATACGTATTAGTGTTGTAACGAATTGAGTCGATAGAGTGGAGTTGAACTGAAGCACGTCAAAAGTAGTTAAGAATTGACACGAGTAAATAAATAAAAAAGGGTGGTAAAAGAATAAATTAGGCCTACTGGCCATTAATTAGGCATTTTTACACGGAAACGTAACTTTATTATGCCTCGTTTAACATGAAACGATATTTTTTGAAGACGGCTTCTGGAGTTGAATAATTTGAAAAACACGTTTACGGGTAGTTATCTCGTAGGAGCAAACTGTTAAAATTTAGAAAAGGGATTTAATTATTACAAGTTGAATGCGCTCATTTTCTCTTCTCAAATAAGTAATAATAAGACTCCTTGATGAACTATTATTGTCTCCCTCCTTACTTAAGACTGAAGGCCGAAGTCCCTTCCAGTTTAGTCTCTCTACGGTCCTTGACGGCGTCACTCGTCTTTATTTCATCAGTTCTAGTACTGACAGTCTGAAGCACCGGCAGTCTTGGAGACCCTCAGTGTTAAGATGACAGACACTGACTACCCTTTTGGATGTAAGTAGAGGGGTTTGGCATCAATAATAGTTATTACTGTTGAAGTAATAGATTAAATCATTTAACTTCGTTCTCTACGTTTTGTTTCATCTTGAAAATATATATAAAAAACCATTTTTGTAACACCCTACAAATTAAAAAAAATATAATCTAAAAAATCTGTAATAATCGAATTAAGCCTTACTTAATATATTTCTCCTTTGGAATGTATCCTGGTATACTTTTAATGTATAGAAAGCGTATTTGTAAAATATATCCTTGAGTAAAGCCAAAAATATATGGTTTAATGAACGTTAAGGATGGCTTATAAATTTTTTTTAAATGTGGCAGGAGAGTAAGACATTGAGAGGAGATAACTTTGTGAATATTTTTAGTACTTGTGTATAAAGTTATGTCAGTCCTTATTTAGAAACTAAAGACTGTAGTTCCGTCCGGTTCAGTCTCGGGCCCGTGCAGTTCAGTCTCAGTCCAGTACAGTTCAATTCTAAAAACTTATAAAGTTCGGTCCTGAAAGACACCCATCTTGATTTTCTCCCCATTAAGAGGTATATATGTATGAATATATCCAGAATTTAAGACAGTTTGCATTTTAAAATGCCCTTAAATGCTTGTGTTTTTATGATCTTGATGTATTTGTAGAGCTAAAATGTACTATGTATTGATTAGTCAAAATCAATAAGTAATTTATTGAAGAATGTGTCCTTATATATTTCTATTGTAAACATTGCAAAGCTGAACTTCTAACAATCGCCATCATATACAATTTGTGGGCATTTTCAAAAACTTAAAACCATTTATCTCAAAACTAGTACTATGAAACATAGGATCATCTAATATCTTGAATTTTAACATCAGCTAACATGAAAAGAAGTTGATTGGTTTACTTTTTCCCCCAAAATCAATCAGAGTTGAATATCATTTCTTTAGTTGGAATCAGAGTCTGTACATAAAATGTCCGATTATAATTACTATTGATTTATTTGAGTGAAGAAACATTAAATATAGATTTAATTTATATATTTAGGTAGTTATTAGTTATACGTAGTAAATAATTGAACCAGGTATAAAGAAGGTACGGATAATATAAATATTTAACAGGATAAACAAAAAATGAAATAGATCAAAATTTATTTGACTTATATCTATTGCTAGTTCATACATCAGTTTCTGAACATAACTTATGAACTCGTAACCGAGAAACACAATTCACACAACCTCTCACTGCAAGGTAACACTTATCAGTAATAACATTGACTATCAACAAGACTGAGGCATACTGATACTTGCATGGTAAGTTCTAGGTAACATATCCAAAGGGACATTTCTTTTGGAATAATTTAAATATTGGGAAGCTGTGAAGTAAATTTATAAATTAATTTCATTTATTAAAGTTTCATAAATAAATTATTTTTAATATTCATAATTTATTGCCATTGAGGAAAAACCTAAACGATCACCCATGTAAACCTTTGATTATAAATAAGTTATATTTACATAAATTATATTAATTTTCCTAGACAGAGTTGAAGTCGATACAAATTTTCTAACTCCGACTCAGGAGCCCTGGTTGGGATTGCAAATTATTAATTTTTAAAAAAATGACGTCATAATGTACTCCTTGTGTCAGCTGATATCTTTACTCAATCATTCAGGCATCTATGTATTTATTTCTCTATGGTATAAGCTATTTCGAGCAGAGTTGTTCATGAGCAGAGTTCCAAATCATATGACCTAAAGGTATGTTAAAAGAACAAAACCGGAAAATTTCATGATAACCCTAACAATTTGAAGAATGTTTCATATTCTATGACGTCACTATAGGTAAAATGACCAATTTCATGTATCGGAGTGACTGCTGGTGAAGACAGACAGATTTTGACAAAACACGCAACCAATTATATACAATAACATCATCATTAAAAAGCGTGATGGAGGTCAAACATCTGTCGTACACATATTATGGTATCACCTTGTTTGTTTATTAACCTTGGAATTACGCTATTGTCAATCGTCAATCCTACACTTGGTTCAACAACAACTTACACTTAGTCATAACCAGAGAAGTGAAAATGGAAGAATTTTTAAGCTTGCAAGGAAAGAATTGCACAACATACTTGTTCAAGTTCTAAATTTCGATTTTCTTGTACAATTTACAACTTGTACAATTGTAAAGTTTATGAGTTAATAAATGCTTCAATATATTTTTAACTGTTAGAACTAGAATGGCTACTCATTAGAGAGCCAACCTCTGCTTTATGTTATTTTTATCAAATGAAATATAATTTTTAAATTTGTTAATCAGCATAATATTATTAAACTGAATTTTATATTCAGTGGTTAATTCAGTTTCATTGTTTAGTCTACCCTCAAGAAAGCAGAGCTGTGGAGAGGGGATGTGCGCAGGGAAATTTACACTGCTTTCCTCATTTATCCATTAATCCTCTACGAATTTTCCAAATGCAAGTAATCCCAGGAAAAACATTTTTAGTTATCCGAATTTTTCGTAGCCGTATTTTCCTATAACCTGCCATCCTCACTCTCTCATTCTCTCTCATAATAATAAAGCAATGCTTCGTGAAGCCGGCAACGGGAGCACACTCCGTTAGTAATAAATATAATTAAAGTACACAAAAGTAGTAAATGATATAATTTATAAATGACACCCTCTGATTTGTTAACGTACATACTTAAATTTTATTGAAATTTGAATTAAATGATATTTACAATGACTTTTGAATTGATACTTATATATATACTTTTTTTTATAAATCTCATGTACCCCCGGAGTACCTCCAAGTACCCCAAGGTGTACCCTTTTTGAGAACCACTGTTTTATGTTATTAAAGGTTTTTTTTATTTATTTAATAACACCCACGACATAATATAAACATAATATTAATTTTAATCTGTCGGAACAATTTACAAAAATCAACACGGCCTCAAATATTTGATTATGCGTTACGGCGAATGTGCAAAATGCCTGTTTGAGCGGGCAATGAGAAAAACCCTACTTTAACGGGCATTTTGCACATTGTCCTGGCAATCTATAAAATTCCAATAGAGTGGTCAATTTACTTTTTATTTATATTGTCAGGTAAAATAATTTTGAAAAATTGGATTTTTAAACAATTAATTGCAAGCAATTTGATCATTAAGGATTTGATAAGGATCTAATTTCATTGCAAACAATTTGATAGTCGGGTGTATTTTCATTGAAATGTATACTGTATTCGGACAATAAAACTCATTTATGATCAGAAGGTGGGTTATTGCCCACCGCCACTGCTTCCCTGAGTATCAAAGACCCTTTAAAAATCACATTTTCAAAAATATTTCTAACAATTAACCAAAAAAAAAAAAATTAAATATGACGCAAAGGAATGATATGATTGAAAACAAAGAAATTGGATTTTTTGTTTCATCATACACTTACTCCATAGTGGTCTTACCCTTTTTACGTATTTTTTTAATATTCCTGAGACTGTATATATGTTTAAACAATGGAATACAAATACTTTTGTGTCTTTTTTTATATTTTTGTTGTTCAATACTTTGTACTTGTACCAAAAACCCGTCTCTTTCCTTGAGCAACAAGGACCCTAGTTATTCTAAATTACTCAATGGCTTAACTATTAATAGATTGCCCAGCAATTCTGCACATTGCTGGGGCATTTTGCAAAATGCCCGATTTTCCACATTGTCCGTAACATGTATATATGTATATTATAATATTTTATTTTAAGATGCGAATAAAACACTTTTGAAAAAAAAAACCTTCATCTTCAAATTTAAAAGCATTTTACTGTAACCATATGTATTCTTCGTAAATAGTCAGATCCAAATCGATCTGCATCCTTTTAACCTACTGTTTGTCACATATCAGACAAACAAAAAAATAAAGGCAAAAACATAACTTTGTTGGAGGAAGGTAAATATATAGATTTTTGAATGAGTTACAAAAATAATAACCATTAAGGCATAAGCTATCTAAGAAATATGATTTGCAAGGTGGCATGCAGTCTATAGCTTAGAGACGTAGAAATAAATTTTCACAGCGTCCTTTTGAGGGAGTTGCATTATTTTACCACAAGACCACTCTCTATCACTTTGTTTACAATCCAATATAAACAAACAACGGGCTTATAATGTATTATTAGTAAAGAAGGGATTTCTGTTGAGGAAAAAAATTATTATATTGATTAGAAGCGGAAAAACGGTCTTTTGTACATTATTTAATAAGTGGTATTTGTGTTAACTTCTCCCCCTACAGCGAGCATTCTCGCCTCTTTTGGGTGTTAATAGTTTTAAAAAGCATAATAACATAAATATTTGAATATAATCAATTTTTTTTTTGCACTAATGTTAGTTTAAATGTTGAAGGTTCTTGTCTTCTCCTTGCACTCTTACAAAAATCCCATCTTTAATTAATAGTATTTATTCAAGCTTATTAAAATTTCTTAGTAAGAGCGAATGGTATATCAATATACATATGATAGGAATGAGTTTTTCAGTAATTTCTCAGTAATGTTATGATTTTGGCCGTGAAATCAACTTAATTAGAACTGCAACTATAGATAATACTAGTCAATAAAATGGGGATTTTTTTTTGTTGTCTCCTCAGTGCTTTTATCTCAAGGAACGTAAAAATGATCTTCATATATAAAATTAACATTATGTTTTACAGGAAATAAATTTAATTTCCGGGGGACTAATATATATTTTTTTTATCAACAAATCTGCCTCAACCCTACTATTAAACGTGTAAAAATACTCCGAAAATGTTAACTCCTTGTTCCAATTATATAAATATCTTTGAATCTTATTTTTTAGAGAGAAAATATCAATTTTAGCAACGCTTGTCAAAAAAAAATTCTTTTTTTTTGTCTTTGGTTTAAGATGGTCTTTTCCTGGGTGCATAAAATGATCTATAGCACCAGAAATTTCTGGTTTTGTTGCGTACAGTGTGCTTTTTTGAAGAATATGTTTTCCAATATCTACATGATTTAATGTTACTTTTCGCGTTGAAATATATAAAAAAAAAGAAAAAAAACATTAAATATATTTTTAGGTACATGTTTCTAGACTCAAAAAATATTTGATTACATTTGTATTTTTTCTGAATTTGAGAAAGTTTCATCTATAAGCAAAAAAAAATACGAATCATAGTTTATTTCCAAGGGATAAAATGCCAGCTCATATTAAAAAAGTATACTTTAAAAGTTATTTAAGATTTGTTGCTTGACAAAATATTTTTGTAAATTATTGTTCTATCTAGGTTTAATATTAATATTTATATGTTACGGGTAGTGTGGATAATTGGACATTTTGCAAAATGCCCGGGTAATGTGCAAAGAGCCCTTTAGAGCGGACAATGTGCAAAATGCCTGGGCAAACTTTAAATTCCTCAATAGAGCGGTTAATGGTCATTTTAACTTCATTTGCATTGTCTTGTGTTGTATATTGACTTATGTAATATATGAAATACACATGCAGAATATACCTTCATTTAAATCCCATTCAAGATGATCTTATGTCTTAGTATTTCATTTTATCTTTATTGTATATATAGTTGAATATAGGCTATGATAAGAAGATGTACCATTTCATTTATAATATATTGAATACCATTATATGGATCAGCTGACGTTTTAAGACACTATGGTACCGAAGACTCCGAATGCAGTCGTCTGTCAGGGCGTCCCAGCGAAGAGAACCCCACCAAGTTAGCCACTGTGAGGAAGTCCGAGAATGCATGTAGAAGATCTTTCAATCCGGAAATGTAAGAGAATTACTCGGAGAAGATAACTCATGTCATTTAAAGTCCGTCCGACACTTGAAGGTGTAAAGAAAGCAGTTAAAAATTTTAATAAAAAAACAGAGGAAGTATTTAATTTTTAGGATACAATTTCTGATAATTATACGAAGCAGATTGATGAGTTGATTCAGATGGAAGAAGAGCTCATCAAAATTGAAGCTCAATTGGATCTTTATTTGGAGATAACTTCGGAAGATTTATGGATCCTTCAATAAAAGTTAGGAGCCAAGTATCCATTCAAATCAAAGACGGCATCAACAACACAGAGTTCTTGAAATGGATTGAGACTTTATGTTGAGATAATTATGTTCAGTTATCCCATCGGAAAGAAAAAGCGAGAAAATAGCGAATTACTATTTTATAGATACGTTGTTCACCTAAATTCCTCATCAAGATACGGCACATCGACAAAATTCTATCGGACACTTGTAAAACCCTAGATAAAGTCATTGAAGACGTGTCTAAATCTCTGAAAGCTAAAAAACAGATTACATCAGCTAGATACAAATTGATAGAACGTAAGAAATCAAATTTTGAAACAATTGACGAATTCTATTGTGAGTTAAAAATGTAATCAGAAGAGGCCAAAATCTACAAGATGAAATCAGAATATTGGTTGGCTACTCTGATCACTTGTAGAGTCAAAGATGAAGATATTCACCAAAAGCTTAAAGAAAAACTCTGCAACTGAATTTGAAATACGCCATTAAAGGGTATAAACCGAATTTCGAGAGCTGACAATTTTAGTAGAGGTCATGGAAGAAGGAGGAATCAAAGTCGTGGCAGATCATGGACGAGGTGTGAAGAGAACCTCCATGGAAAGTGTGGTTTCAAGACTCCTCATCAATTTGAAAGACCGTGCGCTGCAAAGGAGGCGAAACGCCGGAACTGCAAGATAAAAAGAACATTATGTTGGAGTATTTAGAGCCAAAAATGTAAGCTCAATCTGAATAGTCAATTCTGTTCCTGAATTGGAGCTGAACAAACTCCCAATTGACGTATTGGACGCCAGTTCGGAGGTCATAGGTAACAAAATTGCAATATCAGATAGTGGTGCAATGGCTTCTATTGCTGGCCTACGAGTTTATAAAGACTTAGAGATACCATTAAGCAAACCAGATAACTCATCAGCCACCCCAAAAATTGTCAGTGTGAACGGCTCGAGATTGGAAGTCGTAAAAGATATTGAGTTGATATTTAGAATCATAAATCGTAGACACAAGGAGTCTGTGAATTTCGTCAAGGATATTGGCCATAATGATATATTTATCTCTTAGCATGTATGCATGGGATTTGGAATTTGTGCAACCAAATTTCCCTCGACCTCTGAAATAGGAATTTATATATCAATTGTTAGTGAATGACAATATTAAATGTACCCTAGAGTCCAACATATCCGAAGAAGTTGAAAGAATTTGCCTTAAGGACTTGACAGATGAGTTTTCATATGTATTTGCGTGTGAAAAAGAGTTGAGGACAATGAAGTGTGTCCAAATATTTTACCAAATTATATGGAGTGAATGGATACTGGTATATGCCACTTCATGAAGGAATCCAAAAGCTCACTACGTTCATAACACCACATGGAAGATATTTTTTTTCAAACGAGCACCCATGGGTGTCATATACATATGCATACAATTGTAGGTACAACTAAGCCTTAGAAGGAATTTGTGACACTCATAAAGTTGTCGATGATGTCCTGGTGGATGATGAAAGTTTTGAGGAGCACGTGGAGAGTGTTGCAAATTTTTCACAATATCATCAAAACCCTTAGAACGGTCATAATACTAACAAACATTAAAAAATATTTGACGGTATCTAATATTTCCTGAGACTCTAATAGACTCTTTTAAGCAGTTTGACCTTGAAAAATTAAATTTGGGCTTTTTAGGTATTTGGTCTAAAATTGAAATGTATATATATATTTCAACATTATTTATTTGGTTTATGTATTATATAGAATATACATGTATAAATAAACCGGAGCAATTGCGTAAAAAGTACATAAATAAACATTATAGTTTATACCTAC
Organism: Lepeophtheirus salmonis; assembly: GCF_016086655.4. Classification (NCBI taxonomy): domain Eukaryota; kingdom Metazoa; phylum Arthropoda; class Copepoda; order Siphonostomatoida; family Caligidae; genus Lepeophtheirus; species Lepeophtheirus salmonis. Next base: position 29,882,336 of record NC_052131.2, read on the forward strand.
CACTGCAGTTCCATTTTATACCCAAAATTTCTACCATTCTTCTAACTTTACAACTTCCAATTTTAAGATCCTTTTCAGGCTTCCAGGAGTCTTAAGGCAAAATATTCGTTTTATTTTTATTCACAGACAATCATTTTTTTTCTTGAAACTTTCGAAAATAATTCAGTCCGACTTTTATTCTTGCAATTAGCTGAGACTCAGAATTCCCCTCTAGGGTTAAAGTTACATAATCTGCATACTAATCAATAATATGCTGAGATCTAAATTTGTATTTAATAGTTTAGTTTTATATAGTCATTTTTCAGGAAATTCAACTTAATAGGTTCTGCGGTCCATTAAAATATTTCAAGTGGCAAAGTGGCCCATTACAGTAAAAGCCTAGACATTCCTGATCCAGTACAATATTATTGAAATTTATATTGTATTGAGACAATCAAACTATAATAATTTGATTAGAAATTGTCACTAGAGACTCCTATTTATTTTGTAAAATATACCTCGGCCAACAGGTTTTGCAGGTGGATTAAAACCTATCACCACCACTACAATTTCTTATCATATTCTCTGAAAATACGAGGTACCATCAAATATTTTTCAATGTTAGTACGTTTTATGAGCGTTCTACGGGATTTGATGATATTGCGAAAAATTTGCTAAAATATACTACTCTAAGTGATAATTTGTAGTGAGGCACACGTAAACATTCGGTGGGCTGCAATGATGCTTGCGATCTACGGGTTAGATAATCCTGCATTTGATTATCAAATTGCTTGCAATGAATTGTTTAATAATCAAATTACTCACAGTCATTTTACCTGACAATTTAGATGAAGTTAAAATGTACATGGACCACTCTATAGAAATTTTATAGGTTGCCCGGGCATTATGCACAATGCCCACTCTAACGCCCAATTTTCCACATTGCCCGTAAAATATGTCGCACATCTTGATCAAATTATGAAAAGACAAAAACTCTTTACTTATTAAATTTGGGTACTAAGACATTATTTTTACAACAATGGCATGAACTTTGCCTACATTTCTATGTGTTAGTTCCTCAAAATTCTCGAGCAGGTCATATGAAAGCCTTCAAAAAGTTTCACTTAAAAGCTTGGAGTTTTAAAACAAATGGCCAGTAGTCTAGCTCGCTTCATTATAAAACTCCTCTGGTCGTTGAAACGCTTGGCTCCGACCTCCAACGTTCCCAAAAGTAAGGGATATTTGAACCATCTCAAAGAAGATGTGAAATATTTAATCTTTAATCACTTTGATGCTATTATATGTTCCTTGTTTAATGTTTCTCCTTCACAAATAATTAGAAAAAAACTTCCTGATGTATACCATAGAACTTCTCGATGCTGTCATCCTGAACAGCACTAAGGGCATTTCAACACCTTTAAAATTACGTAAACTTGATTTAAAGGAGTGTTTAACTATTTTATCAATTAATGAGGTTAATTGATTTTTTCTGTGTTTATTGTAATAGTAGAGGCGATGGTTGGAACACAGTAGCAGTACCTTTTTTCCCCGAATATCAAAAAAGATAGGGGCATACAATTAAAATCATAATATAAACCATTTTAATAAGGCAAAAAATCAGATATTTTGTATAATTTTTTTTAGATATTGGATAAAACTAAATATGTGGGACAAAATTAGTATTTGTCATTGTTTTTCTTGTAAAGGACATCATTTCAATGATAGATTAGTTTTTATCAGTTGATATAACTTACTAAAGCTCAAAACTCAGTCATTTGGGAGAAAACTGAGATTTTGTAATCCTCAGTACAAAATAAACAAGTGCTTCAAATTAGCAAGTTTTTGATTTTTTTTTTTTTGAGAGAGAGTCTCTGTTTCATAATACTGATAATATAAATCTGATTATATCTTTATCTGTTAAAATATATTAAAATCGCAACATATTAACAGGTACAGTTCATAAAAAATTTTATTTGATCTAATTTAAACATAAGCTGACGTAATTTCATTTAACATTTAACTCTTCTTTACACGCTGTCATAGATTGCCACCGTGTTAGAATTCTAAAACTTGCCTTAAGCGTAAAAGGACTGAATGACCCAGTATCAAAATTCACAAAAGTACTGGTTTTGTTTGTACTTTCAAAGCGAAAAGGATCCCCAGGAAAAACAAAGGCGTTGGAATTAGCATTTTTTAAATTTCCATAGCTCTTATTTCCACCAAAATTACAAATTATGAAACCTGAGCTGTTATCATCTCAGCTATTACAAGATACACTGCCTTCTCTGGTTATGGATGTAAATATACTGCTGATGCAATTGGGTATTACTCATTGATGTCGGCGAAATATTTGGACTTTTTAAAGTGGTCTTACACAGCTTTTAAATAGAAAACTCTTAATATAGGAACTACTCATACTTTTAATGGTAAAGTGCCTATCCATCGTTGCTTCCGTGCTTGTTATATATGTTTGGATGTGTCTTACAAATTATATATTTTGTCAGATTTTATTTAGTTATTTTTGCTCTGCAGTATGTCAATAATGATTAAGCAGTTTTTGAAGAGAGGGATAAATAAAAACTAATATGTTTTTTTATGTTATTTTTTTTATGTGATTCTGGCTTCTTCAATTATTGCTTATGTCATTTATACATATAAAATGATAACCTCAATAAAAAAACAAAAATTATATTTATTTTAAATGTAGCAATCATCCCTGGTTATGAGGATAGATGTGAACAATACCCAATATAGGGATAGGGTGGTGCAGATAAATTGGGAACCATTTCAATCGCTAATATCTCTGCTTCTGTAGTTGTGTGACAAAAATTAATTATGTTCCGTATGGTGTGAAACAAATAAGTCAATAATTAGATATGGAACAGACCATAAAAACCGATATACGGGAATTGCATCGCATAGGATTCACTCAACATGAGATTATAAAGTAATCAAATACTACAGTTAACCAGATTTATGATGAATTTGACGCCAAAGAGAAGACCCACATGAAACAACATCACAAGGAGAGAGCTGACAAAAAAGATCCAGCAGGTTTGTTGCGGGGCTCAAAAAGTATATCTTTGCTAATCCGACAACCTCTATTGTCAAGCTCGAAATGAGCAGGAACATGAGCAAGGCAACTACCAAGAGAACCATCACTGTCAACCTGGGATATCTCTCTGGGGGCAAGGCATTCAAACATCTCCTCATTGAGGGTGACCTGAGGCAACAAAATCATAAACTTGATTAAGTCAATCGGAGGTTTACTGAGATTTTTTTTCAGGCGAGACAGGATTTTTGGCCTCCAAACAGCTAGGACCTGAACCCTTGCGATTTTTATATCTGGGAGAGGATCAAGTATGAGGCCAGTATCAAGTATCATTCGTCTGTGGAGGTTCTGAACAAGTCAATTACCCATACTATGGCAATGCTAGATCCGTACTAGGTAGCCCAGGCCAGTCAAAGATTCTGGCTCAGTGTGGTCGAGGTTATCAAAAGAGGCGGATCTCAAATTAAATAATTGAATATTGTTAAATGTAGGTTTCAAAAAATAATCAAAATATTGTGATCCAATCTAGTTCGTTTGATATATCCTTTAAAGATTTCCCCAATTTATCTGGAACACTCTTTAGGTATTTTGTGCTAAAATTTACCATGTCTCACAAGTCATAACAGCTTGGAGTAATTGTGCCAAAAATAAACCTTTTGCCATATTGGGGCCAATAAAATATCTTCAATCAAAGATTATATCCTATAGGCAAAATTCTAAATTATCTTAACTCCTCCCAAGAATTGAATGCAAAGCCTAAAATTGACCAAAATATGATTTTTATTGGATTAAATATTTTATATGAAACCTATATTTCTCAACAATATTTAAACCATCTTTCTCTAACGTGCTCCATGGTATGAGTATTATACTTCCAAGCATGCTGTCAATAAATAAATATTCTCTTTTGGTACCACATATTACGTGGACTTATTTTGTGGTTTCTCTTCCTTTTTACAACTCAAATCTCATTTTTTGATACCATGTGTCTAATATATTATTATCAAATATACTTTTGTTGCAAACAACCTCAAGATTTCATTATCTCTTTGACATTTTACAGATTATCAAATCAAAACGTTTTCATGAAGGAGTGCTTTTTTGGACGTTACATGTTTTTTTTTCTTGTTTAGAGGAATAAAATGCAAAATAAATAATTTACGGCGATACCAAATTCCCAAATTTTGTCTTTACAGTACAGACTAATAATGTATATATCTTTGACTGTAATTATAAAGCAATGTTTGTCTGTCAATACCTCTTTTTGAAGTGTGGACTTAAATTTATAACTGTGTGACTTCTAGTTCTAAGAAATTTGAAAGAAGTATTCTGCACCTGTAGCTTCAAGCTCAGTGCGTCATATTTAAAAAGAAAAAAGTTATTTTTATTATGACTACTAACTCTGAGGATTTGTTGTAGAGTTATAAGTTTAAGCCTTTGATAACAGGGCTGCCGAGTAAGAGTCGTGGAGTTGGTGACTTTTTTGGTGGTGTCCGAGAAGGAGTCAGGAGTCGGAAAATTTTTACTGACTCCGTCTGCGGCTACGAAAATAATTATAATTTATGTGAATAAAAATTATTTATGATGACAGCCTTACATTGAGTTTTCGTTAAGTTTCTTCCAGAATGGTTATAATTTATAGGTGTTAAGTACTATTAAGTTATGAAACTTGAAAGTATACTCATTTATAAGATTATTGCATAAATTTCAAACGTGCTCTAGAATCTATACAATCAGAATTCTCGAACATTTCGAAAGTCTAAATTATTATATTAGGTTAGGCATAGCCACTAGCTATAATAGTTCATTACTAAGGGTGATAATTTTGGTAAGAATAGAAAAGGGTGTAAGGAGAAATTAATAAATACGCATGCCATCATTGATTAGATAATATACATCTTCTTCTATCAACCAAGAACATTATGATTCCCGCCTTTATTATTCAATATTAATATAATATTAGATGCTGATAGGCGATAGAGAACTGAATAAAATGTCTAAAATAACGTCCCCTTCTATCTGGATTTCTGAAAATTGGGGCCCAGGAATTTGGATAATACTTACTGGATGAGAAACAGATGGCTTGTCGGATTTGTCGATATAAATGTGCCTTTAGTCCCTTGTCTAGAATTACACGCCACTCATTATCTTCATCTCATATCAAGAGCATGGATATTCATCTAAAAAATCAAGTTAATGATGAATACATCTAGTCAGACTTTAACTCTGATCTCTCAAAGATGTTTATTGCATGTATATACCCTTATCTGTTGCTAATCGTCTACGTTCAAAAAATTTATGGAGAAATACAAGGGTAAACCTATCCCTTCCCGAGGTACCATCATTAAATTAATGGAGGATGCTGGTACTGATGTCATTTATAAAAATACAAATAAAAATGTTTTGAGTCGTCCACACCAAATGACGATCAAGTTATCAGTAAAAAGTATTTACGAATATCGAAATGGATCTCTGAATTTTGTACTATCTAACAGTAAGTATTCAATTTTCTGTAAATATAACCATAAAATATGATTATTTTTTAGCTAAACATATCAAGAATTTATGACACACAGCTCATTAAATGGCAAAAACAACTGCTTAAATGGTCACAACAACGGGGGCAGTAGCTTTGAATGATTCACAATAAGTTTGTCTAAGACTAGTTTTTCACTTAAAGACTTGGGTATGATCATTAAGATTTCCAATATTACATAGTCAATAAATATTACTTTTTTATCACTTAAGGCTTAGCTATGGTTGATAGACTCCAACAAATGGTGTTCAGAAAACTCATAAAAGGCAAAAACAACTGCTTAAATGGTCACAACAACGGGGGTAGTTGCATTGGGTGTAGCATTATAATTAGCAATTGTGTATATCCTTCGTGATAATAGTATGTTGTTATATAAGCATAAATAACGGGGAAAAAATCCTTTTTGATACTCTTAATAAGGAGTATTATCGTCGGACATTACTACATAATTAGCTTTTGCTCTAAATTTTAAGATGGATTTATTTCTATCATTTTTTTTATTAGTATATTTATTGTCTAATTTTATGATTTTGACAATTACTTTATTATTAATAATTAGTTAGATCTCATCGGTAGAGATATATCTATCCTGTGCACAATTGTATATAGCAACTTCCACATGAAGAAGAGGGGTGATTATCTTTTTGATTAAACTCCACGTCTCGCTTGTGTTTTACAACCTAAAGTTATGACATATTTAACTGGATTCCGATGTCGGAACAAGAAAATATTATTTGGATCAATCTATTATTTCAATATTCTGTATATATAATTTATTGTTATTAGTTATACGATTCCAATTGTTTAATTTTGTATATTTAACATAAATGTATGATGGTATATTTTTTAGTATGTAGATTATATTTAATTAAAGCCTTCTTTTTTAAACTTTGAACTTCAAATATATTTCGAAATACTCTACTTTGTCGTTTCATTAGCTATTATTCTGAGAATAAGGTTCATAATGAATTACAATTTCATGGAGTGTGACGTTTTCAAATCTACTGTAACGGATAAAAAACGTCGAAGTCAATTATACGTAGTATATCTTCATTAAACATTTTGCTAAAAAATACTTTCGTTATACCCTCAAAAATCATAATAAAGCAGGCAGATGATAATCACATCAGTATTTTAAACAATAATACCATATGTCTTTTTTTCCCCCTTCTCCTTGCACGCGTTTTTCTCTACAATATTATCAACTTCATTCATTACTTAGTCTTGTGTATAGTCAATATGATCAGAGTAAAGGGTAACGTTGCAATGAGAAGTTGTTTATATTGCTGTTCATCGATTACGAGTGCCTCAATTATGTTCAGATCTTTTGAATGTATTAATAATAGATATACATGATTAATTTCATTAGGTGTTCACCCTGTTAAATATCTTATACTCCAAACATTATCTTTATACCTGGCATAATTATTAACTCCATATAATTAAGAACTACCTATAGCAATAAATTAAATCCATATTGATAGTTTCTTGACTACAATAGTACTTATATAGGCTAAAAAATATATTATTAAAAAAATGTGGGTTAGAGTTGGAGTTGGTGACATTCAAAATACTGGAGTTGGAATAGGATATTTTATCTACCGACTCCGCAGCCAAGCTAAATAGACTTGGAGTAGAATTAAGGATCGACTTCGTTGTAATTCCTGACGATATAGGTGGTTGTGTGTTGATCTACTTCATTTCATAACTGCTAGTAGCTAATTAAATGAAGCCACGAGACAGCTAGGGTGCTCTCCTTCCATCTTTAAATTGAAGAGTGAACACACTAATTTTCTTTTTCTTTTTTTATAACATACAACCGTTTCATATTAGTTGAATCTCTGATTTCGAAAAATACAATTTATTTAACTGTATGGGGGTTGATGGCGAAAATATATACTATATAATAAAAACTTTAACACAAGAGGAAAATCAACATATTCATAACACATGAGTATCTTTATAATTATTTCAACTGTCGAATAATAACAATATACAAATTAACAAAAAATGAAATAACAATTTTGTTGGTGTAATTTGTAGGAAATAAGCCGGATTTCTTGGTACTTTGGATGTATTTGTTTTTGTTTTCTAGGGTATGTGATTGATTGATTGATTGATTGACATTATTTGTTAACTTAGGCACTTAAACTTTTCCACTAAATAACTTGATTTTTTTTTTTTCCTTTTTATAATCGAATTTGATTTTATTAGGAATATGAGAGTTCAGATTCAACTACTTATTCTATTTTCTTATATTCATCCCAAAGTTTTGCCCTTAACTCTCAGGCTTCTCAGCTGAATGTCTGGAGGAAGTTGGTTAAGAATCTATCAGGACTGGGGAACAATGAGTCCAGTAAGAGGGAGAAAAGGTCCCGAAACCCTCACTTTTGGTACATCCTCCAAAAGATTTTGTAAGAAATTCAACTTTTTCTTAAGAAATGATGTGTGTTGAGTGGTCCATTTCAAGTTAAGCAAATGGATTTAAAAAAAATATGTAACTGATGCTATAATCTCAACCTTTTTTTTGTGATGCACCGCTCGTAAAAACATTTATTCAACCCAAGTACCCCCTCACCGACACAAAATATTTTAGATTCAATGACAAGGGCGTCCACAGATTTATATTATGGAGAGAGTCTTGAATTTTTGAAGTTTTTGAAAAAAAAATCAAAATTCCACAGCTATTCACAAAAAATTATTTTTATTTTTTTTGAAAAAAATTTCAAAAATTCATATGTATTCTCAAAAAATTAAGTTCTTTTGAAGAAAAATACAAAATTCATAGATGTTCACAAAAAAAATTTAAATCTATAGCTTTTCAAAAAAAATGGAATTAAATTTCAAATACTGTAATTTTTTGAAAAAAAATTACAATATTACATTTGTTAGTAAAAAAAGATTCCCTAATTTAGGGGGTGGGACTACATATCCTTCAGCCCACACCTTCGATCGACCGTAAGTTATGTACCACTTGTAAAATGTTCTTTCAAAATCTCAAGTACCGCCTGGAGTGCCTCTAAGTACCCTTGCGGTACGCATATCCCATCTGAGAAGCACTGATATAATGTATAGTATATTTAACTTGCATTTGAATTTTAATTTATCACAATCAACGTTTTCGTGTCATTCCCTACTCAGTCATTGATAAGATTAAGTCATTAAAGTTATATAATAACTATAGTTGATAATATTGTAGAGAAAAACGCGTGCAAGGAGGAGGGGGAAAAAAGACATATGGTATCATTGTTTAAAATACTGATGTGATTATCATCTGCCTGCTTTATTATGATTTTTGAGGGTATAATGAATGTATTTATTAGCAAAATGTTTAATGAAGATATACTACGTATAATTAACTTCGACGTTTTTTATCCGTCACAGTAGATTTGAAAACGTCACACTCCGTGAAATTGTAATTCATTATGAACCTTATTCGCAGAATAATAGCTAATGAAACGACAAAGTAGAGTATTTGAAATATATTTGAAGTTCAAAGTTTAAAAAAGAAGGCTTTAACTAAATATAATCTACATACTAAAAAATAAACCATTAAACATTTAAGTTAAATATACAAAATTAAACAATTAAAATCATATAACTATTAATAATAATAAATTATAAATACAGAATATTGAAATAATAGATTGATCCAGATAATTTTTTCTTGTTTTAACATCGGAATTCAGTTAAATATGTCATAACTTTAGGTTGCAATACACAAGCGAGACGTGGAGTTTAATCAAAAGATAATCACCCCTCTTCTTCATGTGGAAGTTGCTATATACAATTGTGCACAGGATAGATATATCTCTACCGATGAGATCTAACTAATTATTAATAATAAAGTAAATGTCAAAATCATAAAATTAGACAATAATTATTACTAATAAAAAAATGTTATAAATAAATTCATCGTAAAGATTTAGAGCAAAAGCTAATTATGTAGTAATGTCCGGCGATATTACTCCCTATTAAGAGCATCAAAAAGATTTCCCCCATTATTTAGGTATGCTTATATAACAACATACTATTATCATGATGGATATACACAATTGTTAATTATAATGCAACACCCAATGTAACTACCCTCGTTATTGTGACCATTTAAACAGTTGTTTTTGCCTTTTATGAGTTTTCTGAACACCATTTCTTGGAGCCCATCAACCATAGCTAAGCATTTAGTGATAAAAAAGGAATATTTATTGACTATGTAATATTGGAAAACCTAATTATCATACCCAAGTCTTAAAGCGAAGTAAGTAGTCTCAGACAAACTAGTTGCAAACAATCCAAACCCCCGTTGTTGTGACCATTTAAGCAGTTGTTTTTGCCCTTTACTGAGTTGTGTATCATAATTCTTGATATGTTTAGCTAAAATAGAATCATATTTTATGGTTAGATTTTAAAAAAAATTGAATACTTACTGTGAGATAGTACAAAATTCAGAGTTCCATTTCGATATTCGTAAATACTTTTTACTGATAACTTGATCATCATTTGGTGTGGATGACTCAAAACATTTTTATATGTATTTCTATATATGACATCAGTACCAACATCCTCCATTAATTTAATGATGGTTCCTCGGGAAGGGATATGTTTACCCTTGTATTTCTCCATAAATTTTTTGAACGTAGATGATTAGCAATGGATAAGGTTATATTACATGCAATAAGCATCGTTGTGAGATCAAAGTTAAAGTCTGACTTGATGTATTCATCGTCAAATTGATTTTATAGATGAATATCCATACTCTTGTTATGAGATGAGGATAATGAGTGGCGTGTAATTCTAGACAGGGGACTAAAGGCACATTTATATCGACAAATCCGACAAACCATCTGTTTCTCATCCGGTAAGTATTTTCCAAATTCTTGGGCCTCCATTTTCATAAATCCAGACAGAAGGCGACGTTATTTTAGGCATTTTATTCAGTTCTTTATCGACTATCACCATCTCATATTATATTAATATTGAATAATAAAGGCGGGAATGATAACGTTCATGATTGATAGAAGAAGATGTATATTATTTAATCAATGATGCCATAAGTAATTCTTCTTTTCTCCTCGCACGCTTTTCTATTCTTACCAAAATTATCACCCTTAATAATAACTGTTCTCTAAATAATATTTCTCTGTTGGCAACAACAAAAATGGCAGAAGGCCAGCTACAACAAGTTTTTTTTTTTTTTTTTTTTTTTCAAAATTTCCTTTTTGGGAGTAAAGGTTGAAAGAGGATAAATAAGCTATTTGTGTACATAACAAGGATATATTGGCTGAAATTAATCCGATTAGGACTGGTACGTTATGGAGTTGTACCGTGGTATGGTTCGGTACATTTTAATCCTTGGTACTGTACGTATATAAGTAATCACATTACCTGTACTGCCAGGCTATCACTGTCGTATTTTTTTCTTCACAATGACATAAGAATCTCATAATATTAAAATCATACATAGTATTTTATTCGATACTGTATTCTAATATTGCTTAGTAATATTTAAGTAAAAGTGTAGATATACATTAGTATTTGTGTATTAGGCAAAATATATTTTTTTTACATTGACAATAGACACTATGTCTCAAAATAAATGGGACATTGAATAAATCCAAATGATTCAGTACAAAAAAAATATATTTATATTTAGGTTACAATCATAAAACCTTTGCTATGAAATATAGCATCTACACGAGTAAGGATTGAATTGATAATATATTTTGAAGAGTGTCCAGAGGAATGCTGTTCTACTCTTTCTTTAGTATCGTATCCAACGCTTTCAAATTTCGAGGAGCAGAAGGCAGATTGTGTGTGTAGGAGCTTTTTATAGTGTTAAAAAATCATATCAGACCTCCTGTGAACCGGTTTTCTTGATGACATTGGACAGTAGATTTTGTTCTTGCCAAAATTGGTTCAAGATGATCTTTCAATATATCTGAGGCATAGCATTGTTTGGGATCTAAAACACGGAAAAGGGTGACTTATCACAAATGATAACATTTTTCCAGTCTTGTGGAGACCCTTTCCTAGCATTTTTGAGAACTCAAGTCTTTTGCAAATGTTTTTTTGAGTCAATCTTGGAATTTTTTTCCATATAAGTTTTGCTAAACATTTTCTTCCGTCCCTTTCTAGTCTTGTCTCTCAGGCTATCCATTTTCTTGGACCTCATCTACTACTTCTGAGCAGTTATGTATAGTAAGTCCATTTCACTACCAACCTTTTTGATTGATGATCCAGCTTTATTACACACAAAGCCTCTAAAATGAACTCCAATTCATATTACGTGACTGGGCTTGAACCTTAATATTTTGAAACCACAAATGAGGTGTACTGCTGGCATACCTAGTTATAAATAGTTTTTGTACTCAAATCCGTTTTTTAGTGTACTTTCAAAACTTAGTATGCAACAAACATATCCGTTCGAGTTAATAATCCACAAATGGGCTGATTAATTAATGTACCATTCATTTTGAGACATGATGTACATATGAATATATTATATAAACGACGAGGGATCAACCAAGAAATGTATTTCTGTCCTTTTTGAAACCGAGCATTAGTATAGAATAACCTATTACATTTTTTATTTATCAAAAATATACATTTTATTAAATAGCCATAATGTATGAACGTATGAATTGACAACTGACACAAAATAAATAGGGTATTTTTGTGTTAGTGAGGTGGCCCAGTGATGTAAATAAACAAGATTAATTAATTGTATTTATCATTATTTTTCACAAAATCGATGGCTATACTGTGACTGCTAATCGGTCTTGTTGTTTTGTTTTTTTTCTTTTCAGAAAATGTATATAAGTTCATCTTTTTGCAAAAAAATGTATTAATTAATGAATAATACTATTTTATAGCCCGTGTATATTTTATTTCCAATCAGTAATAAAATAATATTCATTCCCGAAGAAAGATCAAAAAGATCGAAGAGCGAATATATTTTTTAAATACAATTTTATAAATCTTTATAGAAAAGGCGCTAAAATTTACACGTCTTCTTCTCTGTGAAAGTCGTGCCGGTACACCCCTACTCTCCCAAGCTCTCTGAATAATTGTTATAATGTTGTGTGCTTAACTTTGTCGAGACACCAATTTATCAAAGGCACGTCTTTTTGTCTTCTTTTTTTACACCCCTTGTAATTTAAAAACTTTAAGGAACCCTAACTTGTCAAATTAGATTATGCCTTGGATATCAAGAAAAAGTCATCTGATTCCCAGGAGGGAAGAAAATACTGAGGATATAATGACATATCTCATAAAGTTTATGAGAGGAAATTACCTAACAAAAATAAAATAAATCTCGTAGATTTGTGATTTCCTTAAATAAGGAAAGCAATGTCTAAAAATTACGAGAAGTTTAATTACTACTAAGGAGCTAGAATACCTGAGTATCGACGCATTTGAAACGGTACTATACTGAATAGGCATTGGAAATACCACTTCAAGCGTCACTACTTCATTAAAAAAACTAGCCCAATGATGATGTAAATCCAAAATTTATGAATAGTCCAAACAAAATTATACTTAATATTTTATAAAAGTATGATGGACCCATCTAAAAATGAGTTCTTATTAAGCAATTATTATTCAGTCTTATTGAATAATTATTATATGGATTGAATAATTAGGTAACTACCAACAGATTTTGAACCTTTCTTCTTCATTTTTTTTTTTTTCTAAGGAAAAGTTTCGCGATACAGTATAGGTAACGATGTGTCCAAAGATATTTCAGTAATAGTCTAATATGCATCCATAATATGGATCCTATCATATTAAAGTCCAAACATAACATAATATAATATTATCCAAATATTTTAGCCTAAAGATTCAAACTGACAAGAATCCGAATAAATATAAATCTGTCAAATCATTAGTCATTCCATGAAAAAATTTCTCAGGAAATCGGATATGACTTAAATTTGGAATGTGGACTGTATATCAGTTTAGAAATAAAACTTTTAATCTGTAAATCAATCTCACTCAAAGTTTTGAGGGCCTACATATAAGGATATTTGTATATTCATTAATATTTGATTAACGATATATCTAAAAACCAAAATCAAATATAAGCAAGTATAATACATTATTAAAAAACAATCAGTTGATTTAACAAAACTAATGTTGGTTTTTTTAAATTTTTGTATGGAAAAAAAAATTGGGGCACGTTTGCTAAAATCTACCCTCACCACTTTCTCTTTCTAATTATTCTTCCCTTTTTTTTTCTCTCTCTCTCTCTCTTTCTATACCAAGAACTTTTTTTCCCTAGACTCAACTAGATATTAAATATGCTGTAACATAGAAAAGTATAGATATAGAAAATTAATGAATTAGATACTACAATTTTTATTTTTCTAATTTTTATTTGAATGAGTATGAATCAATGAAGTAGCTAAGAATGAATGATACTAATTTATATGTATTCAATATAAACCCAAGATACTTTTTAAAGACCACTTCTAACACCTTGATATGAATAAAATAACAATTTTTGATATATATATATATATATATAATAAAAATTTTATTATGTCATAATATTTAAATAAAATCAGTAAAGGAAGATAGACATTTAAAATATATATCCATAATAACAAGCAGATTTTTTCTATAATATCCTTCATTCACTTCCGATAAAAATCCAATATACTTCACCTATTGCGATAAAAAGATATATAATCCTTGTTTAGTAATAACATGATTTATTCTTACCTTCTAATTATAAAGTATTCAACTCCTTTCTTTTTTTTTTTTTTGTCAGATTATCAGAGGTTCAGAGAAGCAATAGTCACTAATCTGTGCTTTTTCTTCAATCACCTTACTCGTACGGACACTTATAGTGTATATAGCTCAATAATATGATCCAAAATGTGATAAACAACTTTATCCTTTGAGAATTTCTTTTGTTACATACACTCTGGGAGATAGGTGAGAAAGAGATCTCTTGAAGTGTTGAAAACACCTAGCTTAAGCATTATGCCCTTGACTCGACTCCAAAAAGACTCAATAGTCTGTGTATGAGCTCCAGTCAAGGGGTCCACATAATTTTTCTTATGCACCACGGTAAAGTCTTGCATACCTAAGGAATGTACCCCCCTATAGGACGCCCAATCGTCGGACCTGACAGTAGTTCTGGGTTCAAAGTCCTTAGCTATTAATGGCAACAGAGTAGCCGCTGTTCGATCTTCAACCTCAACCATGAAACAGGCCCCACTGTCTCTATCAACCCCCTAAAAACATAGTACCCTACTTGGTGCCTATCTCTTTGATGCTTCATCTTTCCGAACTTGGACTCGGCGATCTCAACAACGTGCCTAGACCCACCTAATCTTACAAGATGATTTTCAAAATATTTTTTACAAATTTGACACGAAAAATTATACCGATCTACAACTGTACCTTTAGAAAGGCCGGTTTTGGTCTGCAGAAGTAGAAGCCGTTCATAATGTCTACCAATGATAAACGATGATAATAGAATGTTTAAAAGAGATGTGACTTTTTTTTTAAAAAGAGTTTTTTTTTTTTTAATTGAATATCTTTTCCTACAAGATACCCAAAAACTGCTATACCAGGGGATGCTTGCACTTAATATTTCCTTACAATTACTGGCGCACGAACAAATCCCGAACCATGAAAGGAGTCCTCGGGCTTGAAGCCACCCAATGGCAGGTTGTTCGGATGCAAGAGCATTAAAGATATCTTCATGCATGTTTCTTCTATTAAATTCACGAACAGAATGAGACTATGGGAAATGATGACTATAGTTATGTACTTTGAACGATCCAGATTATCATTTTTAATAATTATTAGGGTGATGTATTTATGTATTGTATGGTGCATTTTAATAATTTTAATATATTAGGTTGCTGAAGGATTAATATCTAATTGAGTCTAAGGAAAGAAGTTCTTGCTATAGAAAGAAAAAAAAGGAGAAATAATTAGAAAGAGAAAGTGGTGATGATAAGTTTTTGTAAATGTACCCAAAAATTGTCAGTTTGTGACCTTACATTTTTCAGGATTTATGGTCATTGATTTTTTTTTTTAACCATATAGAGTTTCTTTAATGAAAAAAAATATCAAGGGATAATTTATGGAATTAGGATTAATGATGTGATTTACAAAAATCACTACTTCATTTATATAGTTTTAAAAAAGGTTTCATCAAACGCATCTTTCATAACAGCTGATATAATATCAACAATACCACATACAAAATTTTAGTCGGATGAGTTTCTTTATGGAATGTCCCATAAATTAGGTTAAGTAAAAAGTTCTGAGCGTTTTTCGATAGATGTCATTAGTGAACTTTACCTTGCAATTAATACATTACATTAAAAAAAAGCTTACAAATCACCAATACTCACAACAGCTAATATATTTGGAAAATCTCCAGACGAGAGGTTATGTTTCTTCTGCAAGGTTTTTAGAGAGACGCCTAGTCACTTGCTCGGAGAATGCGAAGAGGTAAGAGAGATCATTGCTAAACTGTCCCTCAAATTATTTTGGAAGCTCAGAACAATCTTCAAACCGAGTCACTTTTTTTTTACATTGTTATGTATTGCCTTTTATATACTTTTAGCTCATGACGTAGGGATTTGTTTTAAATAGACAGTAATGTACCTTTTGTTTTATGTGTTGATATATTTTAATAGTTATGTCTATGTACATCCTTTTAAATGTTAATCCCTTATAGAATATATATTTAGTGTATGATTGTACCCCCAATCAAAAGGTCTTCTTATTTGCTTTAGTCTGGTTCGTTACTTCCGTCTGTTGGTGGTGTTCGAAGAACACTACATATATATATATAGGGCCAGAATAAGACATAATAAACTACATTTTAACCAAATTTTCATAAATTTTATACAAATTTGGATCCACAAGGATCCCCTACCTGAAAACTAGAGAACATTTTAAAAAACATAATGAAAGGTATTGAGGAATGCATTTTTTTGTTTGTTTTTTTTTTGTTTTCTTTGTTATTTTGTTTTATGCTTTTTTGTTTATTACACAGATATCATATTTATCTAGGAAGGACACACATAGCCCCCTAAGTATCAGTAGTACCACAGTTGTAGAATTAAATTCCCGAATCTTATTTTGATAATTACTATGAATGAAAGTCTGTTTTGTTTTTACTTTCGATTAAGTATAATGTACTCCAATGGAGATATCTATATCAGACCTGAATATTAATAAATTTGTACCTCGCTACAAAAAAAAATCTAAAGTACGTTTAAAGGTACAACGTACACTTAAAGAAAGTGCATTTAGGGTTGTGTGTTTGGTGAAGCCAGTTGTGTGATACAGCGTTCCAAAATGGAAGCAAAAATAGAGAAAACTCGATAACTTCTTCAGTATCACTACACCAAGGTCAAAAGGTGGAGCGGGTCGGGCAAAAAGTTTAGGCTGTTTATGGAGCTAATACAGTATCGAATACAACAGTAAAGTGGTGGTTCCAACGATTCCGTTCTGGTAATATGGATGTCGAATATGTAGATAAAATAATGAAAATCTTTGAGTTATTCCATTGCCCAGGAACTGAAGATTAACCAGAAAATCTTTTGGAACCATCTAAACTGGATAGATTTAGATTTAGATGTAGATTTTATTGTAAATATAAAGCAAAAAAAGGATCATAACTATTTACTTCGCCTATTATACTTAAGTCCTTAATTGTCCTATAACTGCTTTTAAAGACATTTTTTAATCAAAATACTTTCAAAATGTACCAAAATATCAATACCTGTATTTATATCCGAACCGGAACAAAAATATTGGAATCGTGACAATATTACTATAGAGCCTTTTCACTGACTTCATAAATGGTATCATAATTGAAAGAGACACCATCTTGGGGGCTTATAGTTCAATATACTTACAACAGGAAATGCACAAATTTACAAACAGTCTTAATAAGGCTTCATCAAATGCCTTTAGAAAATAATAAAAGACATATATTAAGACCTTTATTGAATACTACTTGATGTCAATGATAAACACTAATGTTTGAATTAAATCAAAGTAATATGTACTGAAAAAGTATGCGTTAAATGGAATGTTTGGTTGTGTGTGCCCGGGAATTACGGCCAAACCATGTATGGATTTGCCTATTTTTGTATGTAAGTATTTAAGGCTCAAGAGATGGTTCGGTTAAAAAAAAAAGATGGCCTTCAAGGCCATGGCGGTCTTAAAATAGCATTTTTCTAACATGGAACTTTTTGACGAACAAACAATTACTGTAATTACTGTATAAATAAAAAATTAAATACCTAAAAATTCGAAGAGCTATTCTCACTGCATCTTGGTATGTATCTAGGACAGTTCAAAACATTTTTTTTTCTTTTCTAAGACTTATAATCTCCTTTAAAAAAAGTGTGCAAATAACATACCAACAACATTCAGCGAGAAAGGTTTTTTAAATTGTACGGTTTTTATTTTTGGTTTTATATGAAGCAGAAGAGTTTAGAGCTTATTTTCATTTCTTAATGGCTCGGACAAAGCCTGGCAAGGCTACTCAAGTCCTTATGAAATATCTAAATTAGGGCAATTATAAATTAGCAGGATAAATATAGGATAATTAGAGAAGAAAACCTATATATATCCATGGTAATAGTTAATTTATTATCTACAATATAATTGTAATTGATGTCATAAGATATTAATTCACATAAGGGTGTTGTTATGTGAAATAAAATTAGGCAATAGAGAGATAAAATTTTGAATAAAAGTAAGGTTTAAGTCCTTTTACTTTTAAGTCCCATTTGAACATCCAAAAATTCGCTATTTGCCCTAAAATCAATGAAAACAGAGCTTATTTTCTTATAAAACTTGGTTGTTTAGAGAGACTTTAGACATGAATAAAAATCGTTCAGAATTCTGAGTTACGTACGCAGGCCTATGTTTCATTCTGATCGAAGCACATTCCTGAGATCTGGAAGGCAAGTTTTTTTTCCGCTAGTAAGGTGAACCTTTCATAGAACAAGATCTTTGCCCCGTATCTAAAAGTTTTTTTAGTTATGGGTTGTCAATTCGAAAATGCACCAAAAAAATAAAAAATCCAAAAAATGAATCGTTGTATATTGAATACGAATTTAAAAATAGAATTAGGCAAATGAAAGAAGAAGATGATTAACGAGTTAATTTTAGTATGTAACTTTATTATGGTTGAAGAAGGAACATGACAATGACAATAATAAATCACCAGATCAAACAATTAAAAAAATGGCTTCATATTTACCAAAATCAGTATTTTCACATGGTCAATTAAATGTTGCATTTGCAAGAGTATCAAATGGAGATGCATTCTTGATCAAATGGACAGAAAACGACAAAAAGTGGACTTGGAGGTTTTACAATGTTATGCTTTTATAGTTTATAGTGTTTTAGTTTAGAATTTTTACATAAACAAGCTAAATGTAAATAAAAATTTTATTAATATTTTTCTTCTTCTTTTTTTAATCCAAAAATTAAAAGTTTTTGCAAAAAATTAAAATTTGAAAAATTAAATTTTTGGGAAAAAAAAATTAAAAATTTCAAAGCTATTCACAAATAAAAATACAGTTTTTGAAAAAAAAAGTTCAAAAACACATAGACTTTCACTAAAAATAAAAACTTTTGAACAAAAAATTTCTAAAATCAACAGTTGCTTAGAAAAAATTTCAAAAATTATATTTCAAAATGTTGAATTTATTGTTTAGAAAAAAAAATTGGAATTTAAAAAAAAATTAAATTTTTAAAATCAAACTTTAAAATATTAAATTTCTCGTAAAAAGCAAAAACTCTTTTGGGGGGGGGGGGCTATATCCCCTTCAGATCACCCCCTGCGGACGCCACCGACAGTTACATTGCGTGGACATTCCAACCTTTCCCCTCAAAAGAAAGAGAAAAAACCCAAAAATCAGTTAATAGTTAGCCAATTATTCCCAGCTATAAAATTATTGATGATAATTGCCCAGAGTATTAAAGGAACTTACTAAAATTATATCCATTGACGTTCAGAATACTGATTTGGAGAAACAAAGCAAAAACATTGATATATGTTAACGAAATATTTTTGAGTTTGTGAGATAATATTCTGATCCGAGAAAAAAAATTGTACACAGTATTTGGTTTTCCACAGTCAAAGTTTAGTCTTCTTTTTGACTAATCAGTATTCTTAATATTGATTGATTGAATAGAAATTAATTCTTATTAAGTTATTATTATCAACTATTATTGAATAATAATTCCAAAGTTGGAAGAATTAACTACCTACCAACAGATTTTGCGCCTTTCATCTCATCCTTTTCGGATGAGAGGTTGCGAGATATAGTATAGGGTACGACGTGTCCAATATTATTATAACAATAATTCTAATAATTACTTATAGTTATCTTCTATTACTAATAAAATTACGTTATTCATTGTTTTGGCATCAGTAATCTGTGAAAATATAACATTTTTGCCTAAGTCCTAACTTCGAGTAAAATACTCCTAAAATTTGACACAAGTATCTATCTAATTTTAGTTTTTGGTTTAGATCCAAAAGTTTGGGTGACCAAAATTTATTCGAGTATTTACGTCTAAAGATCCGAGCCTACCCAAATCCAAGAAAATGTGAATCGGGACCAAAGTTAATAGAAATACAAGGTTAGACCTTCATGGAATCGGGCTTGACGAAATTTTTAATTTGATATATCGTAGCGACTGCCGGGCACGACAGACAGATTTTGAAGGAAAAAAACAGCACAACCAATCATATTATATGATGTCACTATTACTATAATTATCCATTTGATGTATCGTACCAACTTCTAGACAACACAGACAGATTTTGACTCAACATGCAACCAATTCTATTCTATTAAAAAGCGTGATGGAGGGCAAATATCAGTCGTACATACGTTATGGTATAACCTTGTATTCCTATTAACCTGGATCTGTCTTATCTTTACCTATAAGTGTACAGTTGTACTTATTACATTCTAACCAGAGCAATGGCATGTAGAATCGGTATTGCATGTTTTTGATAGAATCAGCACCAAAATAGTATTCAAGAAATTTTTTGGAATCGTCTCATCACATCTTGTAAGTTATTTCATTAATTTATAGATACAAGACAATTTAATTAAACTAACATTGAGACATGAATACAATTGTTTATTTTAAAAATCTTGCAGAAAAGTATTTTATTTTCTTCCATTAGTTTTTGTTTATTCAAGGCCGTAAATGTTTAAAAAAAAAAAAACTTTTCTTTGATGTCTATGACATAATATAAACTAGTTTTGGTTCTGAAATTCTTAAAAAGTGAAGAGAGGGTTTTAAAGAAAGGAAACGTAAATAAGGAGTTTTGATTTCTTGTTTGTTAGTAGCAGGCTTGAAACAGTTCACACTTTTTCCATTTATTTCTGAAAAATATCCGGTCAGACGATTATTCTTTAATTTCTTTCAGTTCAATTTTCCCATTCATTCCATCATTTTTATTTAAACAAAACGTTAGCAATTTACGTACAAACTGTTTTTCTCATCAGTTGCCCGTTTTGAAATATTAGAGATGGCGTGATGTAATCATTTTTCTCGCAAATTATGCAATTTTTCCACTAAACTAACTTTGCTATATCAAAGAAAGCGTAGTTACAATGAGAAGAATTCATGATGCCCCTAGTGAGCAAAATCATTTCTTAAAAGGTATAGTAATAATATACATTTCGTTTTCTTTAAATTCAATTTATTAACGTTCATCAAAGGAATGTTCTTTTACAAAGGTAGAGGATTGTATCAAGATTGAACCAAAAGGAACACTTGAAACAAATGAACCAACAGTTTTTTTTTCTTTTATCTACATATCTTAAGGAGAAATACAAAATATTAGCCAAAGATATAAAATATAATTCGGAAAAAATTTTGGAGGGAAAAAAATTTCAAATGTAAGTTTAATTAAGGTCTTTATATGAATGAACAAAAAAACTTTTTTTTTGTTAAATAAGCATTGAGATAACATCCTTCTTTCTAGAATATATATTTTGAAAAAAAAAATATGTTTTGATAAAAAATATGGTTAAGTCAAAATTTATGTGGGTTTTTGCTAGATGTCTTTAGTGAGCTATATATTACAATTCATACATTGCATCAAAAAAGCTTACAATATGCTTAAAGTTTACGTGTACATTTAAAAAGCTTCATTTATTGTTTTGTGTCTGGTGAAGCCCGTTGTGTGTTACAGCGTTCCAAAATGGAAGTAAAAAAGAAAAAAAATCGAAACATTCTTCCGAGTCTCAACGACCAAGGTGAAAAGGTCTACATGGGGCAAAAAAAAAAAAAGTTATGTTTATGGACCCAATACATTGTTGAATGCAACAGTAAAGTAGTGGTTTCAACGATTCCATTCTAGTAATATGGACGTCAAAAATCTCAATGAAATGATGGAAATTGTGGAGTTGGACCAGCATGTGAGCACTTATTCTAATACCCAGGAACTGAAGATTAGCCAAAAAAAACGTTTGGAACCCTTTAAATTGGATAATCCTAACTTTTTTAATTTTATTGTCAAAATAAAGCGAAGAAATGCTCAGAACTTTTTACTTCGCCTATTATCATCAACTGATTGAAAATATAATCAAAAGAACGGTTTTAAACGGAACAGTGGAAATAAATTTGAAATCAATAGGTCCATTCCCAAACAAATAGAGAGAATAGGTAAGAAAAAGTTTTGAAAATGAGGTTACTAATATTCATATTTATATACAAATGAGTTTAGATTTTATATTAGAACGATAACTTTGTTGTTTATTTTTCACTAATTCGATAATTATGCTCTTATATAAAGGTCGTCTTCAGAAAGGTACACACCAGTGATGGGACGATTAATCGGAATCAGTTAAAGAAGAGTCGTGTGTTTTTTCTGGAATTAAGATTGGTATCTAGAAAATAAAAATAATTTTCGATTCCGATATTTATTTACCAGATGTAGAAAAAGTAATTAGACCTTCTAAAAATAGAGTTTTGAACGGGTGTTATTTATTAAATCTTAAAGTTCTGATTATTTTTGAATGGATTAGATTCTAAGCCTTGATGTACATGTTGTTAACAAAAATTATGTATATGTTGCGATTGAAGCAAGGACAGGCATCATAAGCTATTTAATCCGCGCCGGGAGGACCTCCTCGGACATCATGAAGGCCTTAAATGTCAGTAAGGCCAAAGTCTCTAGGGTCAGAAATCGTTTGGATGATGGGTCAACCTTAAGGTCAAACTCAAAAGTGAAGCCTGAAGACATCATGGATGCATTTAAGGTCCACCCCACCATGAAGATGTCAGAGTACGCCAAGAAGAAGCATGTGCATCGATCTACTGTGGACAAGACCATCCAAAAGGCTGGGGAAAGTTAGCTTAGAAAAATTGAGAGGCGACTCCTGTCCCAACATCTAAAATAACTCCGTGTTCATTAATGTCACCAACTCTTGAATGATCTGAAGCATATGAATCTGGATATTTTTTTTCTTTGATGAAAAGGCCTTTGACGTTGATCCCGTCTACAACAAGCAAAATGATCGGGTGGTATGCTTTAGCAAGGCTGACAACAGCATCAGGACAGTCGCCAAGACCAAACATCCGGCCTCTGTAATGATGTTGGGGGTTATGGCATCAACTGGAGAAAAATGTCAATTTGGTTTCCTGTTGGATACCGGTCACCCGTAATCGACTACACTGGTGTTTAAAAAAAATGTGGTCCCATAGATCACAAAGACCAAGAAGAATTCCAAAAAGGTCATGTACGTATTTCAGTAGGACAGGGATCCGGCCCATACTGCCAATATTGTACAAGAGTTGATGGATAACAACATAAACTTCTAATCCAAGACCCTTTGGCCCCTCAGAGCCAGGATCAGAATCCACTGGATTACTCCATTAGGTGGCAAATTGAGAAGAAAGCCTGCAAAGTGCTCCACCCGAATATTGATGCCCTGAAAAACTTTGTTAACCAGCAGAGGAGGAACATGAAAAAGGACTACGTTGCTAATGTGTACAAGGGATTCCGGAGGCGGTTGGAGTTTGTCATTGAGGCTGCTGTTGGGTAGATTCATAAATTATGTTATTGTAAATAATGGTGGTCATACATTTCAGCCTAATTTTTTTTCAGCAGACCTCTTTTGGGCGTACTTTTTAGAGCACGGCTTCTTTTCAGCGTGCTTCTTTTCCGTATAGCTCTTTTCAGTGACATCAAAATTTTCCTTATAATGGGGAATTCCATGCATAAATCAATACATTAATACAATATTAATAACCTAAATTATAGTTCTCTCTGTTTCACGCTACTTAGTTTCCAAAATCTAGTCAAAATATTCCATAATTTGTTCAAATTGTAGCTAGAAAATGGCAATATAATCCGTTTGAATTTATCAAAATTACCTTTGTATTCCTAATATTTAAAGAAAAATAAACAAAGTTAGATGTAAGATGGATCTTTTCTTCGAAGCATTTGATTATACTGTACCTCTATTCACCCATCGTTTCAATTCCTAAGAATTAATATTATACTTTTTTGGATATCCTGGTCATATGTCTTCTGACCCCTTCTTTGACTTCAGTTAATGTTCAAAGAATGATGTCTCCCTTAATGGAGGGATCGTTCCTTGTTCAGATGTTCCTTCACATCAAGCTCTTTGACAGTTACTTTTCATTTTGTGAATCATCGCTTCTATGCTCAAGAATACATCAATCCCTCCAGATCTTGTAAGGAATCATCGTATACTTCTATAACAACTAAGGAGTTTTATAAAAGGACAGAATAATCGACTGATGACCTAGTGAGGAATTTATCATCCTCCATTCACAGCTCATTCTATGAAATTATTGAATCCATTCCTCCTTAAGTCAATTCTGATTTGTCTCCTACTCTAAGGAAAAATTGACAAGGGCCCTTCAGTGTCCTGAAATGCAGAAATCCTTCATATCTATCACATTGATATAATTCTATTTCTAAGATGGAGTTTGTGATTTGCGGCCTATATAGAAATTATATAACCTGAACCCTTCAAGCTTACCCTTGATTTCTGTATGTCTTTTGAGTCTGTCTTGTCATCGGAAAACAAGAAAAAGATAATATATATATATATCTTTTCTGGAGCGTTTTGTCTGCAAAGTATATTTTATTCTGTTATATTATTACATATAAAATGTTATTGGGAACTTTTAAGTGATTATGTGTTTAAAGAAAATATGAGACCTATTAACTTACGCATACTTCAATTGCATTAATATCATTGCAATTCCCATACTTATTGAGTCGGGGATCCTTTTCTAAACATTTATCACCATATTAGAACATTTATTTTTTTTAAAGATCTACGATCTCCACACTAATAAATTTATTATAGATAATAACTGAATATTTTCCATAAGAGCTAAAATTAATGTGTTTTATTGATGATAATAGTTAAAATGTTTCAAAATAAAAATACAATTTGGTTCGACATAGTTCATTAAAACATTTTTTAAAGCATTAATTTAAAAATATATTCCTTAAAATTTAATTCCCTATTTATGAGTTATCAGTAATTTTATTTTTGTATCTTATTGATTCCTTCAAGTTTATTTCGACAAGCAAATACTATTTCATTATTGTGATTTTAGTAATGCGAGTTATCAAAATTATTACTGTTATCATTTTTAGAATCCTTATTGGTCTGTGTTACTAACTGTTCCACCAATATGAATATGAGGATGCTTCAGAAAATTTTATTTCCTGAGAGTCATTTACAAAATTTGTTAAATATATACCTCTTAAGAAATAATGGTCAAAATAACAAGGCTTACTTAAAAAATCATATTCAGTTATGTTAGCAAGATCATTATATTTAACTCTATATTTATTATATTCAGGATGAATGACAAATTAAGATCTTATTAATACTTTGTTTATCACATGATCATTTCATGTGTGTTATATAATATTCGATTATACTTATTTCTCCACTATTTTGATTACTTTTTTATGGCAAAAACATACCTCGTATTTAAAAAAATAATGTTTATTTCTAACTAAAAAAATATATATTGAACATATTCATAAATTTTGGATGTGGTTGATCAAAGTTACATTATAACTAAAAGTAGACTACCATATCAATAAAGTTTTTGCAGAATAACTTCTTTATATACAAATTTAGTACGTCCAAGGTATTTACCTATGCTAGATGAGATGTTATCCATTCTAAATGAAGATAAGGAATATTAATGCTATCACATCCCCAGGGATCCTCTTACAGAAATAATGCATCCCCGGTGAAAAAGAAAATATCTGATACTTTAATGAACACTCTTTAAGTCTTTAGACAAAGTGAAAGTCTGCAATTAAATTTTTTATCCAAGCTCAAAATAGAGAATCTTAAAAAAATATTTATGAAATATATCATAATTAAAAATTGAAATGCTTGAAGTTGTATTTAATAGCCAGTGGTAATGCACCTACTGTTTAAAGTGGGAATTGATAACAATAATCCATATAATGATGTCTTAAGCGCGATTAAATAGAATATATGTATATAAATAAAGATATATTAATATTTTATTGTAAGCCCGGCTTTGTTGCACTTTTTTCTGAGAACAAGCTTAACCTCCGTGGTAGAATATGTTTTTGACGAGTCTATGTAGAATTACTCTAGAGTCATAAAAAAATCCAAAAAGTTCCTTAGTATCCATTTTTCGAAAAAATTGCGTCAAGCACCAAATCCTAGAAGAGTCAAAATTAGAAAAAATATTCTTATTGTGTATGATAAACCTAAGTGCATTATGGAAATGTAAAAACTGAACGATATTGTTGATCGAAAAAGGTAAAAGAGTTTAGTGGAGGAAGAGATAGTTTAAGGCTAGAGTTAAATAACGAAGTACGGGAACTCATCTTTGATCCGTAACATCCATTAGAGGTGGAAAGTAAGAAATATACTAAATAATATAGCGTTTTGAAGAGATGAGAGACACGAATACGGCTAGATGGTGAACACCATAGATCAAATAAATTTAGATAAGAATCGAGGACGACAGATATCTTCTTAGCCCACGGAGTTCACCATCTAGCCGTATTCGCGTCTCTCATCTCTTCAAAACCTCACAAGACGATTTACCACATTCAAGCGAGGAAGCTCGATATAAAAACGATATACGAAGCCATGATCAGACCCATCACCATTTGTGGGTATCTTGTATGGGGCACCTGTTATGGCAAAGAAAGGTGTATTGAGGAAATTACCCACCATTCAGAGAAAAGCACTCCTGTGCATGACTCATACTCCAATCAACACCAACAACAGGAATAGAGGCCGTGTTGCGTATCACTTCCATCGACCTCTATATACATGTGCAAGCAACGAAGTATCGATGGAGAACAAGGCTTTTTCTCCGGAACACCTATTGAACACCGTGATAGGATTGTATATACAGACGGAGCCAAAGATGAGAAAGGCGGGATGGGCATTCCAAGCGGAGACCATCGCCATCACACAATCCGTGGTAGCTCTTCTTAACCAAGACAAGCCACAAAACACATAATAACTCGATCAGATTCTGGATTGGCTATTGCTGTTATTCTAAATCCGTTTACAAAAAGTGATACAGTTAAGAAGTGCAAAGAAATATTAAACATTAGAAAATGGAAAATAAAAATATATCTCGATTGGTGCAAACACCATTAAGATATTTCAGGAAATGAATTTACAAACAGCTCACAAAGAGTGCTACTGAAAGTCAAAATCGTTTGTGCGTTGGAGCGCCTCTTAGCAACATAAAGAAGGTGGTGGGTGAATTCTTCTTGGAAGTTTAGTGGAACAGATACAAGGAAGATCAAAAAATGACACATATACAACACATGTTGGAGAAACCAAAACAAAAGAGTGCCAAACTATTGCGGCAAAACATGAACTTACTTGTTCAAGCAAGAAAAGGATGAAGATCTTCGTCTTTTTAAGTTTATGAAATGTACAAAAAATTAAACAAATTATTGATAATAACTATAAAAATAAGTAGGACTTAAGGTCAATTTCTGCTGTAGTAGCACATATACCCATTTGTGTGGTCGTGTTCTTTACCGTATGTATGTACATATTGTTTTGTAATGTATACATATATGTACTATTTTATAATGTTTGTATGTACTATTGTAAACAGCAATTAATTCTGAACTAACTAAGGTGTAGTAAAGCTTTTATAATTATTTAACTATTTTTTTAGGCAGTAATTTATCAAGGTTAAGTACTGGAATTTTAAAGTTCTGTAGTAACGAATTATTTATACATATATAACAGGTATGCGCCTATGAAATGAGACATTTTTACGAGTAAAAAAGTGCGTTGCTGAATGAAATTATACAAACGATGAATTAAATATTAAGTATTTAGATTTCTGAACCGGTCAGTCTTATTTCATAGGCGCATACCTAGTATGTATATATAAATAAAGTTTGTGTTTGTCTGTGTTTTTTTTTTGTGCCTACACTGTTTGGACCTAGTAGGCTGAAACTTTGCATGGGGTTCCCTCTTTTGAACCTTGTCGAGACAAAACAGGGGGGCTTATTCGATATTCAAAACACAAAAACTGTTTTTTGGAGCTCAAAGAGACTAGATAAGGGTTTGAGTTAAAAAAAAGTTATGGGCAAAAATAGAAACCGGTGAAAATTGCATTCTCGCTTTTTTTTCATGTGCACAAAATTTTTATTCAATAGAATATTACATTTGTAGAAAAAAGAAAATTTGTATGAAGATTCATTTGAATATAAATTTGACTCATAAACATTGATATATAGGTACTTAAAATATTTGTCATTTTCTAAGTAATTTTTTTATAAAATGTCAACTTTCCTTTTTGAAGAAAAAATGCCACAAAGTGATGCATTTTCGGCATAAAATTATAGACCTTAACATTACAATAATATATTATTTTCAATTTTCGGAACATTTTAATGTAGATTTGTGTTCTTTTTTAAATTGACAATAAATTCAACTTACTACTTTTTTTTCAAAATTACTCCAAAATATTTTTTGCAATTTTCTTCTCAAATTTCGATTTGGCCATTTTTTGAAAGCAATAGAAGATGTACTTCTTATCTAAACAAAAATTTGCATGCATATATGCTGGTCAGGGTAAGTTGGTTTTGGAATTAGATCCTTGGACAGGCATAGATAGTAAAACTTGGATGTCTTAAACATAGCAATCTACTTTTCCCATTTCTTTATAGACTCACTATTTGAGGTTTATCACAATATTACAACAGGAGTAATCATGGATCCTTAGAATAATTTATGCTCTCGGAACTTTAAAAAAATGAATTCTCAAACCTCAATTTACAAAGAGATAAGAATATCAAAAAATAAGTAACAAAAATAGACAAATTTTGGATGATCCAGATAATGCTGTTTGTAATATATCACATATTAAGCGTTGAAAAAATCAGGGATGCTTCATTCTGGGTTGCTCTTTAAGAATTTACAGACATTTTTAAAAGAAAACGACGAGAAAAAAGCAAACAGTGATAACTAAAAGTGAATGTTGAGAAAGGTTTTGGTTATCATCTTTGTAATTTAGATACTCCTACCAAGTTATTCAATATAGTACCACTGGAATTCATCAATCCAAAGATGTAATAACTGTTTTGGAAGAATTTAACAGTGCTTTAACTTGGAAATATGTACTACTTTAAGGCACATGCACAAATACTGGGTCAGAGTCCAACTTTGTAACTTCACTGAAAAAAAAATTACTTGATCACAAACTACACACAAAATGAACTTCCATTAATAGCTGTTTTTAAATATTTTGAAGGTAGTCCTAAAAGTCCAATTACGTCCCTGGACAACTTGTAAAACTCTGTAAGATTAACTTCCAAAATTTATCTCAATTACCACACGAAAAGTTGACCAACCCTATGGAATAGATGAACCTATCTAATTACTTCTTACATGAATTGAGTTGTGACCAGAGGTTCCTTCTTGAGCACGTTCGAGGAATATGTCAAAGCTATGTGAATTAAAGAAACACTGCTTGTAAAATAGGATCATTAAATCTTTCTCCCGAAAGGTGGACCAGGTTGATGCACTTATGGAACAGAGGATCCTGCCCTTCAGAACTGTATGATAATTTGTATCGAATTCTTCAATATTTTGTAAGCGTTTATGAAGTGATCTGACTTGAAATTAAATTTCATAATAAATTTTATGACCATCAATTTTATATCTTTAACTCCATACAGAGGACAATACTTTAGTAAAAAAAAGTCAAAGAAATTGTTTTAACAGTCTATAGAATAATGTTTTTCAATCACTTCCAGCAAATAAACTTTATTCTAGGATGAAATCTGACATTTACCAATGGCAAAATTTTTGTCGATAAGATGTGTTTTTACAAGGTTTACTAACTCACACTGTAATTTTGTTTCAAGGTTTATTCTTTTTATTGACAAATTGTTTTACCTCTTAGGCCAACTACAAAAAAATTAAAACTATATTTTAACAAGTTTGAAATATTATATTATTAATTTAACAATAAAACACCAAATGTAAGCTTATATGCTGTGTAAGTATAGTAGATATATTCAACAAGGTGCCACAAATAGATAGATTCAAATTGTCTATTGAGCTCGCAACATAAATATAATTTTTTTCTCTGTTACATACTAGGTATGCACCTATGAAATGAGTCTTTCGGCTATTGGTCCTTAGGTGTAGCTGTTAAACAATATAAACCGGTCCAAAAATCTAAATACTTATTTCGATATGTATCAAGAATATTTAATTCATTGTTTGTATAGCTTCTTTCAACAATGCACTTTTTTCGCTCGTAAAAATGTATATTTTTATGTTTACAAACTACAACGTCCGGATATCATTAATTTTCTATTTGCAATTGCAGAAAAACCCTTCTCAATCCCATCAAATGCTTGTGGAAGCTGACGATGGACATGCTCTAGGCAGAGCATAGTGCTTCAGGTCGTTTGAAAAATTCCAAAGTGGTGATTTGGACGTGAGAAATGAAGAGTGCAGCCTCCCACCCAAAAAGCTTGAAGATTGTATGACCTTCTATAACCCGGTCAAACCGTTAATGGTGATCTCTAACAACAACAATTGGCCGATTTAAACCATGCTATACGCCGAAAACGCCCAAAATATGAAGGCAGGCAACACAAGGTAATTTTCTTTGTTGACAACGCACCACCGTATCGCTCTATAGCCAACCACCAGCTTTTTGAATCGTACATCTGGGAACCTCTTGCTCATACGGCTTACTCAGCATACCTGACGCCTTCCGATTATCACTTGTTTGTATCGATGGGCCACGCTGAAGCCAAAAACTTGATTGATGGATGGATTGCAGCCAAAGACGAACAATTTTTTTTTAAAAAGGCATCCCTAAATTGCCTGAAAGATGGGAACAATGTGTGGCAAGAAGGTGCATACATTGAAAATTAAATGTGTAACCATTTTTTCATAATAAACGTTTAATTTTTTTTTCAGTCTCATTTTATAGGCACATAACTGGTGTGCTTCATTAATACATACTTCCCTCATTAAAATATGTATATATGTGTACCTTTAGCCAATTTCTTCAAAAAAATTATTTGAGTTATGGATTAAAAAATTTCTTCTTCGTTATCATATGAAAAAAGTTCTCAGTATCAGAACCTGTCAAAAATCTAAATTTGGCAAAAAAATGGTCAAATCTACCTAGCCTAATGTCGGTATATTAATTGAAGTTTATAAGACAATAGGTTTTTTTAATTCAATGAATTTATATCATATAGTATACAGGCGCTATATGATAATGCTCGCCCGCACGGAAGGGGTCTAATCATTAAGAAAAAATAGTATTGATCATTGTAAATGCTACTTCGCGCTCCCTTCATGGCCCAAGCAACGCCATTAACCTTTTTCTAGTATTGCATAATGAGGAAGGGAATATATTCTAATATTATTAGGTAAACAATAATAATAAAATTGTATATATTAACTAATCAACATCTTGTAGATTATTTCCTATAAAAATTGTAAACAAATCAATTATGCAGCTGGAATACTAATTAATACAAACATATAAACAATAGATTTATTTGAACTTTTAAATCGATGCCATACACTCGACTGTCAAAATAATCATTTAAGAAATGTGAAGTAAAAAATGTAGAAAATTTTTAAGATTTTTTTAATTGAATTCTTTTCTTTTTACACATATTTATATTAGTGATGGGACGATTCATCGGAAACGGAGAATTGGATGTTTTTTTCTGAAATCAGAATTAAGATTGGCATCAGGAAAATAATGTTTAATTTGCGATTCCAATTCTTATGTATTACTGGTATATAACTATTTATTACTTTTCTAGGTTATGAAAAAAAAAGCCTCCTCCAAAGTTAAGGAATAATTGCTGTTTACACAAAAATATTCTACTGTCTTTGGATACATAAATAATATATAAATTTTTGTCCGAAAAAATTTAAAATTTAAATTATTTTTTCAAAAAATTTATATTAGAAATTTAATTTTTTCCAAAAAGAAAAAAAAATTTGAGAACAACTGGGGATTTTTGCAAAAAAAAATATTTTTTCTGAACATACGTAGATTTTTGGCATTTTTCTCCAAAAAAATTAGTTTTTTGGGAAAAGCCATGTATTTCGGATTTTTTTTTCGAAAAAATTTATTTTTTTGTGAATAGTTGTAGATTTCTGAACAAAATTTAAATATCAAATTGTATATTTAAAAAATTAGTTTTTACAATTTTTTGATTTTTTTTCAAAAGAATCCCAAAAACTCCCCCTCACTCTTAAATATAAACCTACGGACGCCCCTGTATTGTATTTTTTAACTATTATTTAAAATATTAAAGAATCGGCAACGAAATCATTTTATTTCTAATCGTCCTATCACTAATTTATATTATTATACAACAACTATTAAGCAAAAAAATACAAAGCTATACCCTTCATTAAATTCCTTGGACAAGCTCCAACAATAGACATCTCACTACCCTACATAGGTATTAGTATGTATGAATGTACTTGCACATACTAATAATTACATACCTAAAGCAGTATTCATGTAAAAGAATTGTTGACAAGACTCAAACTTAAAATACTCCAATGATCATATTTAATTGTGTACTTATGTTCTAAAAAAGTTTTAATTTGGGGAACTTCATACTCTGAAATCGCGGGATCGTAAAAGTTGATATGAATGAGACAGGTAGGCATTATATCACTATACAAAATTAGCTAAAAAATTATTTTTATATTCCATTAACGACTTCACGTTGGAACAATTTTAATTCCGTGAAATTTAAGGATAATTATTTTCCCAAAATTTATTCAGCAATTCACAAATCTTTTGCTTTTACATAACGGGATTCATAGTGAACTCAATCACTCAAACCAACTATAACTTTCAACTTGCCCTGTACCTGGCAAAGATATTGATGATAAACTCCTTGGCCATGTAGGCCACTTCCCCTAGAATTCAAGCCTACGAGGAGTCAAAAGTGTTATGTGCGCGTTTATTTGTCTGTCTTTCTAAGATGCCCAACATATAGTAGTCAAAGGGGAACAGATCCAACAAGTTATTAAGCCACATTTCATTTTCCCTAAAGCTTAAAGGTCTAAAAATGTTGGTTTTTCTAGAATATATCCAGTTCCAAAGTCCCGATTGGGACAAACTGTACCAATTAAAAATTATAGCATGACAACGGATCTGTTTATATCAATTGAAGATCTCTGACATAATTATCTATTAAGTTATTTGCGTCCTTGGGCGTGCACCCGATACGGAGCCATACAATTATATTCGTATTCAGAGGAAATCTCAAAGATTTTATATTTTTCTTATAAAGTTTTGTGAGCTAAATCTGATGAGTACACTCACATAAACATAGATCTCAGGGTTGCAAAATTATTGAGATATATATTTGTTCTAGCTATCACATATTACTGATTGCACCATTATTGGCCCCTGAAGTCTAACTCTGATGACACTCGGACCCGAAATGTTTGTTTTTTTCCTATTATGTATAAAATAGAAAAAATATTTACTTATAACATTACTGACATTCACAATTGAAACTATCGTACAAAATTAATTATTTTTGTTATATAATGAAATAGGTTGCACATAATAGACTTTAATTACCTTTCTACAATTAGGATCTTAATTTTTCACAATCCGTCTCTGATTCTTTGGGATATTTTTAATATTCAAAGTTTTCAATGAATATATTTAAAACCTTAACGTTTTAAAAATCTCAAAACAATTTTTATAATGTCAATATTAAATTGTGAAATCGAGTTATCCTTGGTTTAAGTTGAATATGAATACTTTTTTTACATAGGTTCATAGCTCCATGTAGAATCAATTAAAAAAAGTGTCATAATATTAGATTAGATAACTCATTTTTTGAACTTTTTCAGAAAAATCAGAGGCTGATATAAAAAAACTAGGACGAAATTTGGATTTTTAAAGGACAAACTGTTTTAAGTTCAACCTATTTCGTTCGAGGGACATTTTTACAATTTATCAATATAAAACGGCTTTACCTTTGTTGTATGACGCATCCTCTCCTCCAAAAAGAAACAAAAAAAAGGCCCAAAATCATGTAGTAGTTAGCAAATTAAGTTATTCATACCAACTGCAATTTATCTCTTATATACTCTTAGACTATCATTTTATTCTCTTCAACAATTTTAAAATGAATTACAAATTATTAAAATCTACATATTATTCGATACTGTATTATAAGATTGCTTAG
Source organism: Lepeophtheirus salmonis (assembly GCF_016086655.4). Taxonomy (NCBI): domain Eukaryota; kingdom Metazoa; phylum Arthropoda; class Copepoda; order Siphonostomatoida; family Caligidae; genus Lepeophtheirus; species Lepeophtheirus salmonis. Next base: position 29,916,671 of record NC_052131.2, read on the forward strand.
TAATATTTTATTAAAAGTGAAGCAATGGATTAGTAATTGTGTATGATAACCAAACTTTCTTCATAAGAATAATAAAATATACCCTCGTTATATGATGGACGAGGGATCAACAAGAAATTGTATTCCTGTTCTTTTGGAAACGGAGCATATGTATAGAGTAACTTATTACTTTGTGTACTTATCAAAAAGAATAAATTATGAAATAGCCATGGCGTATCAAGGGAGAAGAGGAAATCGACAGCTGACAACAAAATACATGGTTTTTTTTTGTTATCGTGGTAACAACGTGATAATTAATTGATCTTCGAAAATAACAATTTCCAACAAAGAAATGATTTCGTGTATTACCCATTATAACCAGAATATGGTACTAATATATTACTTTAATAAATAAATAGTTACTTTACCTAGTAACGAGTAATATATAAATATTTTTTTGCTAAAATAGTAACATCCTTTTATAACTCCAGTACATATATGCCACGTCAAGACAAAAACAAGCTAAAATGATTTGTCTCTAAATTGAGTGTGGTTTAAAGTTGTAATCTTCGACTAATTATCGTTACTTTATATTCACAAATTATTCTTCTTGACTCTTTGAGTGGGTCGAAGAAAACACTTAAAGTGACCAAAATTAATGGCCACAATAAAAGAATAGGTAGATTTTATTAAAAAGATTATATCGGGACCAATATATAATTCTCAAATAATTTAAAGGTTTCAAAATATTACTTAAGTTCTTGAGTATCTTAGCTCATCCCACAAATTAGAATACAAAGCCTAGAATTGACACAAATATGTGTATGAAATATTGGCTTTTATGTATGTATGGAGTAAAAACAATAATTAGGAATACAATATTACTCTCCTGGTATGAGGAACAAATGGTAGTGAATTTTTTTTTAAAGAAAATAAAGGACAAGTGACAAAGAGGAAAAAGGGCACAATGTTTTTAAGCTGACGTGGGTTATAAGAAAACACGACATTTTATCGACATTCATCAAAGGAATAAATATTATTTTTTACAAGGATATCGATAAATAGTTCTTCCGTATAATCTAAATTGGTACATATGTATATATCAGCTTAAAAGAATTGTCCCATTCTTTCAAAATGGTATCTTAACCATTTTTCCTATAATCTAGAGAAATATTACCACATTATCTAGTAACGTGTAAAGTAGCAATATTACTTTGCTATAGAGTAATATCGCTGTTGTTTCCACATAAAGCACCATCCAACAATATGGGACAAAGTAATTCAACACTAATATATATATATTTTTTTTATTATAAGAGTACATTATTTGTAATTTATTTTTTGTTACAATTTCGAAATTAACAATATTCGTTGTGGGCAATTTCTTTTTCTCAAAAAAAAGTTATTCGTCAAAATTTGCTCTCTTGTCAAAAATCTTTGCACTGCAGTAACATTGTCCCTCCATTTTTCTTTCCTTCTACGCGGCGATGCCCCGCTAACACAGACATACCCCATGTATTTTGTTGTCAGCTATCGATTCCCTCTTCATTATGGGTATTTCATAATTATTTTTTTCATAAATACACGAAGTAATCCAAAAGAACAGGAATATAATTTCTTGTTGATCCCTTGTCGTTTATACAATATAATAACTACTCCTTCAATCAAATATTATAATAGAGTATCGAATAGAAAACTATGTAGATTTTAATAATATGTAGTACTTTTTAAAAATGGTGAAGAAATAACATGACAATAATAGCTTGCGAGAATATATATGGTATAAATTGCTGTTGGTACGACTGACTTATTTGGCTATGTACCAGATGATTTTGTGTCTCTTTTCAGTTTATTTTTGAAAGAAAGGTTGCGTTATACAATAAAGATAACGTCGTGACAATACATTCATGAGTACCTGATATATGGCATAGTATCGATCACTCTCTGTTGACGTCACCACGCGGGAAATTAACAGTTAAGAACGATTGAGGACCCATGATTGTTCATCTACGAAATGTTCGAATCCTGACGTCCTAAGTCCAGGCAAAGTATATAATACGGTTGACTTTTGTGAGGACTGCATCAGCAACACTTATATATATTTAATTAAACGCGACAACAACGTCTATTTTTTGTTTCTATTACATGATAACAATGACTCTGCTCTTATATATCAGACGACAACCTACAATGCATATCAACGCGAAAATACAAATATACGTGGGTGTACACAAAAGAAAATACTATAATAATAATAATTAACGATCGTTATATTAATATAATTTGAGAGTCTGATAAATGCCATATTTTGTTGATAGGTACGATAAAACATCAATATTAATAACCAATAAATAGGTCCAGTTCAGATTATGTTAAGGATAATGTTCCAAGCGGAGGATACGAAAATCAACATGGTAACCCTGATAACTAAATGAATATTTTAGAGGAAAGTAGCTTAGCTGCCATGCCATTTTATTAGATCAGCTACCAGCAGCTGTGGTAAGGGGTCATGAAATACACAAGGACATTGCTAAGAATTACCCCGGTGTTGATCTTCAATTCTACTCTGAGTCCAACCAGGAGTTACAGTTATAACTACATAACAAATTCTCAGGGTTACTCTCTGTCTTTTATGACACACGCAAATGTTCAATCCGATTTCGCATACATCAATTATAGGTTGTATGTAGTATCAAAGGAAGTTCATTCTTCAAAAATAAAAAATAATCATGATAGCAACTTAAGGAAAGAATATGCAATGGAACGACGTAAATCAATGGACAACACACACTTTTTGGTGAGATTAATCTTTTGAACTCAATGTGCGTAGGTTCACGCCCTGGCTTTTCCAAGAGAAAGCAATATACGTTATATAGGTGAAATCTATAATGTTTGTTTATACTTAATCAGTGCAATTTCATCTGAACAATTAAAGAAACATTCTACAGGTAAGCAACTTAAAAAACAAAAAACTTTCCAGCTAAAAAATATGGACAATAATAATGAAAATGTTATTTTCCTCAGTTCTAGCACTCAGAACCGAGTTTGTTTTTTTTTTTAATTTTTTTTTAAAGTAACGAATTACCCGGATCATCAGAGGTAAGGAGACACGAATACATTACATTTACATCTGTCCTTTCGGCACAAATTTGACCCCCACATTTAACATATGTCTATAGCACACTCAAAGAAAAACTTTGCTTTTTTAATAAAGATAAACCTAGTATTGTTTTATGAATGGAAAAGAATGTTGTAATTAAATATTACAAAAAAAAATCTTTTGAACTATTCCCATTTTTTGTATACAACTACATAATTGTTAGTTCTTCAAAAGTATATAATTGAAATTAGTATTTGTAAATTATATTTTGCGTGCTGTGAACTTCAATGGGAATAAAATAACTTCTGGATAAACTCCAAATTGTTTTCTTTTTTACGCGTATATTAAATAATATATAATTTGAATTACGTCAAAACATGATTAACATTTAAAAAAGTATTAACACAGACATATTATGTATGTTTTTAAAACATGGAATCAATTATGATAAGTATGTATTGTACCGTGTGGTCCCGTGAAATTTGAAAACTTACTAATTCATTGTGATAAGAAAGTTGAGTGATATAAATTTATTCATATTCCGATATAATAAAGCATACACAATTATTTACTAAACGAAAAAATAGAGCTATCTAGACAACGTACAAGTCGAGAATATGACACTTGAACGTGATCGACGAATTTCCTTTTAGCCTACTACAAGCAGTTGGGGGTCTCCAGGACCACCGTCTACACTCTCAACAAATCGAAAACGTTTGAGAGGAATAAGGATAATTTTGTTTTCTTTTAATTACCTCCACCAACGAAGTTGCCTTGAAGTTATGTTTTGCCCTGTTTGTTTGTTTGTAAGCCATCAGGACTACGGAAAAAGTTAGGAAGTGATCTTCCTCAAACGTGGGACGAAGATTATATATGATCAAAGTAAGAAGCCAATAAATTTTGAGAGATCAAGGTAGCATAAAACGTAAAAATTGAATAATTCACCATAACTTTGCAACAAATTGAGATACATTACTTAATTAGATTTTAGGAGGAGGTTTTGCACTCTACCGAGAGTCAATTCCAATTAACACTATTTTATAATAGAAAATACTCAAAACTACAAATCCTTTCGTAAAAAATCCTTGAAAAAAACAACAGTTTTGCTTTTCCTTTTGTAATCATGGAGCCATAAAGGGAGATTTTGTTTCTTGTCCTTCATTGTGTATATTATGGATTGTACTTTGAAGATGAGCTACTCAATCTTCCGCCTATCCTTATATAGTGAGAACGTTACAGTGAGACCATCCGGGGGGGCTTAGTCTCCCCTAAAAAGTTTAACCAGATCTCTTCCTTCATTATTTTAAGGATCGGGGTATTTTTTTCGCATTCGTAGAATAAATGAGACGAGGTCTCCAACTCTTTATGGAAAAAATATCAATTTATCTCTTAAGGATCTGCCCGGATCTTGTTTGTAAAAATACAAGACGTTCCTAATCTATATCTTAAATTTTTTTGGTATGTATCAGTGAATGGATTCTTCAAAATGACGTTTAGATCCGCATGGTTCCATGCCATCTTTAATACCTATCCGTTCGAACCTTTTGGCTTGCGATAGGTGAGGGGGGCGTCTCTTCACTACTAACTCTAACTCACGAAGCATGCTTAATCATTTTGTTTGGAAGGACTTCTAAGGTTATGGAAGCAGAGATCAGATAACCGAGATAATTATTTTAGAAATTTCGTCCAGAGAGTTCTGCCGTGTTCTATGGGATAGAAAAGAGTTATTCTACACCGGGCTCCCGATTGATTTATATAGACCTGTCGAAGTAATCCTTGCATTACTAAGGAACCTAGTAAAGGAAGGACATTCTATATGCTTTTTAATAGATCGTTAACACTAAATGTATAACATATTAATAAACTGTAAAAAGTGCTTCATTAAACTAAAAGATTATTAATTGCAAGGAACGGCTTTAAGTAATTAATGTAATTATTTTCAAATAGAATAAAAAAGCTGTATGGATATTAAATATAATTAGAAATTAACGAGATTTGCTTTTGAATAGGGACAAGATCACTTTTTTTTGTCTAATTTAGTCCTTCGTATCTGTACTGGGGTTTTATTTAGGTACAAATCTTTAAAAAATCCCTTTAATGCCTTTTAAATTACATTTTATTGAGATACAACACTTTTTAAGTTATTCTTGAAACAAGAACAATTCAATTTTTTTGAGCTGGGATAATGGCTTTACTTATATTTTTTTTTAATGGCTTCGAATGTAATATGACTTGTTTTTTCATATATCATATGCAAACTCATCAAAATTGATGTTACTTTTTAAAAAAATGGAAACAATAATATTTCAACTTTGATAATAACAAATTACCTATATTGTTGAGAGCCCAAACTAATAGTGTAAAGAAAATAATTTTTAGCTCAAATGTAGGTGTAAAGGAGCTTTAATGTCATTGGTGCAAATTGGAGCTGGAGACGTCTTTCTATCTTCTCTTTTACGGCCCAAAAATACTTCCCCTTATTGGAATGGTGGAACGTATGATTCTTAGAGCTTATAAGGTGGTACTGAGCACCTATGACTGGCTTATTGGAACATCACCCGAGCATTCAGAGGCATCCAAAAGTCCAGGGAATTATGTTTGCGGTAAAGATCAGTGAATGAAAAATCCTTCCCTACCATCCCTAGAGACTCTCGTGTCCTAGCAAATAAACGAACTAAAGAATTTGGATTCGGGGTTCCCCTTAAAGAACCAGAGGTTCCCAGGATCTTTAAACTAATAATTAGTTTATATCAACCTATTATGTCAAGTCTTGTTTACGACGGGGTCGCTTCACGCCCCTCCCCTCTTTTCGTCATCTCTTTTATTTTATGATTTATGCATTAATATTGTCAGTGTGTGTCTTTATGAACTACTTAAGGTGAGGACAAAGGACAAATATTCTGGTCGGATCTGTGTAGATGCTCCTTCTTCCCTCCTTTTTCCTTCACGACTGGCTAGCCTATGCTCTTATTGATTTACTTTTTTTAATGTATATTTTGTAAAAATGTATGCATTTTAAGTAAGTAATTGGTTTTTTAAAAGGGTATATTTTTAACAATGCCTTGAGCTCATAAAAGTATTTTTAGCACTTTTATTTATTTTGCAAATACAAGATTGATAAAATAATTTAAAAAATGTTACAAACTTAACTAATATAGCTTATATTTTTTTGGGGCAGCTTTTACCCCAGTTGACGTATTATGTTAAAAAAGAATGTTCATTGAGGGAGGGGGCAGATATTTGGTAAAATTTTATAAAAATAAATGAATTACTGTCCCTTATACAATCTTAGTAATCTTTACATAACTATTATCAACTTCAAATTATTATGTCCACTTGTAACCTTTTCTTTGAAAATGAAAAAGAAACATTTGACAAAACTTATGGTAGCTTTGTGAATTCTTCACATTCTAAAGTATCTTCAAGCAAGCAAAGATGTATCGATACTCTAAAGAAAATTCAGTTTCACAATTAAATTGACTAATTTCATGGCTCATCCGAGCTATTTGAAAGATTTTGACTTGTTTTAGTATGACTTTGCATGAATAGCGAAGCTATTTTTGATTTTCTTAGAAATGCCCATGTATACTTTAAACAGGCACCTTCATACTAAAGTACACTTCTAATAACTTTTCAAAACTAATCCACTAATCAAATATCTTAGATATGAATCATATAAAAATGGGGATTAACTTTCTCTCATTCGTTTTTAAAATTAGTGAAATTATGAAATAATTTATCTATTTGACTTATTGTACTGAGTGATTGATATTTTAGAGGCAGGAATATTATCTTCAATTATAATATGTTTATATTCAATATATTTGATTAGTATTGATTGATTAGATGTCAGTCATCCAATTGACTTATTCATATGTAATATTTGAACTTTTCCTGCCTCTTAAATATTTATTGGTGTTTACAATTAATCAAATAATTGACTTTATTATTTTTCATTTAGAAACTTTTTTATGCAAGCTTACAGTACATTTTTATTAAATATTCTACAGGGTTTATCTTATCTAGTGGTACAAATTTTATTATTTTCTATTTTGCAAGTGTAAAATTTAAACAAAAGGTTCTGTGAGGACATTTAATTTAATAAAATCATCAGAAAATAGTGTTTTGTCACAGCTTTTATTCATTATAAAAACCCTCACCTCTAATAATTGCCTCTATAAGAGGTCTAAATCCCTTGAAGACCTTGACTATGTAAATAGACTAGAGGTTGGTCCACTCTTTCTTGATAGAAGCCTCTGGAGACTGGGCACTCATTTTAGGAGTAGCACACACTCTCTCCTCTAGATACGCCTAGATAGAGTAGTACAAAGGGATCTTGTCAGGAGAGGAGTTGAGATCCAAAAATTCCGGAGAGTTGTCTCTCAGGAAGGCCTAGGTCTTTGCAGTTTCTCTGGCCCAAGGTAGATCTTACTTACCAAGTAGTTTTACTGGCCACATCAACAATGATTGGATTTTTTTTCTGAAGACATGTCTCACTGAAATAAAGACATTGTCTGATTGTTCGGTTATAATGTAGCAACTTTTCTGCTTAGTCAATGTGATCTCAACGGTGAAAATTTTTTCATTAGAAGAGAGCAAAACATAGCCCGAATTTTTGTTGGCCTAGGAAATTTAAAATCTTGTTTGGTCTTTCAAACTGTCTCAGGTTACTCCTTTTAGTGATAAAATGTATTTTTGTCCTCCTCTGTGATCTCTGGGTTACGCACCAGACTCTCCAAAAGGACCTTGAGAGGGTAAAAGGACCAATTTTGACACCTGCCATGAATATCAAGATAAAATAAAAATAAAACCATAACTTTAGCTACACACTTTCTTTGTTTAAACTCATTTAAAGTCACATGCCCATCTCCTCCATTACAAGACTCTTTTGAAGTAGTTCTTTGAGTTCTTTTGCACTCTTTTTTGATACTTTTGGAACCCTAGTTTTTGAAGCACGTCGAGGGGAAGGCCTGCAGTGTCCTTTATCCAAATACTGAGGCCCTCAAATCCACTTTCAGTCAGTAGCTATAGGCTATGACAGAGGACTACATCCACAGTTGGTGCCCAGCCTTCCATCACGGCTTGGAAGCCATTATTGCCGCTAAAGGCGGGTATATTAATGTATAGAGAGCTCGCACACACATCTATTTATAGTATTCATTTTTTTGAAATCACATTATTAATTAATAAAGTATATCTTGTTGAAGTTTAAAATGCAAAGGGTTCAGATGTTAATGACCTACTCGGTATCTTTTTCTTTCGAAATGTGCATTCAAATTTATTTTTCGATTCACCACTATCTATTAATGTGAGTCAGCGTTTTCCATTTTGGCGGTAATAAAATCAAAGGCAAAGAACGAATTGAAAGTTATATTGAATTCTTTTCTGTGTGTCAGCCTCTCACCCATCCCAGCACAACTTGATTCAAGTGTCTTCTTGAGTGTGAGGAGAATATTGATTTAGGTCATTACAGCTGACAATCGCACAACACAAAATTATTTGTTGTATAAATATGTTAGTTTTCTTACTCATTTAAATATATTTTTTTAAATGTTCCTTTAATTGGTTAGATGGATTTGCACTGATTAAGTATAAGTAAACATTATAGTATTACATTTATTCCATCTAAACTAGGAATCTTTTTGGTAAAATCCATATACATAGAGTATATTCATTTCTCTAGGAATCACCTGGGCGCGAACGTACATACAATGAATACAAGAAAATAACTTCTCCCGAGGGCGTTGTCCATGAGATTGGTGATTAAATAAATATTTTGAAAGATGTGGCTCAAAAATGCTTTCATCATTTGTCAAAAGGTTGAGAACCCCTGCTCCAATATTCCTTGGCATATGTAATCTATTTAATAAAGAATTGCTAAAAATTGGAAAACGCTATGTCATTGTGTCTTCATGATGAGACGGGATATTATTCCCTAGAATGACCTTTCTTGTAAGTCCAATCGCCCTTGATTGATTATGGGAAGTGTATGCTACCTTTGGGATTCATTTGTCTTCATCCATCAATCAGTTATACTTGTATCTTTCATAGCATTTATCCATTCCATTAAGTTAGTCCTTGAAGTTTTTTTTATCGTTCATAATGTTTTTTTTTTTCAAATAGGTACAATTTTTATTTAGGAGTATGCCTCTCAAAGAAAAAGACTCATTTTTTTCTTCTTTAATGATCTTATAGAAAAGAACTCTTATTCACAGAGAAAATTACTTTTCTAGATTGTTACTTACAGGCTTACATTAGGTACTTACAATTTAAGGTATAATATCAGGATTTAACGATGAAATATCGTTAATCCTTCATTACTTTCCTTCAAATCCTAACACAAGTATTTTCCTAGAGTGATTGAAAAAAACTCATCTTTTTGCCAATAAATAAATTAATAATAGTTTTATATAGCCCGTATATATTTTAAATAAATATCTGTTTTTTAATGAAAGTTACGTATATTTAGGAATAATTTATTTGTACAAAAAATAAATTACTAAAGAATAAAATATCGAAATAACATGAAAACTAAATTAATTTTATTTAAATTGGTTTTTTACTATTACAACAAACTGAATCCCGTACTGTGTAGGATTTACCTCGGCTTGTTCCGACCCATGGGTTTGACTTACCGTCCCAGCCCTAATAAATATACATTATATAGGCATAGTATGAACAGACCTATCAGCAACTAAAATAATTATTATTCCCTTATGTAGATATACTTTTATATATTATTATCATAAAATATAAAAAATTGATAATTGGGGATGTTACCCCACTATACAGTGAACCAGAATAATTACAAATACAGTGTTCTCCGACCTCCTGTATTAAAAGAATAACGAAGGGATATATGTACATAATCCATTTTTTTTAAAAGATATAATTTCGATATTGGGAGACTCGATCAATTTTTTTTTGTTTGAACAACAATTCAAAGAACAGAAACTCTTTTATAAAAAGAATCAGGCATCCCTTTTTTCTATGATCATACTTAATTATTTACAATTTATGTCAATAGAAAAAGCTGTTCAAATTTGGAACAAACATTAAACCTTTGGTCTTAATCTGTGCAGGAGTATTTTACAGCTTCCACGAGTAAACCAAATTAATTAAAGTTACAACAATCTGGAATTTTCTGTATTAAACCCAACACAACTTATTACAATTTTGGATTTTGTACCTTATTTTCTTTCTTTATTGAGAGTAGGAAAGGTCGTGAGATACAATTAATATCGCATTGGTTTTTTTTGATTAATATAAAATTAATTTGAACAATTTACATAATAAGAAGCCCCTAATAAGGAGTCAGACATTGTTAAGATAGAAAATTTTGAATAAAAAAATATAACGTCCATAATTCAATGGTAACTGAGGATACCATTGTGTGAATCTTCCAAATTTTAAGCAGATGAATCTCCTTATTTTTCTTGTCAATGGAGAGATATATTAAATTGCTTTCAAGGTAAATATTAAAGGAAGAAATATTGCTTATAGATGAAATATGATGAAGTGTCTATTATATTTGTTATTTTTCCTTTTAAAATTGATGGTCTCCTGCCACTTAATTAGGAGATAGGAGTAAGGAAAGAAAACGTGTTTTCTTGAATGAAAAATTAAATTATTTTAAACACAAAAGAAGTGCACGCAACCCTTTAAGAAAAGAAATTTTTCATATGACGTGAGCATTTTGATATCGGCCATATTATATTTTCATCATTGGGTGTAGCCCAAAAATATTGGTATATTAATTTTTTTCAGAAATTTATTCCAATATTAAGTGTTCTAGTAATAAGTAACAATTCCTTAATTTGGGGGAAGGGCTACAGTCCCTCCAACCTACCCCCTGCGGATGGCCCTGATCTGACCTAGGAACCTTCTAATCTTCCAAAAGCATATTTCTTTCTCTAGGAATGACCGGGACACGAACCTATACAAATTGAGTTCAAAAAAATAATTTTTTCTGTGTACGTTTTCCGATGAGCTACATCATTCCATTAATATTTATGCATTAGGAAAAATAAAATCTGAGAGAACTTTGTAAATAAGCGTATATTTCTGATATCCAAACTTGACTGTATTTTCAATCATAATCCTACTTTTCCCGTCCCTCTGTGGTCAAAAAAAAATGTTGTACAAGCAATTTTTAAAGATTTTTAGTACACATTACTTCGATTTAATTCAAATATCTCTATTAATCATTGGCATCAAGTAGAATAATTGTTGTTACGTCTTTTTTTATTGGTATTTTAGCCATTTGATGAAGTTTTATCAAGATTTATTGGAAATTTGTCTATTTTATGGAGTGGAAATACAAACAATGATCATCCAGGAGGCAGTTACCTTCAATTAATGAAATTTAGGATACCACTGAAAACACTCTTTCCTTTCCAATTTTTCCTTTTTAATTAAAAATCCTCATTTTAAGGAAAACAATATATTAAGCCTTTTAAAAGATTATGCAAAGTAATTATTTAAAAATAAAACTTATATTTCAAAAAAAATTATAAGTGCAATCTAAAAACACTGTTTATAACAATGATATGAAAAAAAAATGCATTTAGTTAATTTAATAAAAATTTTGAACAAAAATTGATTTGTAATTCTATGCTATGACAACTGTCAATAGAAATGAGTAATTGTAATTCCTTTCTGGAAATCTTATTGGAGCTCAGATTGACAAACATCATCTCAAGAAGACTCTGTTTATTTGAATGACCTAGAGTTTTCAGCAACGGTCCAAGAGAATAGATTTTTTTGAAAAAAAAAAATCCAAAAATCCATAGCTATTCACAAAAAATAAGAATTTTGGAAAAAATTTGAAAAATTTAATATGCAGGCGATTACAATTTGAAAAATTCAATCTATTTGAAAAAAATTTTAATTTTTTTTTATTTTTTAAAAAATTTCAATTTTTTTTTAATTTTCAAAAAATTTCAATTTTTTTTATTTTTCGAAAAATTTAATATTTCATATTTTTAGGAAAAATATTTCAAAAATCCAAAGCTATTCACAAAGAAATCAAAAATTAAATCTCAAATAGTATATTTTTTAGTAAAAAATTTCAAAATTTATTGCAAATCACAAAACATTAAATTTTAACTTCTAATTTCGCGTAAGAAAATATCATTAAAAAAAATTCTAGTAAAAAGTAAGGACGCTCTTGTAGTGGCATGTTATTTATTTCATTTAACTCAAGGAAGAAGTACTCTCATTCGCCCAAAAACTTTATAAATTACCCCATTTGGGGTAATTTATAAACCCTGACCACTGGTCTAGATCATAAATAGTGATTATATTCCTGAATAACTCTGTACATTCCAATCTTGTTTTGGATCGAAGAGGTTATTAAAGAAAAACTTTCTGGACGCACTATATTATAGTAGAAGAGAATAAAAAGGCTGGTATCCCTTTCCTTAATAATCTCTGGACAACTGCCCAAGAATGAGATAATTGAATAAATTTTTTTTTATTCAAAAGTTGTGTTAGACAAATGAATTATTTTCATTTAGAAAAGAGTTGAGTTCTCAATAGTATTAAGGAAAAATTGACTTTAAAAATGCAAAGGTGTCAAATATAACGCCTCCGACATTTTCACGTTAATAATTAAGGGTCAAATGCAACTAAATTACGATATAAGAGAGAGAAAAAAGGAAACTATGCAATAGTCCATGAATAAAATATTATGTTTTTTTTAGTTATATTTAAGAATTTTTTCTATATTTTCTTGTTGTTTTTCTATTTTTCAAGATCAAGATCAAACTGCCAAACAAAGTTGTTTCCTATGTAATCAAAGAAACTGTCAGGAATTATGTATGGACTGTCTATTACAAAGGGATGAAAAAATATATTTTTGCTCACCTCAACATCAAAAATATCACTCACAAGTCCTCACAAATTCTTCAAAAGGTTTAATCAAGTAAGTAATTTTTTTATCTTGAAGGTAATTTGCATACATCTAACACCGTGCACGGATCCATTTTGCTATAAGGAAATGAAAAATTTATTTCTAAGAAATTATTTATGATCTTTAAACTTATGAAAAAAAACATATAACAGGGTCATTCATCTAATCAAATCAAATCAAGTTCGTAGATTCGATTTACAGCCGCTCCGAGGGAAGTAAATATATATTACGTATTTACGCCGTCGTTACTTTTAACGTATCACACAACCTTTCCTCCAAAAATAAAATGAAAAAAGGCCCGAAATCATCTTCTAGTTAGCCAAAAAAGTCAATCATGCCAACTGTTATTTATATCTTAAGTCCTCCTAGATTAATCATTGATATGTAGTTTCCCCACAATTTTTAGAAATGAATTATATATAATTTCATAAAATTAAAATCATTAATAGTATTTTATCGATACTGTATTATAAAATCAAAGGAAAAGCGTAAGGTTAATAAAAATACAAGGTTATACCATAACGCGAGTAGGACATATGTTTGACTTTCACCACGCTTTTAATATTGACGTCATAGTAGATGAGTGGTTCCGTGTCTTGTCAAAATCTTTTTTTCGTGCCCAGTAGACGTACAATAAATTAAATTGAAAATTCTAGTAATAGTGATGTCATAGAATATGTGTGTTTTGTCAAAATCTTTCTATCTTGCCCAGCAGTCGGTACAATCAAGGACTCTTGTAAGTAGGACAAGTTTCCAATATGGGTCTTTGTTTATTCTATATGGAATGTCTCTCTTAAAGTGTTTTGCTACAAAATAAAGAGTTTTTAAAAGTATTTTGCTGGAGAAAACATCTAAATAATATAAATATTTTTAATAAAAGTGGTATTTTGTTAGTACTTTAATCAAAATAAACATTAAAAACATATAAAAAAGAAAAGGCACTATCAAAAAGTACAAAGTTGGTCCAAGTCTACTAGACCGAAGATTTTGATTGAAATTTAGCTTTTTTTTTCTATTAGCTTCTGAATTCTAGGCTATCATTCTCTTTTTTGTTAAAAATTGGATGTAATCATTCAGTTTAGCACTTAAATTTTTACCCATGACATTAATCAAAGCAAATGAAATTCTTTGAAGAAAAGCTGACCAGGAGTGTCCTTCCTCACACATTACTCTCACAACGGCAATAATGTCAGAGTTAAAACTGTCCTGCATCCTGTCAATGAATGCGGCAATAAATGAAGCTCTAGGATTTGGGGTGCCAAGTAAACTGTTTTTCTCTTAAGGATTAGCTGTGATGTAAGAGAATATGGAGTGAGCAGTTTGGCCTGTATGACAGAGCTCTTCTTCCTCTTTCACGTTTCGGACTTGCTGGCGACGTAGACGGTGGTTCTGGAGACGCCCAACTTCTTGGAGTGTGCAAATGGAAATTCGTCAATCACGTTCAAGAGTCATTTTCTCGAGTTGTATGTAAGCAAGAGAGCTCAGGTTTCTTTTGTAACTAACTCTTTATCTTTAATAAATCAAAATTTGAATAAATTTCAATCACTCAACCTTCATTCATATTGGAATTAGTGAGTGTTTAGATTTTAATGGATCACTCTACAAAAAAGTTCCGTATTTTGAATATAATATATACTTTTGAGGTAGCATGAGATAAATGGTACCATTTCAGATGTAACATACTTTTATAGGTATGGAAGGGGTGTCACCACAACCATCCAACATGTAAAAGCAATTTTTTTCAAAGAAATTTGGATATTATAACTTTCGAAGCTCATAAACTCTCCCGTCTACATAAAGTTCAAACAACTATAATATAATACTTCTTTTTAATACAAAGATTTAATAATTCAATCCTTCTAACGATGGTTTAAAGTCATGAAGACTCTTATTATGCATGTTTAACTTGTACAAGCGCAAATTATACAATCCAATCATTTTACCTTCCTTTGTAATTGTGTTATATTAAGTTGGTGAAAAAGTATTTTCGTATTTCCCGCACTTTTTTTTAACAAAGAATATCTTGTTTATTATTGGTTACATCGGATCATACGATATAGCATTGTAAAAATGTGAGTGTACACTACAAACATTTTTGGACAGTATTGCGCTTGTTTGGTTCAATCGTGAATAATCGTGATTAGAGTATGGAGGTCTCAAAGGAAGCAATTCGCCATATTTTACATTTTTAATACCTAAAAAGGGAAAAACGCATTGAACACGTTCAAGAAATTTTCATCTCTTTCGCTTCCTGTTGCACAACAGGGATTAAAGCGATTTTCTTTCCTGCTCAATCCTGCTCTCTATTGTGGAAAACTCAACCATTTCAAGCTGGCAATCAAACAGAAGCGGCCAATATTAGTGAATAGTAGAGGAATCATGTTTCATCAAGACAACTGTAGGCTCCACATATCTTTGATAACGCGCCAGAAGCTCTGGGAGCTTGGTTTGGAAGTTCTTATGCATTCATCCTAAAGTTCTAAGTCTTGCTTCAGGATGAACTTTCCTCCCTATGAACTTGCTTTGAGAAGAAATTTTCCTGAGATGAATAATCATATTATCGCGTCAGACTTGTAGATGTGCAACGTTTATAGAAATAAATTGTCTATACGCGTATAAGAATGATAGATGTGATTCATTGATTATAAGTGACGCCCGCGTTGACTTTTAGATCGGGTTGTAAAATTTCCCAAAATTATAAAACATCCAGCTCCACCAGAAATTAACTTATTTATCACTTAATATTGAAAAAAAAATTTGTGGGTCAGATCGGTTACATAATTCAAAAAAGACCCGCAAACTATTAGTGATAATGATAAAATGGAAGGACTAGAGAATATAAGACAAACTTAAAATGTATTATTTCTTCTCAAAATATAAGAATAAACATTCATAAATTACACAGTATTTACTAAAAGGATCTCGTTATGTCCCAGGATATCGTAATTTAAATTTTTTTCCCCGAGAAAAGAGAAATTTGAGGGAAAGAAAATAAATGTAAAATGACATTTACTAAGATCCACAAGTGGGATCTTGGACGGTCGTAAATTAGTTAAAGATCTCGGCAGGATGCATCTCGTTTTATGAACCGTGTAAAAACTGTGGGAATATGTATAACTCGGCCATCCACGCATTCACTGATGCCCTTGTCTGGAAATACTTAGACTATTTGTATTTATAAATATGAAGGGTCTTATAAATACAAAGTCCAGTTATCTATCGGCCATTATTCTATTTGGATTATCCGTAAGAAGGAATTTGCCTCCAGAAACCACATCACTGTACTATGGACTTTTAAATTCCATGGCATACATTGCCAAAAAACTCACTTTGAGAGAGCCAATCAGAGTAGACATTTTAATAGATGCCACAGCAAGATACGTTGCATTTAATATCAAAATAATAAGAGTATGTGGAAAGTTATGGTCTGATAAAGTGAGGTGCATATCCTCCGTAACCTGAAAAACTAAAAACATATTGTAAATATTTTACAAGCCTCATCGTATCTCAGATAAGTTATAGCTGCTGAAATTTTTATAACAACTTCTAACGTTCTCTTAGATGTTGTGTCCATTCTTTCAATATTTTTGTTAATTCATTTCATTTTTAATTTACTTCCAATATTGTTCAATGAACAATTTATTTTTTTATCAAAAACTTTTTGAATTGAGACATAAAAAAGAAAGGATGAATTGGTCTATCCCTGGAGGTCGAATTTTAAACTAAAATGTTTATTTATATTATTACAATGCAATTCCTCTAGGTTTTTTATTTAATTATTAATTGTAGTAAAAATGTTATTAAAAAAATAAGATTTCTATATCGGTGATTCGATGTGGAATGACTCCAACATCAATTTTTATCTATTTTTATAGGATTTTTTGAAATATGTATATCTTGGGTATAACGGTGAAAACATCTTAAACAGCTTAACATAGAAAAAACGTTTTTTGTTTCAAATTGGCTTTTATTATTTTGTAATCCTTATTGAAGTGGAGATAATCCATATCAGTTTTCATACCATTGATTAGCTTAAACGGTATTTTTCCCCACCAAGAATCAGTACAAATTTAAAACAATTTATTTTATTTTTGATCCATTGTATTGAAAATAAAAAAAGCACATGCGCAAAATAACTCAAAAACTAAAGAACAATTTGTCCGCTGGCTTTTGAAGGGTGGTACTAACAAAATATAAGGTGCATAAAAATAAATAACGCTATTTATGGGCGAAACACGGGACTTGTCAGTCAATATGTTGTTATAAACATAAATACATTTTGCTTAATATTTAAGACAAGTTTCAAGTCACATAACCATTTCATTTTGAAATGGAGGATACGTAGAGTCCTTGGAAAGAAACTATTTTGGTCATTTCTAAAGTTGATATATGCACGGTTTACGATGTCAGGGGCATCCGGAGGGAATTTTTGCTTTTGAACTAGAAAATTTTATTTTTTATTTTTTCCCCAAAAAGCTTAATATTTGAAATTTAATGTAGTTTTTCAAAAATCAAAATTCAATATTTGAAATTTAATTTTTCAAGAAATTCTATTTTCTGTGAATATTTATAGATTTTAAAAAATTTGTTCCAAAAAGTTTAATTTTTTTAGAATACGATTTTTGTATTTTTTTAGAAAAAAATGTTCAAATAACCAAGGCTTCCCCCCAAATTTAATCTTTCGGATGCCCCTGGACGTATTAATTTTCCTACGCCAATTGTCCCTTTCTCATATAGGACCTTTTGCTGCCCATACGAAATTAAGAAAAATGAAAGAATTGGACGATATCTTGTTGCAAACCGGGTCATTGAGCCAGGAGAACTGATATTCACTGAGTCACCCCTCGTCATCGGACCTCATCATGAGACAAAGCCTCTTTGCTTGACTTGTGGATCAAGTGAGGTATGTACTCAATTTGATTACAATGAGTCACATTATTTCGCTACCTGGGTTTAGATTTATTATTTCGTATTTGATTCAAAAGTAAAGAGTGTAATTTTGTTTTCTAGGACAGTGGTTCTCAAATGAGGCACGTGTACCCCTTGGGGGTACTTTAAGAATTTGAAAGATTATTTTACGAGTGGTACATGCCACAGGGAAGGTGGTGGGCTGGAGGTTTTCAAATTAAGGGATTTTTGTTTTTTACAAAGCATTTAATATTTGTCTTCTTTTTTTTTTTTAATTTAATATTTGACTTTTTTTTTTTAATTTAATATTTGAAATATAATTTAATTTTCTATAAATAGCTAATGATTTAAAAATTTCTCCAAAAAATTTAATAATTGAAAAAAAATTTTCACACAAATTTAATATTTAAAAATTTTTTTTTTCATTTTATAATTCAAATTTTTTGCCAAAAAATTTAATTTTTTGTAAAAGATTGTAGATTTTGAATTTTTTTTCCAAAAAGTTTAATTTTTTGAGAGTAACCATGGATTTGTGAAATTATTATCCACAATTTTTTATTTATTGAGTAGCTGTGGATTTTTGATATCTGATCAAAAAATTAATTTTTGATTTTTTGACCCAAAAATTCATTTTTGATTTTTTTTTTTCAAAAATATTAATTTTATGATTTCTTTTAAAAAAAATCAAAAAAAAAAGTCCTTCCTCCCCCTAAAAACATTAATATCCATATATATTAGAATCCTACAGACGCCACTGTCACTGAAGCTTAAAATGATTTGTGCTGCTAAGTGTTGGGTTAAATACATATTTTACAAGGTTGAGAATCCCTGTTCTAGAATTTGAGACATTGAAAAGTTATTTTTAGTGCTTATCAAAAATGATCTATAATTATTTTTAAACATGAATTTAGGAAGTCCAATTTGTCTCAATATCACTTTAACACTTTTATTATATAAACAAATAGGATAGTAATTTGTTTAATCTAATTTTACATAAATTTTTATTTATAATAAGCTAAACTATATATATTACATAGAGGAAGTACTTTTCTAGCTTCTGGCCTATGCAGCAATACATATCATCACCCTTTTCCTAAGCCTTTGGGGCACAAACTGTATGATCGACGCTCACATTTTGGGCCAGTCTCTTCCACTGACATTTAGACATTTTTCTTAAAGGTGCTCCACAGATACCGAGCTTTTCAAAGGTATTTCAACTGATGATTTTAATAAATTATTATTATGAGGCTTCTCATCAAAAAAAATTCTAGTAAAAAGCAAAAATTCCTTCTTTTTTTTTAGGGGGGGGGCTACAACCCCTCCATCCCACCGCCTGCAGATGACCTTATAGCTACATGATGATTTATTTGTTTATTTCATTTACCCCTAGGAGGTAGTACTCCCATTACCCCAAAAAAATTATAAATTACCTTATATGGGGTAATTTACCCCTGTTTCCAGGGACTGCTGTAGATGGCGAAAAAAATATACCATTTATTTAAATTATTAAAATAGATTTTCAGTTTTGAAAGAAAGTTTTTTATTTTGAACTTGAGAAAATGGAGGATCAGTTTTCATCCGAGACGCTAATTATGATATGAAACCAATTGAGTATTAAAGAAGTCACACACAAATGGATTTTTTCCACATGGGGTTATGTATTTTTAATGAAACCGATCTCTGTTTAAAAGAACACAGATATAGTTCAAAAATCCTTTAAAATCAAATTTGTAACATTAAAAATTGAAATGGTACATATATATTTTTTTAATGTCCAACATTTAACTTTTAAACTCCTGAGTAAAAACTGTAATATCAACACAAAGACTATATTTATTCCAAATAAAAAATAAATATCCTAAAGGGATTAATCAACCAAAGTCAACGACCGCTCTTGGATAAATTTGGTAAAAAAAGAGTTCTTTAAGGATTATGGGAATGGGTTTCCTGTTGCATCTGTTAGAATTAATTTGTGTCCCCTCATTTGAGTGAAGTTATTTTCAGCGAGTCTCAGCATTGCGACGATGTAAGAGGGAGGATTTATATTTGTGTCTTTTTTTCCAGCGAGGTTAATTTCATCGATATTTTCATACAATAATAGGATAACATTCTATTTCTAATACACTCATGAGTTTTGGAAAATAATTGCTGTATTCGTAACCAAAGGACGACAATACAAAATACCTCTCACTGCAAAGTTACTCTTTACTCTGATGAAATTAACTATTCGGAAGACTGAATAATGAACTAGCAGAGCCAGGTCTCAACATAACAATTTAGATTTTAGAGATGTTCAAAAATTGTGATTGTATAGGCTATAGAGCACGTTTGAAATTTTGAATTAAACAGAAAATTATTAACTTAAATACCTATAATTTATAACCATTCAGAAAAAAAAACTTTACAATCACTCAATGTAAGCCTTAGATTATAAATAAGTTATATTTGCATAAATTATAATAATTTTTGTAGTCGTAGTCGGAGCCAGTACAAATTTTTTGACTCCCGACTTTGATTCCGACTCTACCAAAAAAGACACCGACTACGACTCCGCAGCCCTGGTTTAAAATCACCTTATAACAATTACTGTTTTAAAATACAAAAGATTATTCGGCTTATTTCTTAAGTATACCTTTAAATGTTCTTTTGAAACAGTTGATAAATAAGCAACAAAAAGATTGAGTGAAAGGTTCCGAAATGAAATAAAAATATGTCAATTAAATGACTTAATCTGTTTTAAATAATAATCAAATACACCCATTTAAATCGTGGTCAATCTTCTTGCCTCTAAAATATAAATTACATATTACAATTAGTCAAATAATAATTTATAATCAGCTGAATTATATTTATTTCTAAACATTTTCACTCAACCATACATTCTTTATTAATTCAATGTTATGTAAGAAAGTTAAAGGTGAAACTGAAAAAATCAATCAAAGTTGAAGTTTTTTGACGGCAAATCTTGTTATTTTGTAATATAAAGTTTAATCATTATTTTTAATTATAATATATAATGGAATTGGGGAAAACAATGAGCAAAAAATATTGATTTCCTTTAATGATCCTTCATTTAACTTGATTTTTGTATAATTAGACACATTTTGTAGGAAATGTGCTCAAGAAAACTCAATAAATGAATTATCTTCCAAATGAAGGAATGTTGTTTTATAATTTAATATAACCTCAAAATTTTATTTATAAATTTATTTCACGTTGAAATGTGGCTCTGAATCGTGACCAACTCTAAAAAAGACTTTAATAGCAAAACTTATGACGGTAATTGTCATTTTCGTGTTTTATTGATTACACGAGGGAACACGCAGTTTGTACCAATAAATTCAAGCCAATAAAGGACTATATCTTCGAGTACATAAACTAAAACTGATATCAATTTTTCTCTCGGTCATCTGAATGCTGATATATTTGGGACTGTAATAATTCAGGACCATTATTGTCAGTGCCTTTTTCACCCTGAAAACAATCCCAAAACTAAAAGTAGAAAAAATAAAACTTTTTTAAAAGGATTTTTTATGATTTAAAAGTGTTTTTATTGATTCTGTATCCTGTTCTGCACTCAATATATTTCCATTTTTAGGCTGAAAAATGATGAAAAACGACACTCTTTTTTAGGTCCTTTATAACTTAAACATAATACATAGAGATGAGGAATATCATAGCTTATATTATAGACAAATATCTAGTGTGTAATTTAAAAAAAGATGTATTGACATAATATGCATCTCCAAGGATTTCTGTTCCATTTTGTAATTTTTAAGTGATCCCATTTTGAAATATTAAATAATAAAATTATCTACTCATCGCGAATGAATCACTTTATTATTTCGATCATTGTATCTCATTCCTAAGGAAGGAATAGACTCTACTCCGTTATGAGGTATGGTAGTTTTCCTGGGATGAACCTTCCTCCTCTAAAATATGAATTACAATTTACAATTAGTCAAATAATTAGTCAACTTGATTATTTTTAATTTCGGAACATTTTCAATAAAAATTTGGAAGGTCTAACTTTCCATGTATAGCCTATCACTTGCATAATCCTATTAAGCATTTAAATATAATTAATACATTATGTGTCCTTGATAGGTGGACGGAAGTTATATCTGCCCCTCCTGCCATTTGCCACTCTGCAATGAGGACTGTTACATCTCAGAGGACTCCTTACATAGAAGATTCGAATGCCGAATCTTTTCTACGGGTAAAAAGCCAAAAGTTCAAAATTTCAAGGAGCCAAATCCCGTGTATCAATGTATTTTACCTCTTCGATGTCTTCTACTCCAGAGCAGTGCGCCATGGGTTAAACATATCCTGGATGTGAGAGTGTTTTAGAGTATTCTATCATTGAGCAAAAATAGATCTTTCATTTTGTCAAATCTAGGTTATGGTGGATCACATAGAGGATAAACCAAAGGATATTCATTGGTAAGTTACATTTTTATCTGTACAAGCCCCTACTTTCTGGTATATGTACACTAGGAAAGCCTATCAAAAGAACATTGTGGAGTATCTCCGCCTCTCACAGGGTCTGGGCGAGAGATTCAGTTCAGAAGAAATCAATCACGTTATAGGAATCCTTGATGTGAACGCCTTTGATCTATCTTTTAACGGGAGTCGGGGCTTATATCCCCTCACGGCTCTTATGTCACATTCCTGTATTTCAAACACTAAATATATCATACGAAAGAAGGACTACGTGGCTGAATGTCGTGCCACGGTGCGGATCCTTCCAGGAGAGGAGCTTACCGACCATTATATATCCCCACTATTGGGAACTGAATCACGACAAGCTTGCCTGAGGGATGGTTGGTATTTTGACTGCGAATGTAGTCGTTGTTTGGTAGGTATTGTTGTTGCATCCTAGGTAAAGGCTTTGAATAATTAATTATTCCTTTTTATGATTCTGTAGGATCCTACAGAGGCCAATACGCAAATGTCCAGTTTTCATTGTAACAGCTGTGATATAGGTTACGTAACAAAGCCACTTCGTGGAGAAGAATGGGCTTGTCTAAACTGTGGTACCTCTTCAAACATTCCCTATTCTAAGATATCTGAGGAACTAGCTGGCAAGGTAGAAAATACATTGAGGAACATTCCAGATTTGGAGAATTTGTTAGAGGAATGTCTTTCGATGCGACTTAGTTCATCACACTATCTCGTACTAACCCTCAAACGCTACCTCATTTATGCTTATAAGTCACATACACTCATTTTGAACCAAGGTACCGTTTATTTTTATAAAAATAATACTCATAGATATTGTGTGTCTCACAGAGATCATGGAACGAATCAAGGGATATTGCCAGAGTTTGCTGGACGTAGTGGACATGGTTACTCCAGGACTAACAAAGGAGAGAGGATTGACACTCTATGAGCTTGTACGACTCCATATAATCGAATTAGAGCGACAATCCACTCCAGAAATGAAAGGTCTTGAATCTGTGGTAAAGAGTCTACAAGTAGTTGTGAACTGCTTAGATCATGAAGATGAAGAAACGTTTCAAGCCGAGATTCGGAGGGAAGCGAAAATAAAATTGAGTCAAATGACGGAGATATTGACTCTCTTTAAGCTGATGGCGTCGACAAAACCCCTACTTCTTAAGTATCGTTTTATCTCTTCAATACTAGTGTTGAAACTCGGTCAAAAACGGAATTTTTTAAAAGAACAAAGCGTCCATAGGAGGTGGGCTTGAAAGACTGTAGCCCCCGTCCAATTATCTTAATTGCCAAAAGATTTCATCTTTCGTTTTTTTTTCCATAATTGTAATTTTCTATGAATAGCTATGGGTTTTTGAAAAAAAATTTCAAAAAAATTAATACATGAAATTTAATTATTAAGATATTTTCAAAAAAAATAATTTTTGTGAATAGCTTTGGAATTTTGAAAAAAAATCAAAAAAGAAATAATATTTGCAATTTTTCGTCTTTATCTGTAGATTTTTGAAGGTTTTTCTTCCAAAAAATCTAATTTTTTGTAAAAAGCTCTGGATTTTTTTTTTTAAATAATTTTTTAATTTCATTTTTGAATTGTTTTGCGAAAAGTTATGGATTTTTGAAAAAGCTCGACCCCCAAAAAAAAAAAAAAAAAAAAAATCCCCTGCAAAATCGGTCACAGACGCTCGACTGGAATGTATTGTCCCCAAACGGTTTGATCGTTATTCAATCATTCTTAGTCTAAAGATCGTGGGAATTTTAACTGATCTCACATCAAAATAAGTCCTTTTACAATGTTGTACGACCTCATTAAAGCGAGGTTCTTCATTTGAGATAACAAATGTTGTTATGAATGATTTATTAAAAGTACGAATTTTATAAACAATTATAATGGGCCTTTAGTAGTCCATAATATCCGGACCGAACTACAACACAATTACGACCCTTGTACCTATGAGTTATGTTCCTTTCATTAATGTTAAATTTTGTTTATGTATTGAATCTTTTTATTAATAAATATCAATTCTATATATTTTTGTTTATTGTAGTGGATATTTAGAGCTTTAATGTGAGAAATTCCATACATTTACTTACCTCAAGACTTGTCTATGGCTTTCCTCTTCTTTCATCAATTAATAAGGGAATTCAAGGCAACAAAATATATTAGTAATTCCAAAATAACTTATACCAACCAATCACCGTCATTAAATAAACATTTTAAGATGAGAACTCATACGTTCTTATAGCACATAGTAAGTAACTTTTCTAAAGAGGGGATTCATTTGCTAAGAAAGTTAGAGGTACAAAATACCTCATTACTATTGATTGTACACTCCTAAAGGTAAATGCACATATCTAACGCCCTATACCTATCAATTATGAAGCCAACTATTTATTTTAATAATCCGTTACTAAGAAATCCCTTATTTATCCACATTATTCTCGTTTTTCCAGGGTTTTTCTAGAATATTTGATGAGCTTTTATCGATTACTAACTGTAAATCCAGCATTGCTTTCAGTAATTTGGCGTCGACGACCTGACAAAGGTTGATTTAATAATATACCAGTTAACTTCCCAACAAATAATCAGTGTTCCTCTCCTTTTTTCATCAGCAAACTCACACGTAGTTACTCAATACTTAGATGGTCTCTTCTTAAGAATAAAAATAACAGATTGAGAAAGAAAAAAGGTTCAGGTTGACAACAACATCAAAACTTCAACGCTTAAGCATGCTTGGTATTGACAACCCTCAAGTTACATACTCCCCATTTTTTATATTTTTTACTATAGCATGATGTCTGATGAACAAGGGAGTACTTTAGTCCCTTGAGGGCTCCCTGACTACGCTTTAGCTACACATTTATTATATAATGTACTTCCCTATTATTTTATTTCTTAACATGAGCTTTAGCTACACACACTCATTCTTAAGAAGAGCTCCATCCTTTATACCAGAGATCGGCAACCCCCGAGCCCCCTAGCCTTCCTAACGTCTTTCAGAAAGTGGTGTAGGTTCCTTGTGTGAGGACCATCTAGGTCGTCCTTCACAGCCAACCGAATGGTCTTATCAGCCACGGAGAAGTCGTTTTGTTGGGATCCTCCGTGATCTTCTTCTCCGAGACAGACAGGAGCTCCAGATCCCTCTGTAAACTGTGCCCTCAACTTTTTGCTTTGCTGAAGATGTCTCCTCCATCATTGTTCATCTTGGCCAGCTTGAAAACCAGGCTCATGCAGCCCTTCACAGTGTCCATAATCTTCGCCCCTTCAACTTCACCACCAAGGAGATCTAAGATGCGCGTCCTTTTTTTTTTTCTCAACCATGATGAGGAAATGTTTATTATAGCTTTTTTATGCACAAAGGATGGTGGAATCAGAATGTCAAAAAAGTAATTAATAAACTTTCCTATATTAATGAGAAAATTAACATTAATTGAGAGTCCACATTTTGCTCCCTTACACTGTATGTTTAAGCTATGTACAAGTCCTACTCCCCACTTATCTTTTTTTGTTTTTTGAGTTAGTTCTTCATAAGTACTCAGGATTTTTTCACCATTAACTAAGCATACTTGTTAGACCGACTTTGATAAATGAGGGATTTTTTTTTTTTTACGTATATACACACATCATGTATAAGGCTAGGCTTTCCTTCCTGTCAGCTTGTATCATAAATAAGTAAATAATTACAGGGTGGTCCAGATATAATGTCCCAGGGACTGTAACGTCAATGAAAATAAGCATATTCTGAGCAGAGATTACCCTTCAGTTGAGTTGAGATTTTGTAAGGAAAAAAAGAGTACAGTGAGAAAGAAGGAGTCTAAAAAGTTTCCGATCACACGTGAGGATGGCCACACTTGTAACCAAGAGCTCATCACATCTATCTATCATCAATTGACAATTACTCACCATAGTTCCAGCCATTTTGGTCGAACAGTAGTTATCTTATAGTAGTTTAAGTGAGCTAATGGGAGTTTTTTTGCGTAAAAATAATTCTGAATTTTTATTTGTTTATTTTTAGCATAGTCTCCTTGTTACTATACACACTTCCTCCAACGATA
Source organism: Lepeophtheirus salmonis (assembly GCF_016086655.4). NCBI lineage: Eukaryota > Metazoa > Arthropoda > Copepoda > Siphonostomatoida > Caligidae > Lepeophtheirus > Lepeophtheirus salmonis. The sequence goes on from NC_052131.2 coordinate 29,943,079, forward strand.
TTTTAAACTCGTCTGTAGCTTTTTTTAGGAGAAGTTTTCTGAGTTACAAGCAGACTATGTTGAAAAATGAAATAAAAAATTCCGAAAATATTGTAACAATATTGAAATTCATATATATTTTTTATATTAAGGATTTTTAAATCAATTTACACCAAGGATAAGAGAGGATTCTTCTTTTAGAGGGAGATTTTAACACCCCTCAACCTATTAAATAATGAACGGAAGAGGAGAATGAGCAACGGTTTTTCCTCTTCTAATCGCTAGTATTAGTTTTTGTCTACGCAAATACCTACTTTACTTATTTTATTACTTAATTTAGACCCTAGTTAATATCAGCTGCCTATTTTATTTGTTGCTGTTGTTTTTTTTTTTTGTTTTTTTTGGGGGGGGGGGAAGAAGACAAATGACTGCTTTAAAGAGGACCTTCAAAATAGCATTAGAGTAGGGAAAATATCATAGTTATATTGAAATTCATATATATGTGTTGTATTTTGCATTTTACAAACAATTTGCACCAAAAGATAGACAATAATACTTACTTCAGAGGGAAAACTTAACACCACTACGTCCTCTTAAACGATGAAAGAGCACATGGAACTACTGTTTTTCCTTTTTTCAATTTCTAAAGCCAGTTTTTTCATGTCCAAAAATATCAACTCTACCCATCAGAATGAAGCTCCAGCTCACAATGGGTATGAAGTAAAAGAATCGTGCATAGATAATTCAGAGCATTTGTGGCATCCTTATGAGCAGCAAAACTAATTTCTCAGCCTCAGTAATAAAGAGAATAGAGTACTGGGGTAAAACTTTAGAAAAGCAAGAATACATTGCTGAGGTATTTCGTAAAATCTTATAAAAGTTAATTAGTGGGATCAGAAGTAATTTCCCTAAAAGAAAAAGTAAATAACTTTTATCTTTTCTAACAAGATATTATCTGAATACATTAGAAAAAACTTTATAGAAAATAAGGCTTACGGGATAAGGGAAAGATATTTACGACATACAGAGAAGAGATCGTTCCGGATGTATATAAAATGGGAAACTTTATAGAAAAGAAGGGGTATCTGCCAGAAACTATAACTAAAGGACAAATTGTTCTAATCCCCAAAAAGGGAGATAGCTTAAACTTGACAATTGGAGGTCAATCACTGTACTATACGAAACATACAGAATACTTTAAGGAATTATAGAAAGTGAGACTGAACCTATTCTAAATAAATTGGCTTCCTTATTCGCTGGGTCCAAAGCCCCTTGACTTTGCAACGTAGGGCATACGCAAAAAGTACAGAAAATGTATTGCGTACAAGCGGCAAATTAGTAATGTGACATCTACGCCATGTTGTTCAGTTCAAGTATATTGAATGATATATTCAAAGTTCCTACAAATATTAAATAAAACGATTACGAGACTTTTTGCACTTGCAAAGTGAACATTGTTTTATTTTCTAAAGCTGTTATTATTATTCTTTCATTATTGAGGAGAGAGCATCGAAGAATAAGGAGTGTGCACACATAAATGACGGAACGTACCACTGATTATGTTTTGAGTGAGAATTGTAAGTCTAAGTCCTTATTGGAATCACAAAGAGAAGAATGGAGGATCGAACACGGAGAAGGTGGGAGGGAGACATATGCTGTCCATGAGTTAAGACCAGTGTTGATATTATATCAGCTGATTGTTGCATGATTTTGGAGGGAGAAAATGAATTAATGCTATAAAAAAAAGAGGCTTCTACGTTTAAAATAGCATTAGTTCTGGGAAAATATTATAATTAAATGTCAATTCATATATATTTATTTTATTATGAATTTAAAAAACTTTTAGAGGGAGATGTTAACAGACACAAAATTGTTACATAATGAAAAAAAAGCATGAAAGAGCACACGCATAAATCGTTTTTCCTTTTCTAATTGTTATACATAGTTTTTTGTTTACACACATATCCTCTTTATTCAAAACTGATTTCATGACCACCAGTGACGGCGGAACAATTTGCAGAATTTTCATAGTTAATAGTATAAAAAAAATTATATGCCATAATTATTTCTCAAATTTGGTATTTATAAAAGACAAAAACATCCTTTCAAAATTGTCGAAAAAGGCAAATAACCCCACCCCAAAAAAAAGAAGAAAAAACACTTGGGCTCTTCTGATTATACATTCCAGTACCTGTGATGACAGTTAAGCTACTGCTCTACTACCAAACATTCCTCAAATTGTCAGGATTACCAAATTGACGGTCGGGTTACTTTTTTAAAGGATATGGACAGCTCATATTTTCAACAACTCTGGATAAATTAGTTCCCAATATTAAAGCACTAAAAAAGTATTCAAACATATTATCTGTGAGTAACTTTTTTTTTTTTGTGGACTATTCTTCAGGACACCCTGTAAATCCTTTAATAAATCATTCAATTCTTGTTTCTTCTTCGAAATAAAGGATTCAATTTATTCTACGGAAAGGTATTTAAAATATATGTGTTTTTATATGGAGATTCATTACTTTTTGCTTAGGTTTAGAACTATATATTTATTTATAAATGAACAATTTCTATAATATATCCTTTTCTCAGACTATAAAAAATGCTAATAAAATTATTCATTTAAAAAATTGTATAAAAAGAAATTGATAAATAATCCGTCACTTTCTAACCACCATCGTATTTCTCAACCTTTCATCCTTTTAAAAATAGAAATTAGGCTCTAAATTTTGATAGACAGACATAAGCTATACAAACTAGGTCCTACGGAAAAGGGGATCCAAATTCCCTGAAAGCCAGGAATTTACTTTCAGAACTTTTTGGTTTTTTTTTTTACAAAATAAAAGACGGTACCTTGTTTTTATAAAAGACGAAACAAATGATCTTAATTTTTTTAAAATAAGTATTTCATGTCTGTCAAATACCTTTTTTTACATAATTATTCTCTTAAATTACCTTTATTGAGTGAGAATATAATGTGGCACATATTATAGTCTCAGTATGGTCCATTGGAAAGTGGGCCTCACTGCAGCCAAGGTGGTTGCAGTGACCCTAGTAGTTGTCAGCATATTGAAATTATTATTCCATAATAGTTGTTTGGAATTAGTCACAGAAGGTTAAGAACAGCTCATTCGTATTTAACCAATCAATGTTCAGATCATTGAAGTGGAAGATCAAAACAAAAATATTAACAACTGAAAACAAAAAAAAGAAAAGAAGTTAGTTCTAAAACTCTCCTCTTGTGGAAAAGATCAGATTTCTTCTTTAATACCTTTACAATTGTAATTTTACTATCGCTCAATCTCTCTAAAGGATCATGTTAAAATAAGACGAGAATACTCATCAATAAGTTCATCGAGTTTGTTGACAAGAAGGGCGATTCCAGAGCCAAGTTTATCAAGCTTCCCTGGGTTTACCTCAAGAAGAACTACCACCATGACTCCGAGAACAAACAATACCTCAGTCCTAACAAGAAGTTGGGTAAGATCTTCGGAGAAGAAAGAATCTGAGCCAAGTTCCTCAAGGAGCATCTTTCTTATTAAATATAGAGAACTAATTTTGTGTCGGTCCTTATTTATTCGGTCCAGTCCAGTCTTAGGATCGGTCCTTAGGACTGTCTATCATTGGCACCGGTCCTTAGGACCATTGCTCCTTGGGACTTGTCCTTTACTGTCGGTCCTTGGAATTTTTCATAAAAATATCTATGAATTAGTAATCAAAATATATATATGAAATATGTATTTAGATTATTGCACATATCTTGCACAAAATATGATTTCTTTCATTACTATACGAAGATATAATATTGTTACTTAACTAAATAATGTATTTTATTATTTAAATTATTTAAGAGAATAATTAAAAAAAGGAAAAACCCTCTCATTGACGTTACGAGGGATCGATTTTACCTTCTTTAAGGACCGACAAGTGGGACTGAACTTGACTGGATGGGACCGGACTGGACCGTAGTGATAAATTAGGACCGGTACAACACTAAAAGGACTACCAAAGATTTCAATGTGCGAAATTGAAGTGAAAACATTCAACAAAACAATTAAAAATTAAGGCCAATTTTTACACTCTCGTTTTGTATATTAATAAAATACTTACTTTTATCATCGGCCCCCCTGTAAACAGCTTACAAACAACATTTCCTTTTATTATATGACTTTACTAGAATTAGCACCCGGCCTATCCCAGAGTAATTAGACCCCGGCTAAAAGACCAATATCTCTTTAATAATGTATGTAGACTGTAACCCCTTAGGATATCATCAGTTTTGTTGTCTGTTTTTCATGGTATTACTCAATACAACAATACTCAAGAGTCATAAGAAGATTTCGAGAAAAAAAAAAATTAACAAGTCGGGATGACCTATGAGTACTTACTTCTAAAGGAACAAACAACCAAAATTAATTTTTAAATTTATATTTTTTACAAATCTGTAAGTATACGCACATGGATTATAATTTAAGATACTAGCACAAACATGCTATCTTAAAGATAGCCCATGAAAAATTAAAAATATTTTATTAATATTTAGCTTATTTTTGTTAAAATTTTAAACTAAAACAATTTACTATAAAGAATAATTATATAATGGTTAAATTTCTATTGTAAAACTTCCTTCTGTACAACTTTTTTTGTTGTTTCTGTTAATTTGATGTAAATATAATCAAACCTCCACCCCCTTTTGACACTCTGTAGAATGCAACATATAATTGAGAATGAGAAAATACTTATTTTCGTAAATATAAAGTAATTTTCAAATGTTTTATCCAATGATTTATTTATTATCGTTGCCATTGCTAATTAGCAATGGCTTCTTCTTTAACCATAATGAAAATTGAAGATGCATACTTAGAATAACTAAATTCTAAATCAAAAACTAAAAATACTAGGGAGATTAGAAAAAAGTGTAGAGAAAACTTTTTTCGATAGTTGGAATTAAGGTAAAACCACACTCAATTGGCCTTAGCTTATCTAGGTTTATTTTACCTCTGCACCTTAACCCATAACCTAGCCTTATTACTAGAAAGGAAAAAATAAATTTCATAATTATAACCCAAATGAATATAAAAATTATTATTAGGTAATATCCTCTTTTACAACTTCAATGTAACACTCTATTTAAGTTATAATAATCAAAAACTAAAGGGCATTTATTGTCAGTTTTGAAGACTGATAGTTTTATTAACTTAAGTTTTCCAGTTTTTAATGTAAAATATGGGGAATTGCTTTCTTTGATCATACTCAACAGGCGATAATTCCAATATAGTACTGTCGAAGAAGCATTTCTAGTATACACTCAACCTTTACAACGTCTAATCGTATGATCCGATGTGACCAATAATGAACAATATATATTTAATTTTAAAGTAAAGGGGAGAGAAATATGAAAATTACTTTTTCCACAACCAAATATATGTTGAAGTTTGACTTGTATGTATAATATTAATAAAGTTGATAATTCTGTAGAGAAAAACGCGTGCAAGGAGAAGGTGGGAGAAATACTTTTGGTATCATTGTTTAAAATGACATCATTACCAACATCTTCCATTAATTAATGAGGGTTCCTCGGGAAGGGAAGAATTTACCCGTGTATTTCTCCATAATTTTTTTGAGCGTAGGATGATTAGCAATGGATAAGGTTATATTACATGCAATAAGCATCATTGTGATATCAAAGTTAAAGTCTGACTTGATGTATTCATCGTTAACTTGATTTTATAGATGAATATCTATATTCTTGATATGAGATGAGAATAATGAGTGGCGTGTAATTCAAGAAAGGGGGCTAAAGGCACATTTATATCGATAAATCCGACAAGCCATCTGTTTCTCATCCGGTAAGTATTTTCCATATTCCTGGGCCTCCATTTTCAGAAATCTAGACAGAAGGCCACGTTATTTTTGGCATTTTATTCAGTTCTCTAAAGAAGATGTATGTTATTTAATCAATGATACCATAAGTATTTCTTCTCTTCTCCCCGCAGGCTTTTGTATTTTTGCCAAAATTATCAACCTTAAATTTTAATTATTCTTCATAGTACCTTGTTTTCCTTCTGTTGTTTTTTTTTCCTTTTCTTTTTTATGAAAAGGATTTATCATTTTACTCAGAAAATTTATAAAGATATTTAAAGCTTAACTTTGGTGATACCGACGTGATATCATGCCTCCTAAAAAATATCATTCTGATAGTCAAGACAATGTCCCTCAGATTGTACAAAAGTTGTTGGTGCAAGAGGTCAGCAACTTAACCCGAAGGAGAACACGTCTTCAAAAATTCTCGGCAATAGATCCAGAAAATTGTTCAATGGTTTCAGCATTTCCTCGTAAAGTTTTCAAGTCCATCCTTATAAAGAAGGAATTCCTCATTTATGATGGGGCAAAAAAGGCAATTTTACAGAAATATGGTCTCTTATCTTCAAAAAGAATTTTAAAAAAATTCTGATTTGCTATGCGATTCATTGGGATTTTCCCAGGGAAAGTTATGGATGAAGTTGAGCGTCTCCTTGACGAGGAATATGTCCATGATTTACGATATCATTTACTTAGGGAGGCCCCCATCAGAAATGTGCCTAAAGACCAGCAAGGATATTTGAGAGCACAATCCTATTCGATTGAAGAGTTGAAGCAAATGTATGTTACAGCCAAATAACTTATATATACACAAATTTTCACTGTTGAGGAATCGCCCACTTTGCCTCCTATCAATCAGGTTTTCGTAATTCATAAATTTGGAATGAGCGCAATTACTTGTTCAGGATCTAGTTTCCATTTTTATGTACTTGTTTCAAAAAACTAAACTACCCACGGTTGCACGGGACCAAGGTTGTAAATAAACCATCAAACTTCAAGAACAATTCAAATTTGATTAATTTTCTAGTAGATACAGGAGCGCAACTGTCTGTTATCCCATTTAAAAATTGTTTAAATCTTATTCGAGAAAAACTGTCCCTTATTAATGGATATGGAGGAGCCCTCGTAGATGTTATTGGTACAACAACTTTAACTCTCAATCTAGAAAACCTAGGAGATTTCTAATGGAAATTTATTGTTGTACAAAGAAATTATCAAACTTTGGGTGCAGATTTTTATAAAATTTCGGATTTATAATTGATATCTTCAATAAGAAGTTATTCCGAGATTAATCGTGCTTCATAACAGAGGTATGAAAGACTCAAGAAATCAAATCAAAATATAATGATCTCTTTGATAACAAAAGTTTTTCCAATTTTCCTAAAACCAAAATATTAAATGAGGACTCTTTTTTTCTGTCTCTAGCATTTATCATCATTATTTCAATCTTGAGGATTAAGGTCTTCTGGCCACCGCAGAACCACAACCTGAATCCCCTTGATTACAGCATCTAGTAGCAAATTGAAAGCAAGGCCTGTAGGTAACGTCACAGCAGTATTGAATCCCTAAAGCAATCGGTTAAGAAATAGTGGCGATCAATGTCGAAGCACTGTGTTGTTAACTTGTTCAAAGCGTTCTGGGATCGCATGGAGCATGTGATTGTGTCTGAATGTGCTCAAATTCATAAATAATATTCTCTAATGAGTAATAAACAAGTTACAATTTTAAAACGTCGTGGACATTCCATCAATATGACTGCATGGTCATTTCTTAGATCAGAAATGTTTTTGTTTCTTTTAAATCAATCATACCTGCATACACATAACCCCATAGTATCAATAAATCAATGCCAGGTATTCTAATAAAATGTTCTAATCAGCTTCTTTGAATGAATAAGAATCTTCCATACATAAAAACTTAACTTTATATTTGCCAAAAATCAACGTTCAAGATATTTATAGAATATATTTCCTAAATGAGCATCTGTGCTATTAAATAAGCCATAAATCTTATAATGATGTTATTTTTTTAAATTTATAATTTATGGTCACATTATTGAAAGAATGGATCTCCATGGAACTCATCACAATATATTATCTTGTCACAAGTTTTGCTTACATAAAATGATTCTAAAGAAGAAAGATTTCTTAAGTCATATAAATAGATTTTGTTCATCTTTTATGTGAAAATAGAATGTTTTAGGATGACATTTTTTTATTCAATTGGAAGACGATGTTAGGAGTGATTTATTGCAGATTTTTTTACAATCAAGTGAGACACAACGAACATATACATATATTTATAATAGGGATGGGATTTTTGTAGAGCGCAGCGACAAGGCAGGAGCGAGATTTATGGTAATACAGGCTTAAGACTTTTGATAACATCAGCTACCTGTTAAATTATTTGAAATGGGGAAAGAGGAGAACATGAATTAATTCTTTAAAGGGGAGCCCCTTTTACATTTAAGAAAGCATTAAATCGAGGAAAATATTGTGAAATTATATTGAAGCATATATATATAATCAAATCCGGATAAAGAAAACTGATATTCTTGAGATAGAAAGTAGAGTATATCTGGATTTTATATCTGTATACAAAAGAGTACGATTTCTGAATATTTATGTAATTTTGAAACTCCCAATTCGAAAGCAACCAGTTTTTGATTAGAATCAGTTTTTGACAGATCATCGAGGATTTTTAGCTTATCTTTCAGCAAAAGTGTTTTGCAGGGGTGTATTTATTGAAACCCTAACTGAAATGAATTTAAAAAGAAACTTATAAAACTATATTGTTGATGTCAGCTGACAATTTGTACATATAAAAAGGAAAAATCATAATGGGAGTTCTTTATTCTCATGAATTTCATTTGAAGTTGCTATCCAAAAGGGAAAGAAAAAGTTGATCGAACGCAGATTTTTACCTCAAGTTTCTTCTATGATAAGTATTTTATGTATTTAAAAAATTGGTATCCCGAAAAGCGGTGTCTAAAAGCTTATTTTTGTTATATCCAAATGTATGATATGCGGATTTGACTGTATATCCATTTTATTATGCATTTTTTAGCACTAAAAATAGCCAGTAAATAATCATTCAAAGAGCAGATTAACAGTTTTTTCCTTCTCTTATCTGTAAACTGTGTATTTTGTTCAAATGGACCATTCCTCCAGTTAAAATTTTTTTTAGAGTGTGCCAAATTTAGGAAAAAGTTAAGAAATTTAAAGAAGTTTTGCAATCCTTTCATGCACTGAAAAGAAAAGTGGTTTCGCTAACTTCATCCCTTTTTACGAATAAATCGAGAGTCGAAGATACAGAGACAGAGACTGCACATTCTGTAAGTCTAGTTAGAGACTTCAAGACATCTGTTATAGGATTGCCCAAAAGTGGTTTACTTAGTTCACATGACCACTTAGTTTTTTAGGGATTGGGTTGTAATGTCCCGCCTACAAATAGATTTCACTTTAAAATTGAGTACTTAATCACTAAAGTATTACTCATTCTTTACGCAGGAACAAGTAACAACTCTTTGCATACCTATTGGTCTGGACAGACTCCTCTTAGAATCCAACAAAGTGCTGAAGAGGTTCGAAGTGAATGGAACGCTTAACGTGAATGGAAAACGACACATCTAATCTAAAACCTTTTTTACAGGGAGTTTTGAGATTGAAGGAATGTTCAAATAGTAATAACTTCTTTCATTGTTCAACTGTTGAGCATGCGGGATATGTCCTTATATTCAAGAAATCATGCGGAAACTTTCTCATGTATGGTCGCTTTATTTATAATTGTAACTGGCCCTTTCATGTAGAAAAAATCCATGGAACTATCGGGAATTATCTGGTCATTTGCTGAAATTAAAATATTCAAAGTATAATTAAATAATACATAATGTCCCATGTGTTCCTGTAACTTAATTATGTAGGTATAACTGGATCAAACCTTATAAATTCTTGCCATATTTTATTAACTATTCAATCATGTATGTACGAAGGTAATTATATTATTGTTGTTAATTTGTATTCAAAACAAGTGCGACGAAAAAATCTTTACTCCTAGTTTTTGCTACATAAATCAGTATTTTGGTGAATGTGGTTAAATTTTTCCGATCAAATAGTAAAAATAAACAAAATTTTAAAAAAATGTCGTCCGAACGTGACCAACAAACTTGGGCCAACGCACATTTGGACGCTGGCAAGAAGCCAACGGAGATTACGATGTTACCATAGGTCCGGACAAACTACCCGGACATGAACATGGTGTTCCAGCAGGATAGTCCGCCTGTACACACCTCCAAAGAGGACCAGAGGAGGCTGGAGGACAACTTGCCTTTCTGGAAAAAGAAAATTGGCCCCCTACTCACAAGTTGTCAACCCAATTGACTTCACTTTTTGGGTGCATGTTGAGTCCAAGGTCTGCACCGTCCGTCACCCAAATATCACCAACCTCAAGGACACCGTCAACCAGCACTGGGATGTCGTGTCCAAAGACTACATCTGCAATGGGTACAAGGCCTTCCGTGGCCACTAGAATGTCATAATTGCTGCCAATGGGGGCTACATCGATCAATAGGGTAGCCAAGACATCATATTAGTTATTTTCATTTCATTGACATACTCTATGACGACTGGTTGCCGAAATACATCTTGGTAAATGTCTAGATAGAAAGTGTAAAGATTTTTTCGCCGCAACCCGTATGTATTTAAAAATAAAGTTAACTTACACTGAAAAAAAAAACTGTTCAGCTTAAAAATTGTTCTTTTGTTTTTCTTTTTTCTTTCGTTTTTTTAATGTGAGGACTGAGCCAATGTGTTCAACTAATATCTGGACTCTGGAGTAGAATAAGGTTGAGTCACTCAAGTTCATGTAGAAGAAAATGTATTTTTTTATGGTTGAAAATCAAATGGCAAAATCAAAGAGAGTTTATACAATATTACTTCCTTGTTATTTCATTGGAACAGAAAATGTATTTCAAGTCACGTCCCCCAATTAATGTATCTTCCAGGAAGACAACAATTTTTATATGAAAAAAAAAGTTTATCATTAAAAAAAAATTCTGTAGAGGAAGTGTTTTAATCTGTAATTTCTACAGATAATACCTATAACTTTTTATACCAGAATATTGCAAAAAAAATACCAAAAATATAGTTTAGGTCGAACATTAGTTCATTGATAGTTAATAATCCTCTTTTTATCATAGGATGTACTATTTATCTGGATGGGATATTAAAATTTCTGCCTAAAACAAAGATAAAATACCTATTATCTGATTTTTTTATTTTTCAACTAAGTCTCCTTGTAACTACTGCACATTTCTCCCAGTGATGCCCCCATCTCTATAACCCTTCCAAATAGTAATCGCCGTTTTTCTCAGCAAAATAATTGTTCAAGAAGGGATTGCCTCTTCATTTGACGAAAATCATTCCAGTTCACTGTTTGGACTGTATTTTTGTTGCGTGCGTATAATTTAATTAGTAATTAATCGGCACCTAAACTGCGCCAACATACCGATACTTGATTTTCTCCCTTTTCACAAGAACACTCAACTCAATTCTCTTAAACGAATGTTACATCACAACTGCGCGTCCAAAATGTATGAAACTTTGGTGAGTAACTGTTAGATACCAGATAGATGTGACTAGCTTTTATTTATGGGTAATAATATAGAATATAGAAAGAGAGCGGATCGAAGGGATCATCGAATATTATTAAAATTCAAAAAAACGGTGTAAGCACTCTATGTATTTTATCTATATTGGACTGAGGCGTATAACGGTACCCACAAAAGTGTAATACTAAAACTGCAACAGATAGCTTCATCAAAAACTGATGAGTACTAATTTGATTCCCAAAATTCGCCATAAAGTAATTAATACTTCGTAGAAATTTTTATCATTAATAAAAATTTAATGTTTTCCCTATAAAAATGACAAATTATATCTGATTGAATGCAAAATCCATGTAATAGGTAAAAAATATAAATGACGTATTTATTATAATCCTTCAACTGTTTATTATGTAATCAAATAAGTTGTTTTTTTGGGGGTTTCTTTTTACCGAGCTCACTAACTACGTTATTAAAAGGATGTTCACTAACGGAGGGATCCTTTTTAATATAAAGAAGAGTTAAATTAACGGAACATTATCAAATTTCAAAATTCATCAACTTCTTATAACAAAATGTTGAACTTATCGTATACGAAATACATCATTTATAATATAATTATATTTTCTGTGAATAAAACGTTACGTTAAATAAATACATTGGAACTTACATAATTATTGATTGATATATAAAAAAACAATTTATATCATCCTATACACAGTTCTTTGTTGGCTTTTGTAAAGATATATGAGTAACATAGGATATTTATTGTCTGGACGACAATATAAGGATGTTTTTGACATATATATATTATGTAGAATTATACAACATAATTATTCCTTAAGATGTTAGACAAACAGATATGTTATTTCCTATAATATAAGAAGCATTTCCCCAGGAAATACTTGTAATTAGTGATGTGCCAGCCCTTATTTATTCAGTCCGGTCCAGTCTTAGGACCAGTCCTTAAGATTATGGGTTCCTTGGACTGTCAGTAAAAGAACTTTTTTTTTTAAAGCAATACAATTGAGTGACGTCATCAAGGACCGAACTTGATATGTTTTAGGACTGGTATCCTGGACTGAACGGACAAAAAGTGAACTGAACGGGGCTGCAGTTTTTACTCCAAAAATTTATAAAGTTATTTCCTTGATAACGTCTCAGGAGCGTCCGGTGGGGGAGGGACTGAAGGGCTGTAGCCTCCCCCTAAATCGAGAAATTTAATAAAAAAATTTGACCCCCTCCCCCCCCTAAAAAAAATATATATATTATTTCAGCAGGTCTATACATATTATTTTTTTTGTGGGGGGGAGCCTTGGTTTGAAAAAAAATCCAAAAATTCAAAATCTGAAGCTATTCACAAAAAGTTTCAAAAATTCAATTTCAAATATAAAAAATTCAAACCCACAGGTTTACACAAAATATTAATTTTTTTGGAAAAAAATTTCCTATATGAATGTTTTTCTCTGATGCATAATTTGCCAGTAAATTCTAATAAAAAAAAAATTCCATCATTTGTGGGACTACCACCCCTCCAACCCGCCGCCTGCGGATCCCCCTTAGTACTTATAGTCAGAAGAACCGGTCTTAAGATTGGACTGGACTGAATAAATTGGAACTAACACAACACTAACAATGTTCATTAATACACATTATATTAATGTGCTGTCTACTCGTTGGACGTCGTTTGTCTCGTAATTACAAATCTAATTAATGTTGCTTCATAATATATTTTTGTAGTTGTAACCCTGACAATTCGAGGAAAATATTTTAGAGGAGGACAGCTTCGCTGTCATGACAATTTATTAAATTACTTAAATGTTGCTATGAGCGGAGAGAAATATACACAAGTATCATTGCATAACAAGCAAGCAATAGGTTGTCTAGCATCAATTCTACTCTGAGTTCAACATGTACAATTTTGAAAATTTGAACAATGTCTTGGAGGAGAAAAGGATTAATGCTCATGACGTTTCATTCATCGGATCAGCTACATTCAGTTGTACCAAGGATGGAAGGAAAAAGGGATATAAACAAGGATATTTGTAGAATTACTCCAATGTCAATGCTCAATTCTACTCTGAGTCCAGAAAGGACTTACAATTATAACTCTACAAGAAATTTATTAGCACACACGCGTGTTCAATCAGGCTTTGAATATAATTGAATCTATATAGGAAAGGATGTTCTCTACTCAGGAATTAAATAATAATGACAACTGCTACAGAAAAGAAAATTCATTCTTCAGATTACCAAAGTGAAAACTATGGCAACTGGCCCGACTTTCTCACTTATATAGCGTCCCAAAACTTACTTTCTAGTCGAATAAACAAAAAACCTACTTAATTTTTCTCCAGTGTGTTTTCTTTTTTTCAGTAATAAGGGTATCGGTAGAGAAATTCTTCTGCAAAGGATCATTCGTCGTATTGAGTAAAAGAATGATTATTCGTGGGGCCATGTGTCTCTCCTTTGGAAATCCCGAAATGGTTACTCTATTATGCTTTGACTTGAGTCCCCAGCCTTGTTATGGGATGATGATATTTAGAAGTCCCTATTAATCTCATTATGAGTACATATTCAGCGGTGTCCACAAAGGGTAGGTTGGGGGGGGTCGTCCTCCCCAAAAGAAGGAATTTTGTTTTTATCAGAAGATTTAAATGCTAATTTTTTTCTCAAAAATTTTAATATTTGAAATTTAATTTTTGAAATTTTTTTTAGTACATAAGAGATAATTGACAGCTTGTATGATTTACTTATTTGGTTAACAACAAGATAATTGGAGGCCTTTTTTCTCTTTCTTTATGGGGGAAAGTTAAGACAATAAAGGTAACAATGTGTTGAGGCTCAACTTATACTCTATAGTCATTTATATTTTTTACTGGACATAAAGTGATCCTTAAAGTATCTTTTATTTTTTTAAGACTTGGAATTGTGAGAAAAAACTTGTGATTCGACTTACAGTTGAAGTTTAGTGATGGTATTTTTGTAGTAGAAAAAACTAACTGTTGTGATTAGAAAAAACAGTTCGTGCTAGCATTAATTTTACTTAAAATCATAGCACACGCAGCTGATGTTAGTAAGTGTCTTAATTAAGTCTTCCCCTTGTCTCATAATCATTTTATACATATAAAGTTAAGTATTTTATTTGATGGGATGGTTAATGATGATCCTGTTCAAGTCAAACTCTGTCGCAAATTCTTCGACAATTGTCTATTTTCTTTTTAAACTGAAACTGTTAACATTTATGACAGATACAATTTGAAGAATACTAGCAAAGAGTGCCCGCGAGGCAGAGATTAATAGAGCGTAATAGAAACGAAGGGGGAAGATAAAAGACAGAGAGAGGGATATAGAAAGAGGACAAGGGAGAAGAAAATCAGGGAAAGGCAGAGAGAAGGATATAGATATAGAAAGAGAGAATAATATAGAGGGTTTTTTCTTTATATTTTCGATCAAAAAAAGTCTTTTAAAGTTGGTGTCCGGTAAAATGATTGCAGTATCCTTTGGGATAATATCGTTGGTTTGTACTATAGGTGTTTACATTATCATGGTGAGACAAAAACTTTGTGACTAATATCATCGTTAAGTAATATGATTTTGAGTAATTTCATTGCAAGATAATAATATTGTATGAAATTTATATTATATTAGGAAGATAAAACTATTGAATGATGACGAAACATACCACACGGGCCACAGGTTGTATAGGTAAAATCTGAAAATCAATATGAAGTACTTAGTTTACGAGATTTCAACTTGTAAATACTTATAGATAATATGAGTTAATTACAATTACAACAAGATGAAATCTATGAAAATAATCTTCTTTAATATTTTTTCCAGCAGCTTTTCTTTTTTTACAAAATGGAACTACGCAAGGGGTCTAGATTTTTTTTAAGTAAAATAAATTTAGAAGATTTATACACATACTTATTGTTAGACCCGTTGCAAGACCTTGGTCATAGGTTAGGGGGAGGGTCACCTACATATCTATGTACCAGCATATATTATAGCATGTTAAAAGGGTTCCTTGGAAGTTAGAAACACGACGGCAGTGGAGTTTGAACTGCCTTGAGGCCCATTACTTCACCTGTACAACATGTGGGCCGGGTGTATTTTGGGATATAAGAAGGGGACATTGATGCCCAGAGAAGTGGAGGAGAATAAATTCAACATGTCTGGGGTCCCAGCACTTCACCTGTACAAACTGTGGGTCAGCATCTATTATAGCATGTTGGAAGTGTTCCTTGGTGCTTAGAAACGCGGCAGCGGTTGAGTTTAAATTGCCTCGGGGCCCAGCACTTCACTTATGTAACCTAGGGTCAGGGTGTATTTTGTTATATTAGAAGGGTACCTTGATGCTCAGGAAAGTGGCGGTGGATAAATTCAACTTGTCTCGGGGCTCAGTACTTCACCCATACAGCCTGTAGGACGGAGTATATTATAGCATGTTAGAAGTGTTCTATCCTGGTATGTTTCTTCATCATTCAAAAGTTTTATCTTCCGAATATAATATAAAATGCAACGAAATTGTACACGATATTATTGTCTTACATTATTTATATACATTACCAACAATCATTTTGATTCAAAATGATTTTACTCACAATGATTATGTACAGAACGAGTACCCCAACGTTTTTGTCCGCAACCTTTTTACACAATCATTTTACAATGAACTCTTAAAATTGTGTACCGTTATTGTATCACACAACGAAAAGAAACATAAGAAAAGCCCTAAAATCAGTTGGTAGTTATTATGTCAATTAGGGAATTATTATTCAATAATTTGTTGAGAATTGGCAACTTAACATAAGCTAATTTTATTTCAACCAATCAATGTTCGTTATCCTGATTAAAGAAAAGGAAAAGAAACATGGACAGCTGACAACAAATACAATGTAAACTTTAGCATTAGTGAATTAATTCCATGCTTAATGACCTTGAAGCCCCAAAAAAGTGCATACATTCTTTCAAAAAAGTATCGGGAATTGTTAATTTAAATTGCCTGCGCTGAAGGGAATTAAAATCTTTTTTTTTCGAGGTAGGCACTACCGTCTCTCATTATGATGCCAAGTTTAAGCGCGATCTGTAAACCAGTTTCCTTGCAACAGCTGGATAAGTCAGTCTACCTCATTAGTGCTCCACAATTTTTACAATGAACGACATTATTGAACAAAGAGTTTGTCTTAAATTTTGTGTTGCGAACTAAATTTCATGTGCTGACCCGTTGGAAAACTTTGGGACAATCAGATTTATCAAAACTCGTCCATATGAGTAGTATGAACCTGTAAAAACCACAGCTGTATATAAAAAACTAAATTTCTAGAAAAAACAAAATTTAATAATATGTAGCTGTTTATAAAAAATTGTAAAATTATATTTTAAATATTAAATTTTTTCGGAATTTTTTTTCAAAAATCCATTGTTATTCACAGAAAATTATTTTTTTTGAGAAAAAAATTGAAAAATTAAAATTTTGAGAAGCAAATGTCAAATATTTGGAAAAAATTGAAAAATTAAAATTTTGAGAAGCAAATGTCAAATATTTGGAAAAAATCTTCAAAATCCACAGCTGTTGAGAAAAAATTAAATTTTTATAAAAAAAATTAAATAGTCAATAGTTGATTATAAAAAATTACATAATTTAAAGGAAAATTTGGAAAATTTAATTTTAAATAATACATTTTTGGAAAAAAAAATCCCGAAATCCATAGCTATTCACAGAAAATTAATTTTTTTGGAAAAAATCCCAAAATCCATAGCTATTCACAGAAAATAATATATGTTCTGTTGGGTAGAATACAAAAATTGACTCTTGCAAGTTCAAAACATCTCAAACCATTTGGGCGTGGTACAGACCATTTTAATATGGGGAGGGGTGAGATTTTCATGTCGAAATTGGTCATTTTTAAGCCAGTTGTGCCACCCAAAATGATGATTATATAAGTCAAAATTGTACTATGCCAAATCTGTTTTTATAGTCCCTAGCAGAAAAGGTATTTTTGCAAGGAAAGGTGGTATTTACTCAAACATTGTCCAATATAATTTTAATAATGTTGAATCAGTCTAAAAAAAGCTATGAGCATTGCAATTTTTTTATTTCGGTCCTGATTAATTTTGTCGGTTGTAGGGCGTATCTTTATTTATCTTTTATTAATACGTCATTTCAGCTGTTGAATTTTTATCAATAGCTGTGATCATAAAGTATCTTTTATAACAAGGACATAGATTCATGATTAACAGTAAAGTCTTGAATTAATTTTGTGTTTATCTAGTCACATCATACTATGATTTAGCTAACATTCATTATTTATTTTCTTCAGTCCTGGCTAGAACCGTAGAATGAGTAGTATTATTAAATATTGTTTCACCAAACCTTTACTTCGAAAAGTAACAGAAAAGAAGACATGAAATCAATTGGTAATTAGCCAATTTTTGCTATCAATGGAACAATTATTCAATAATTGCTGTGAATTCTTCACATCTTAATCAACATTTCAATCAACATTCAGAGCACTGGTTGGGAGGAAAGAAGCAGAAACATTGACAGCTAACAACACTTTATTTTTGTGTTAGCGAGTTAACACCATGAGGATCAAAGGATCGACTAATCGGTACTAGGACTGTTGACACGTCATTACCTTTATTACATAATAGAGCTCTTCATCTGAAAACAAAACAGAAAATTGGCCAAAAATCAGTTGTTAGTTAGCCATCTATGGAACTATTATTCAATAACTGTTGATGGGAATGGTTCGCAGCTTAACAATGGATGATTACAATTCAGCCAATCAACACTCCGAAAATTTATAACGAGAAAGTAAGGGGGAAAATTGATAGCTGACAACGAAATACAGGTTAAAATAGGTTGGGGGAAAAGTAATTTCGTATTTTCCCCCCTTTTTTTAAAACTAAGTATATCTGGTTCATTATTGGTCATATTTGATCATACGATAAGGTATGACTGTATTATAGAAACGCTTTTTGGACAGTAATGTGCTTCGGTGGGTCAGTCGTGAATGATCGTGCATCGAGTATGGAGATCTCAAAGAAAGAAATTCGCCATATTTTACATTTTTGCAGAAACAGAAAACCCGTCGAAAGCGACTTAGAAATTTTGAAATGTACACGGGGCCGATACTCTTTTGGTTCGTGTTGTACAATAATGGTTTGAGCAATTTCGTTCTAGTATAGTGGAAGTGAATGATGGATCATAAAACCGTTTTGAACTCTTTGCAGAAGGCTGGATACAAAAATTAACTCGAATAGGAGATGCCAGGCCACTGCGTCTCTGATGACGCAGTAGGAGGTCCAGGAGCTCGGATGGGAAGTCCTTATGCATCCACCCTACAGTCCGGACAACACGCTATCAAGCAGAACAGGGCATACTTTGCTTAAAGTGAATGATTGTAACACTTTATACAAACGGAAAAAGATTAGTTTACTTTTCCCTCAACCTAATATATGTCTGTTAGTCGGGTAACACCATTTTCCCAATCCAACACTAATTTTGTGTGTGGCCCCAGCACACACAAAATTGAGTATGTATTGCATTTACATTCTTTGATGAAGTATAGTCAATCTTTAGCAGCAATTAATTATTATTAATCTTTTGTGTGTGTTTCGCAAATGGCACTATAAGTAGCCAAAATTGATCTTCACAATTAAAGAATGAGAAATTGATAGATATAATATTAGAAAGGGGTCATGTCGGACCAATATAAGTCTCATAAATCAAATAAAGGTTCTATAGAAAAGTTAAAAATATTGGGTACCTTACCTCACCCCAAAACTTTGATTAATAAACCTATAATGTACTCAAATATGTCTATGATATACTGTGCTGTATAAATATAAAAATAAATGGGGTTATTTTTTATACTTTTCTTGAATTTTTTTACAAGGTTGTTTTTATGCTGATGTACCAGATATGTATCTACATTTTACAAATACAATCTTAAGCTAATTAAAGTGCCACCTTTCCTTATAGCTATAACTTTTAAATTCCATTCCCCCCTCCCCTCTCTTTTTGGCATTGTTGACTAATGAAAAAGTTTAATACTCCAGGTAGTTGTTTTTTTAAATATACACTTTAAAAAAATAATAATAATAAATTCTTTTCACAACATCATTTCAAATGTTTTTTAATGAATATAATAAATATTTAAGGAATAAATACTAACAAAATATGCTATTTTACATCAGAATACATGGCCATAATCAGTGGAGTAGTGGGACCTGTGGCTCCCAATAATTTTTTGAAGTAGTAGTATTTTTTGATAGAGAGTGCAAGGATAAGGCGGGAGCAAGATATCAACTTAGTGATGAAAATTGAGTGTATAAAGGGCATGTTAAAAAAAAAGAAACAGAAAATCAACATTGTGTCTGGAGGTCCATTGGTATCTGAACACTTACTAATTCAATAATTAATTAAGGTTGAGTGATTCAAACTCATTCGTATTTCGATATATGTATAATGTATAAAGAATTCGTTACAAAACCAAACAAACCTGAGCTCTGTAGCTTACGTACAAAGTCGAGAAAATTACACTTGAACGTCATTGAAGAATTTCCATTCGCGCACTCCAAGCAGTTGGGCGTCTTCAGGACCACTGTGTACTCCGGCAGCAAGTCGAAACGTTGGAGAAAAAGAAGGGCTCTCTCAAAAAGGCCAAACTAGAGCCAGATAAGTGAAACTCTTACTGTGATCATATATGATCTTCGTACGAAGTTAGTTCAAAATCAATGTGTAACTCTTGGAAAAATCCTGGTGACCAACAGATAAGCAAACAGAGGCCAAAAGGATAACATTCGTCGAACTTTGTTGGCGGACATAAACATCTACAGCTGACAACAAAATACATACAGTAGAATCTCTCAGTTATAAATGAAATTCAGTGGACCTGGAGTAGTTAAAGAAAACAGCCCTGGCCAATCCCCTCAAGTCAACGATGGTCCAAGCCAGAAATCATAATGTTTCACACCAGACTATCCAAAGAACTATCAAAAAGTCGGTCGAAAGAGCCTTGTGAGGGTGGAGAGGCAACTTTTGATACCAGCAATGAAAGAAACCAATTTCCTCCGTTGCAAGGATCTTTTGAATGTGTCCTTTGAGTTCATTTGAACTCTTTTTTTACACTTATGGCCAGCCATGACAGCCCTAATGCCAAACCCCTCGACATGCACCCAAAATTTTTAATGTCCGTCATCCAAAAATAAGGGCCTCGAAACCACTCTCATTCAGCACTGGGACGTCATGACAGAGCCTTTTCACTCCCGCCTGGAAGCCATCATCGTTGTTAAGGGCGGCTACATTAATGATTCAAAGAGCTCAGATACACATCTATTTATAGTATTAATTTTATTGAAATTATATTACTAATTAATAAATTATATCTCGTTGAAGTTTTTCAAATTCAAATTGTTCAGATTTTAATGGGCCACACGGTATAATGGACATATTTAAAAAAAAAAACGAAAATCAACTTGGCGACCCTTTTAATTTGAAGAATGTTTTGGAGGAGATCAGTTGTGACAAGGGAGGAAAGGGAGAAGGAAATAAACATGAACATTGGCATGAATTACTCCGATGTCGATCCCCTTTTTTATTGGAATCCAACAATGACTTAAAATTATAACTCTGTAATAAATCCTCAGGGTTACACTCCGTCTTTTATGAGCAAACACGAACTTTCAAACATGTTTCGAATATAATTGAATCTATTTAGGAAACTACTCGTGAATTAAATAATAATGACAACTGCTATGAAAACAAAATTATATTACCAATTTAAAAAAAAGGCCAGCTAAAAAAGTTACACGATTTATATTAATAGAGTATATAAAACTAGAAACCTGTAAGTGAAGGCTCAAGCGTCCGCCGCTACAAATAAAAGTAATAGAACTTTTAGAAATTACTAAATTGACATAACATAAGCTCATAAGCCATTTGTCATATTTTTTATGAAAAAAATACTCATTTATTAGATTCAATGTATCCTTATACCTACCTAAAAAAGAAGCTTGTGATAGACTTGAAATTAAATAATTTCATAAAAAATGTGATTTATAAATTTCACAGGCCTGATTTTTGTATATAGGTATACATTCTATCAAAAAAGTACAAAGAACTGTTAAATAATACACAAACTTCACATTTAATCATTAAAATTGATTTTGAAGCCTTCAAAGTAATATCCTTTCGATGCAATATACATATAACTACGTTTGTACCAGTCCTCGAAACATTTTTTATAGGCACTTTTTGGCATGGCCTTTAGCTCCCTCCACTAATTTTGTTTTATGGATTCAATAGACTCAAAACGGGTTCCAAAGAGTGACCATTTAAGTTTGAGAAACAATAAAAAGTTACACAAAACTAAAGCAGGCGAATATGGTGGTTGTTCGATGGTATTTATTACGCGTTTGGCTTTGAATTCGCTCACAATCGTGGCTCTGCGCGATGGTGCGTTATTGCCGAGTAAAATCAACAAATCGTTCTTCCATAGTTATCTAACATCTCTCAAGAACTGACTCGTGAGAGATGTTAAGGCAATGTGATAACTCCTTACAGTATGTTGATTTTTCAACATAATTTCCTTTACTGCGCTGATGTTCAGTTCGTTGGTAGAGGACGAAGGTCGTCCAGAACGTAGAATGTCTTCGACGATCTCACAGCCCTCCTTGAACGCTTTGTACCACTCATATGCACGGGTTTTTGATAAAACTGATTCACAAAAAAAGTTTTTTCTAACATTTTCAACACTTCAGCAAATGAAATTTCGTTCGCAACACAAAATTTAAGGTAAACTCTTTGTTCAATACTTTCGTTGATTGTCAAAATTGTGGAGCACTAGTGGGATAGACTGACTCATCCAGCTGTTGTAAGCAAGTTGGTCTACAGATCGCACTCAAACTTGGCATCATAATGAAACTGCCAAACTATAACTTTTTTTTTAAATCCCTTCAGTGTGGCAGTTTAAATTAACAATTCCCAGTACTTTTTTGACAGAATTTATGTTTGACAATTTAAACCTAAAAAAGACTTCTTTTTTTTAAATATTTCAATTCACCCTTTGAACTTAAGTTGTCATTGTAATAGCTTCTCAGTTCTTTTACCTCATTTGTAGCGGGCGTACTTGAGCCTTCGCTTACAGGATTCTAGTATTATATGACTAGAGTTAGGATTTATGTAAGAGCATGAAGAGAAGGAGGGAGTGAGACATATGGTACACCTGAATTAAAACGCTAATTAATATCAGCTGCCTAATTTGATTGGTTTTTTTTGGGGGGGGGGCAGGAGAAATTGAATTACTGAATTAAAAAGTTGAACCTTTTGCTTCTAAATCAACATTAGCAAAGGGAACATATATATTGATTACATTTAAAATCATATATATTTTATTATTATACATTTTTAAAACAATTTATACCAAAAATAGACGATAATTCTTCTTTCAGAAAGAAAAGTTAGCACCACGACGGCCAATTAATAATAATAAAAAGCATACGCATCTACCGTTTTTCCTTTTCTAATTGCTAAACTTAGTTTTTCCCTTTTTTAATTGCTAAACTTAGTTTTTTTCTTTACACATATCCTTTCTTTACTTATAGGACATAACTAATACCTCGATAAGTATAAATATGATATATACTTGACTTTAATTCAAGTCAATTAGCAGTTTAAGTAAGTAGTCGACAGTACATACTGCCTGTTTAATAAAATAAACTACATTATACAGTAAACATTGGAATTCAATTAGATTTTGAAGAAAAAAAATGGCATGTCATTTTCCGTCTACAAAACTTTACTGTTGTGGATAGGAGAATTTTCTTCAGTTAGAGTAGTACAAATATTACAGTTACATTTAAATATGAGTCCAAAGGCGTCTGCAGGATTATATATACATATATATATATTTTTTTTTTTTGCCAAAAAATTTCAAAAATCTATTTACAAAAATTCAAATCTTTTGAAAAAAAACTTTCAATAACTAAATTTCAAAGCTTCATACAAAATATTAAATATTTTTGGGGAAAAAATCAAAAATACACAGCTCAGCTGTTTATCAAAAAATAAAACTTTTTCGAGAAAAATTTCAAAAATTAAATTAAATTTCAAATATTATTATTTTTTTATTTAATGTAAATGTTAAAATTTCTAGTAAAAAGTAAAATTCCTTAATTTAGGGGGCTACATCCCACTTCCTGCAGACGCCCTTGGAGCTCTTTCATGGAAAGTTTACACTTTATTTAGTTTTCTAATCAGATTTGAATAAAAAAATTTATGTCCAATAAACAATCATTAAAAATAAAATTTAAGATCTATAACTCAAGCAAGTTTTGTGAGTTCTGAGCTCCTTTTCATGATGAATTTGATAAAAAATCGTATAGAAAACACTTGCATTTTTTATTGTAGTTCGAAACTCACTCATCTGACGGATTCATGTCATACATCATTTGATAGCTATGCAGGGGTGTCCGCAGGGGTTGGGCAGGAGGGGCTGTACCCCCAAAAAAAAAAGAAGGAATATTTGCTTTTTACTAACCGGTACACAAAATGTCCGACTCCTGTATTTTGAATGTCACCGAATCCGACGCACATTTTTATTTTTTAATAATATGTTTTATAGCCAATATAAGCACTATTGAGTCATTTGCGTCTATATACTTTAAATATGTATTTCATTTATAGCTATAGGTATTTATTAGTTATATGTAGTAAATAATTGTGCTATGTTTAAAGTAAATATTTGGAATATAAGATATTTAACTAGATGAACAAAAAATGAAATGGATCAAGATCTAGCTATTGCTAATATATTCATATGTTTCGGAAAATAATTTATGTACTCAAAACCGAGGAACGACAATACATACAACATCTCACTCCAATGTTACACTTCTCTCTGATGACATTGACTATTCACACAAGTCTAATTAATGAACTAACAGGGATAGGGGCTATGCTCTATCCAACATAATAATTTAGACTTTTAGAAGTGTTTGGGAATTATGATTGTATAGACTATAAAGCACGTTTGAAATTTGTGAAGTGAACCTTTAAATGAGTTAACTATCATGTTTTATAAATAGTAAATATATATAAATAAATTTCGTTTCCATGAAGTATAATAACTTTTGTAGCCAGAGTTGGTACAAATTTTCCGACTCCACCAAAAATGGCACTGATCCCACTCCGCAGCCCTAGCTTGAAGAAAAGTTTGCAGGATACAAAAAAGATATCGACATGTTAAAGAGATAAAAAACCATATTTTTAATACATTTTAGGTTCACATATATAATAAATCAGTGCAATAGAAGTAGGCATAAGTTTAGATAGACTGTAAGGTTTAAGTCCTTTTCATATTCAATAGTTAACTATTAAACTTAATATTAATGAAAAAAGGGATTCATTCCATTGTTGAAAAAGTTTGTTGTATAGCACTCCAAAATGACAAATGTCACGTGAAAATGCACTTTAAGCGAACTTTCATTAGCTCCGTTGGCTAAAGGATACAACTTTTTCTTATCAGTGTTCTTTACGTTGATTAGTTGAATTCGAATTCGCTCTTGTTAAGGTGTTATATAATAGAACATTTTCACTGGCGTCATAAATTGTACTATAATTGAAGGAGACGCCATTTTATGGGCTCAAAGTGGATATTTTTAGTACATAAAGTGACAAATATTGAATAACCCCTGATAAATTTCCATCAAATGGCTTTATGAATAAAATAAGATTTGACACTTTGATAGAATACTACTTGATACCAATGATAAACAGTGATATTTGAATTAAGTCAAAGTAATGTGTACTGAAAATTCCTAAAAATGGCTAGATTTCTATTTTTTTTTTTTTTGGTTTAATTGATTAGGTACATGGAAGGTAGGGAGAGTTACAGAAAAATATATTATTCTTTCAATTATAAAAGCTAATTTGTATCTAAAAAAACGGAAAAAAAGATAACGTAATTATGTAAGAAGACATTTAAGGGCATATATATTATAATTCTAGGCATTACTTTCCTTAATATGAATGAAAAAAAGGGATTTGATTCTTATAAAACTTGGTTGTTTATGCCACTGAAATGTACATCAAAATTATGATGCCATATGAAAACGTTCCATAGATATAGACAGAACCAACAACCAAATGATATTAAACCTTTTTTTCGCTTTATTTTTGGGACGAAAGGTTATAAAAATTAAGAATTAGTGTAATTTTAACTTAAAAAATGATTAATTATATTTCTAAATAGCCAAGCACAATCATAACTTATAAATATATATGTGTATATATGATTCTTTTCTTTGTATATATAATGTCCGCATGTATGATGAGTTTTCATGAATTAAAAAAAAAATATTTGTCCAAACTAAATTGCAAAAAAAAAAAAAAAAAAAACCACACACATTAAATTCGACATCGCATTTCCATAATGTCATTATAGAGTATTGCGTCTAATTTTCTATAAACTCCTTTTACGGTATCGAGGAAATAAAGTGGATCTTGGATGACGTGGGGATTGTATCCTTCATTTTGTAAGCAACGTTTTTTTAATTTAAATGTTCCTGTTGAAAAAGATAAAATCGATTAGTTATATAAGTATGAGAATTGATAGTTGATTGATATTGATAAACATTTGTGTCAACATAAAAAAAGTTAGAAAAAAAATCAAGAAATTCTCAAAAATTTACTTTTTTACTTCATTAACAGTCCACCGTATTTTACATATTCATTATTCCAAGGCAATTATGGGCCCTTTATTATAAAATTACACGATATGCTGGGATAGAAATAACTTAAAAAATGTTATAGGGCTCCGTTGTGATACAAAGGTTGAAAACCACTGGTCCTAGAGTTTTTATTTAATTTATGAGACTTATTTATGGCGACTATATGGCCTTTCAAATGAAAATTATGAGATTATTTATTTTATCACAGTGATTTTTTACTACATTTTTGGCTCCTATGAAGGGGTTATCAGTATAATTTACTTATGAAAATGGACGATAATTATTATTTAAAGAATAAAAATCATCATTTTTACTAGCTTTACTGTTGATACGCAAACAGTTTCATTTTTCCTTATTTCATTTTATAAAATAGTATATGAAACTCTAGATATCAATCAACACACTGCAGCTAATTTTCTTTAGCTTAAAAGAAGATGATTTACCAGTGATATCTAGCGATTTGACCAGTCGCAAAAACAATGGCCTTGCGTAAGCAGGGAGCTGATTCTTGATGGCAGCTAAAAAGCCTCCAAGATCTAATTCATCTCCAACAATGGCAGCCATTCCTGCACGACCCTCCGCGCCAGGAACCTAATTTGAAGGGAAAAGAAGAATATAGTTTTAATTTAAATGATGACCCCTAAAAGTATTCCTCCCTACCTCGACGCCATAAACAATATTGTCTCTCTGTTGAAGAACGTTACTAAGCACGGCCTCTACCTCGATTGTGGAAACATTTTCCCCTCTCCATCTGAATGTATCACCAATGCGATCAATAAAATACATCCACCCACATTCATCCATATTTAACAGATCTCCAGACCGAAACCATGAGTCTCCTTGATATAAAACATTTCTCACTATTTTCTTTTCTGTGGCTTCTTTGTCGATGTATCCGTCAAAGGAACGCATGACGTGATTTTTAATGATTTTCCCTACAAATTCTCCAGTTTCTCCAGGCTTGCAAAGGACGCAGAGTCCCGTTCTGGGATCGCGAAGAACATTTCCATCTTCTCGTAAACGGACTAGGCGGACAGGATAAACTGAGGGAAAGAGTCGTGAAGCAAATCCTACGGCACCAGGTTTACAATCAATATTCACTATTTAAAAATGGGGACAATGTATAATTTATTACTCCAGATGAAGAACTTAAGTTAAAATATGTCCTTACTTAGATTAGCATTCCCTTCCGTAGACCCGTAAAATTCCGCAATGCGCGTAACACCAAAGCGTTCTGTGAATTGGTTCCATATGGTAGGTCGGAGACCATTTCCGAATAAGAGTTGGATGTTATGGCTTTTATCTTCTGGAGTTTCTGGACTAGACAGAAGATATCGGCATATCTCACCAATGTATTGAGCTCCCTTTATACATATAATAGGAATGAAATAAATTATATACATAGACTCGAAAGAAACTACTTACAGTACAGTTATATTTGATGCAATCCTTCCAAAAGTTCCTTACAGAAAACTTCCTTCGAATTGCGATTCGAACTCCAAAGACCATCATAATACCAATCCCTACCAATCCTCCAGCCGAATGATAGAGTGGAAGGGGATTGTACAGACACAGATCCTTAATATTTCCCATATTGTTCAAATAATAAGATCCCGCAGCAAAATAATAAAACCTAGATTGTTTGATGACAGCGGCTTTAGGTAGTCCAGTGGTCCCAGATGTGAAAACATACAGTAACTTGGAACGGAAATTGGAGGATTTATCGAGGATTGGTGGAGGAACTGATTCGGTAGAGAATTTTTTGATTTCTGTGTCGAAATATTTGGAAGTGAGATCACAATTCGGATTGTGGAGAAGTTTGTCGTCAGTAAATGACAATTGTTGTGCACTGTGCTGTTGGTCGTGATGATCACTAGTGCTGCCATGATGAACACTTATTTCCGAGTATTCTGGAGAGGTTGTTGTTGATCCTGACTCGTAGTATTTGATATTAGGCAGTAGGGATTTGATTTCATTTATGGCTGCAAAGGAAAACAGATGAGACGAATTAATTATCATTAATATTGAAAGAAGATACTTTTGAAAATTCTTTCAAATCAAAGTGAAGAGTCATCAAAACAATGGAATGACAAGGATTATCAGTATCATATAGCAATACTTTATTCAAATATACATATGTATTGCCTTTGGGGAGGAGAAGTAGAAGGTACGTACAATGTTAATGAATTGTTTGACTTAGTGAGTATAGGATTTCAAAGTCATTCTTATTGTTTGTCCTAGATCAAAAACGTCTTCCTGTATATATACATGTTCATTCCCTTTGAAGAAAACGAGTCATCGTGAACTCTTCATTTATTAAACAGTTGAAAATCAAACAATACAAACACTGTACAATTATATGTCCCCTATTTTTTCCCCCTTCTTTTTAAGGCCAATAAAAGCAAAATACTAGATAACGAACATTTGACCTACATTTCCCCCCTCCTTATTTTTGTCTTTTTGAGTATATTAAGAAATAATAAAATTCGAATCATACTTTAAAAAACACTAAGTGACAAAATAAATACATCGATCCTCCTTACGCTTAGAGAGCTCAACACCATAAATAACGGCGGATGCTGAAGCAACATCAATACTGTGTCTCAAAGGATTCCCCACAATATGAGTGTTGATGAGAGCTGGCACTATCCCTGCCTTGGCACAACCAAGCCAAATACCAACATACTCTGGACGGTTTTCCATATAGAGTGCAATACAATCTCCAGGGATGAATCCTTGAGAAATGAGATAGCGGGCTACACGATTGGAATATGACTCTAAATCCAAAAATGTCCAAACTACATCCTCGAAGAAAATAGCCGGGGAGTCTCCATGTTTTTTAACAGTTCTTGAGAAAACTACAGGAACGGAGACATCTTTGAGCTCGTAGTATTTCATTAGTAAGAGCAGGCTAATGTAGCGATAGGCCCCTCTGAAAATGGAATATAATTAAATATATTCGATATTATCAATATACGATTACTAATACTACTTGCCTGAGGTCTCGTAACAGTGTATGCCTTATGAGCCATAGGGTCTCATGACCACCAGTCAGGTAATAGAAAATAAATGCAATCATACATAGTGCGGTATTGGGTAGGAAAGATGTGACCCATACTGCCAATAAAGCTGAGCATATTCCTAACCGATATAATATCATTGCGATTTAAATAAAACAAGGATCCTCGGTAGGAATTGAGGAGGTCTCTATTGGGAGAAAGGAAGGAGAGATAAGTAGAGGCACACAACTATTTTTTGGTTGTAGATTATGTACGGTGGTGGACCTAACGAGAGAGAGAGGAAGGAGTGATTTGGAGATGTTGATGAATAAAAAAATGTCTGTAATGAGAAAGAAAAAGATTGAAACATTAATCGTTAATATTCATAGTAAAAATGTGTCGGGTTATTTGAATATAACAAATATTAGTATATACATATATAACGTTCCTTGGTCGTTTCTTGCGTTTACAAAAACAAATTACGTATGGCTTGTCATCAAAAAAGTACAAACAAGTACTACAAATTGGATATGTTATATGCATACATTAATGTAAAAGCTGTCACTACTCTCCCCCTATAAAATTTGCAGTAATCAAATCGATAAAACGTAGATAAAACCCCTATACTTATCTTCCTAAACGACAAAAATTTACATTATTGAAAAATAAACAGTATACAAATACAATTCATATATGTAAACTCTGCACAAGTGAATGGGGGAAGTTAGTAGAACCTAATCGGTAGACTGCGACTCACAAGCATGAGATTAAGCATTTTCAAATACAGAATTTACAGTACTGTAAATTAAATTGAATTATGTCATTTTTGACTTAACATATAATGATTAAAGCATTCAAAACCTTCTATTAGATAACCCGTAGGATCCCGGAGAGTTATTCCCCTCGTCAATGAGTAATTTTAATTCGTCAAAAGGAAATACGAACAACAATCAATTGTTGTTAATAATTAAATAAAACATTCAAATTGTTCTTTGATCCCAGCATGCTATAAGTTTTTGAGAGTATTAACATATTTCACAAGCTGAGTTAGGAACGAAAATTCATGGTCAAAGATCGTGTGTCAGAAGTTTTTATATGAAGGTATGTAGGGACAGATGTCAGGCTAAAATGACTGAGTACTAAAGTTTAAGAGGGAGTTGTCTACGACAAAGAAATGAACACTGTTTGTCATATATATTTAACAAATATGTAAATACATTAGGAAGGCATAAATTGACCAAAGTTTAATCGATCATAACTTTAAAAACGGAGAGAAAAGACATGATTCATAGATCGAATAGAGGGTGTGCCCTGTAATTAATATCTTTTTATTAAAAAAACCTCAGTGGATTAAAGCCAGAATCATTAATAGTAATTGAGGCAAATAAAAAGAATCACTTTAAGAGCAAAGACCTAAGATACAAAGAACCCAATTCTATATAAAAAAATAAAAATTGCTATCTTCTTTCAGAAGTTTAATAATAAAATTTTGCCTGACACCACACGTGTGTAACTAAAGGATGTGCATTCTACCATTATTATTTTTTTACAGGCCTTAAAAAGTATTCAGTTCAATTCCTCTTTTTAAAATTACAACAGAAGAAATCCTAACCTCCATATAGCAACAACAACTCACTTCTAAATACTTAAACAACACACTTTCACGAACCAATGAAACAATAAGTCATATAACAAACAAAATAATAATTTTTGCAATTGTCTTTTTTTTGTCGTTCTTGTCGCGTCTCCCCCCTTTTATGACAAAGGAATATACAAATGTAGGCCTATATGCATTGCAAAGTATCAAAATATGGAGAAAAAATATTAATCGTATGCAGTATTAAGAAATGACAAGAGTTAATACACATTCCGTCTTAGTAACAGGGTTCTTTAAGAGGAAATAGGTATATTTTCTAATTGGAGTATGAAGTTGAAATACAGAAGGGAGCTTAGACTACTAGGAGAATATACTTTATGGTTACATAATCGTTACATCACGAAGGTAAATAAAAAATGTAGGGATGAATCGTTATTATATTATAAATATTAAATACATAGAGATATAACATGGAAGAGGGATTGTTATTAATTTTTTTTTAATACCTTTTGTCCATTGACTATTAAGATATTAAACCTAAAAAGACAATGGAGCATATTTGTTCCATTTCAAACAAATGTGGATTTAGGCAGAATAGACTCGTTGAACTAAAATTTTACAGCTGGAATAGTAGCGTACTATTCCATATATTATCGCTCACACAATAATTTAAAAAAACGGCCTACATAGCCTAGCCTCTTGCACCATTGTTTACATTGCAAGGAATATTGGTAGAGCTCAGGTACATCTTACTCCACCAATATATATATTTACCTCACTTTTAGGTAAGCATATGGATAAGAAAAAATTATAATAGATATGTAATAGCATTTGACTTTTTTAGCTAGTCTGAGCTACTAATTGGTAAGAATATATGTTATTTGAAGGGCATATTTTTATCATAAATTTTCCCCCAGTTTTACAATTAACTTTTTAGCATATTAATGCAAAAAAACATTTAAAAAATCATTTGGTCTTTACAGGGTTAAAGAGTCCAAAATGCAACATTTTAATGGAAAAACATAAAAAATAAATTATTAATTCTTACGTTTAATTAGGGTGAGAAAGCTTTTAAGGATACCGTCCTTGTATCATTACTTAGGATAAAAATTGACATTTCTTAAAGCTACATAGCAAGGGTTCAGAGCTAACTAATAAGTTCTTCATTACGAAATACATAATAAAATATCGGATATTAAATTGTCAAACTCAACAAATACGTGCTTTTCTTATCAAAAATCAAATCAAAATAAGTAAAACTAATTAAACTAAAGTAAATCATTTCGTTTTTATAACTTAAGAAATAATATGAACGATTCTCCCAGATGAGAGTGGCAAACTCCAGGCTACATGACTACATTACACATGTGACAAACGACTCTAAATCAATCTAACATCCTGCATTAGTGACTTTGATCGCTAAAAATGGGTAAATATCCCTGAGCGCTCAATTAATGAATGATTTCATGATTTGTCAGAGGATTTCTGTGATATTGGTGGATCTCGAAGGGGCTCGCGTGATGTGGGAGGTTTATTAGAGAATGTACTAATATACAAAATGAATTAGATAAATATTCCGGGATAGTGTTGGAGGGAGGGTGAGTAATAACTAATAGGAGCAAAGTAATGGGAAAGGAGAGCCGAGCACTCATCCAGAAGTGAAGCTAAGGGAGAAGAAAAAGAAGAGAAAAGAAGAGGAGAAAAAGAAGACAAGAGGAGGAAGGGAAATAAGAGAAGAGATTTCCTCTTATTAACCAATTAAGGGGCAAGTCCAAATATGAAACAACGACATTTACCTTAGGCTATGCATGAAAATACTCTGGTTCTTCATTGATGAAAGAGTTTGTGAATTATTTTATTGAAATATATATGTATTTAGTCTATAGTAATAGGCATAGGACTTATATAGAACTCAAATGTGACACAGTCCACTATTATGATGAATAAAGGTTTCTTTCAAAAATATATAGTAATTTGAGCAGCACAAGGGAGAACTCACGGACTTTTTTGGCCACCGCGCGAACGCGACTAAATCAAAAATAAATTTTCGCGAGAGCATACCCATACAGCGCTCTCTTTACGCGCTCTCCTTTTTTATTTTCTACACCTCCGAGCTTCCTTAATAAATTTACAAACCTATTTGCTTTTATTATTTACATAAGATATCCTTAAAAAAAGCGCCTCTTTTTTTACACCATAAGAACTGGAATTGGCGCTGTTGTTCCTATTCCTATTGAAAATGGTATCCCAAAAGACATACAACAATATAATTAACTCTTTAGATTAATTCAATAATATATAATTTATACAAAAGAGGTCTCATATTTCTGCGCAGGCGCAGATAGGCTCAGTTATTGCCTCTTTTGTAATAATAATAATATTTACCCGGTTCATAAATCCTAATTTTCTCCTTTTTTCCTTTTTTTTGTGTTTGTTGCCTGCAGATGCTCAGTTGTAGACAAAATAATATTATAAAAATCAAAAAAGGGAGAAAACCGGTTTTTTTTTTTTACGATAAGATATTTTGCTCTTTTTTTACATTAGGAAAAATATTTTATGTTCTATGAAAAATAATTACTTTAAGGCTGATGGAATAGAATTACTTACTATTATTATATAACAATATCCATGGATTACTTAACATCTGGATAGACACAAGCTACGCAACCTCATTATTAGAACTTTTAAAATAGATAATAAATAATTCTTCTATTAAATAACAATTCTATAAGAGAAGAATTAATTCTTGTTAAAAAGTGATGAATCATGAACGCAGAGATAGGGACTTATCCTATCGTCCATTGAAACTCCTCATTTGTAATTTAAGTAATCAATCATGGAGTTGTGGATCGTCTGGTGAAAATTTCAGTCTTTGGGGGTGAAACTTGAAAGAGTTCTCCAAAAGCAATGATCAAATATGATTGAATTCTGTCGAAGAAAGAGCTAATTTTTTAAACAAGAATTTATTTTATTCCTTTTAGATCTAACTTATAATTGCAGATCGCTTTTATTAGTGAATATGGAGTAAGGAACTTTTATTGAACCACATCGAAAGAAAACATTTTTTTAAGGAATATCCATAACATAGTAATGAAATTGTCAGTTCCTTCGTGGTTCATCATAATCCTCTTTTATTGGAGAAGAGCGTCTCTTGATGAACCTGTTTTCATATATAGATGATTTCACACTATGTAATTCATTTCTTACATTTTGTATTTGGATTTGATTCCCCATTTCTAATCATTAAAAGTGTTGAAAATAGGATTTCTGATTTGATTTCCTAGATGATTATGTTTGTGGTTCATTTTTGAAGAGTTTATTATCGAGGATACCTCATCCTGCCTTGTATATATATATATATTTACAGACGATATCTGCTTGAATATGTACCTTTCCCCTCAGTAATTTTAAACTTATACTATGGATAAAGAACCCAAGTGTGAATTATTAAACATGTTAAGCATGAATTTGTCCATATTTTGCCTATTTTAATGATATTAAGTAATCCATGCATTATAGGATCATATTTCTACTTTTTTTATAATACTTAATATCATTGTCTATTATATATATATATATTTATATATCTCTAATTACACCTCTATTATCATAGATAATGAACAAATATATATTGTATCAAAAATAAAGTGCTTAATAGCTCTTAACATAACATAACAAGGATTGATATTTAGCCTTTGGAGTTTGAAATTATAGCAACAATTTATTTCCTCCAGATGTGCAAAAAAAAAATAGCTATTAGAATACATCAAATGACGCATTCCAATAGATACCGCTGCCGTTTTAAAATTCAATATCTATATAGAGAAGAAGACGTGGTTGAGTGACGTCATCACCACTCCAAAACAACACCGTGTGGTTTTTAGACGTAGTATTACTACCTATTAATAAATTTCGTACTAACCAAATATCAACGGTAAATACTTGAATGAATAGTGTCTAGGAGTAGCTGATTAGTTCAAGTTCAATCAAGGATAAAAAAGATATTTACTGTATTATGTATTTTATTTTATTAAAGAGGCAGTTAGCACTGCATACTACTTAGGCTGCTAATTGACTTCAACTGAAGTCAAGTATGCGTCATATTTATTCTATTATTTAACGACGCAATAGTTATGTCTGGAGATAGGACGGGTCGTGTACCCGGGTACGGTCTAAGTAAACTTATATTAGGCGAAAAGATCCGATACCCTGGCGTGGGGAACTCTAACTTTTTTTTTAAAGATTCAAGGGATTATTCCTAAATATTGAATAATAATTCATAGTTCGAAAGAATTGCCTAAGAGGTTAAAAGAAGCTAATTCAACCTATCACCGTTCAGAACATTGATTTGAAGAAAATAAGTAGAAACAAAAAAACGCAGTTAATATTTTTGTGCTAGCGAGGTAATGCGGTGGCTGTGGTTATTCTACACGGCATTACCTCATTTACACAAAAAGTTACAATGCATTTGGTTGTCAGAAGTCAGTGTTTTTTCTTCTTTAGCTAAAATCAGTGTTTTTATTCATATTGATTGGTTGGATTCGAATTAGTTCTTATTAAGCTTTGAGCAATTATCGCATATTATTGAATAATTTGCTAGCTATTATTGTTGAGACTCGGTCCAGCACGGATTTTTTTTTTTCGGTTTGGTTTTAAGTGATTTTTTCTAGACCGTTTTGGACCGAATTTTGGGTCCAGACCGCAGTCTCAGACGATGGACCGATTTTTTTCGTTCTCATATATTATTAGATACCTTTTTTTTTCTAGATCAACTGTGATTAATTTTTTCAAAAAAATCTCAAAAGTACACGATATGTTCTAGAGCAAATACTGTCTAGATATAAGATACGGTGGGATCAAAATTAATACGAGCCATCTTTTTTTTAAACTTCGTACAACCTCATTGTACTTGAAAAAACATATGACGTCATGTTATAAACAATTTATCTATAAAATCACTCTTGACCGATTTTACTGGGACCAAACTAGACCGAATTTTTATTTTGGACCGATCTAGACCTAATTTTTATATGAGACCGATCCAGACCGAGCTTTTTGTGGGATCAAACTAATTTGGTTCAACAAAAAATATAGCGGTCTCAGACCGGTCTAGGATTTCCAAACAGAAACCCAAAACTAATAACTACCAACAGATTTTGGACCTTTTTTTTATTTCTTTTTGGGGAAGTTTACAAAATATACTGTATTTAAGGACAGGTTTAATGTTATTTTAACTTATAATTATCCTCTAATCGTACTAACACTAGACTTAACATATTTTATAAAATATTATGACTTTCACTCCTTTTGGGAAAAATTTCTATATTTGTATCTAATAAATAAATAAAATTTGGATTCTAGTTAAATTACACAACAGCTTTTGAGGATTCTGATTTTTTTTTAGGGTAAATCCCCCTGCAAAAACCTTTCTTCATTAGGGTATCTTTTTGGTGGGAAAACTATGTATATGATGCAATCAGAGTTATGATTACATTATTGGATATGTGAAGGAGTGAGACTCTGATAGGAGAGAGGAACGGTACATTTGTTTCAAAATTGAGAGTTGTGTAATCCCCCTTGAAACTTGCAACGAAGGAAGTGTACTTTTGCGTCAACATTGTGAAATCCAGATTTTCTGTTTATGCAAAAAGTTGGCTGTATAATCCATTGGTGGTGATCATGGGATCTCTCCATCTAACAAAATTCCTGAAGATCTTTGCAATTTTAAATTTGCTCCAACTTCCAACGTGACCGTTGAACGGTCTTTTAGTTTGTTTAAAACTACCAATACTGATTGAAAGCAAAATTTAACAAATATTTCTAAAATTTTGATTTGTTGATATAATGTAGCAAAATTTATCAATAAGTTATGATAAATATAAAGCACAATTAATTACTTTTAAAACTGTAGCTTTCTTTAGATACAAATTGCTCAATCGTTATATTTTGAGCGCTCATTTTTCAAAATATTAGAACATTTTGGACAAAAAAATTGATTACAAATTCTAAGTCTACCAATTACATTGGATTATTCATTATTTCAGAATTGGTAATCATTAAAAAAAGTAACAGGTAATCAGGGGCGTTCGCAGCAATAAATTTTAGGGGGATGGGTATAAAAAATTTGAACAAACAAACTTTTTTGACAAATATTAAATTTTATAGAAATCCATTTCAAAAATCGACAGGAATTCAAAAAAAATTTAAATATTAAATTTTTTTGGTAAAATATTTCAAAATATTTTTTGAAAAAAATATCAAAAATAAAATTTCAAATATTAAATTTTTGATTAAAAATAATTTACAAAAATAAAATTTCAAATATATTTAGTGAAAAAAAATTTGAAAATAGATAGTTGTTCACAAAACGATAATGTTTAGGAATGCAATTTCACAAATTCAATTTTTTATTAAATATAATTTTAAAAGTTATAATTTTTATATAATATATAATTTGAAAATTATATTTTTATTAAAAATAATTTTAAAAGTTAAATTTCAAATATTAAATTTTTTATTAAAATTAATTTTTCATCAACTACAAATATTAAATTTTTGTAAAAAAGTTTAAAAATCCACAGCTATTCATATGAAAATATTCAATTTTCTAGTAAAAAGCATTTAACCTACCCCCTACGGACGTCCCTGGTATTCTGAAAGCCTTCTGATTAAGTTATGAACTTTAGTCAAGTGTTATAAAATTCGAAATAAGTAACCATCTAATTTTGATTTAAGATCTGGATTTGAAAGTTCGTGCATTCGAAATTTACTCAATTGTTTACGTATAAAGATCTAAGCCGACCCAGATCCGAGAAAATAAAGATCTGTTCTATCTTTAGACCTATGTCTTATAAGTTATAGACAGTCTATGGATGTATCGAATGTACTAAATATTTTACATTATAAATTATTATCTGTCATTTGTTTAATTCCTGAATAATGGACTAATGGAGAGTCAAAAGCGGGAAATTCATCGGTGTCCGCAAGGAGGGGGCTCTAATATTACATGGGGGAAATATTGACTTTATAAAGAGCAGTGGCAGAGTGACATGATGTTAAAAAGAGACTGTAATATATTTTTATTTTTCAAAAATTTAATTTTTTGAAATAAAAAAAAAAAAAAAATTATATTTGAAATTTAAGTCTTCAAACTTATTTCTGAAAATTTTAATTTTTTGGGAATACATGTGGATTTTTTGAAATTTAATTGTCCAAATTTTTTTCTAAAAATGTTTATTTTTCGGGAATAGATGTGGATTTGTTGAAAATTTTCTCCAAAAATTTAATGATTGATTTCTTTTAAAAATTCAATATTTTAAATTTAATTTAATTTTTCAAATCTTTTCCTGAAAATTTTCATTTTTTGAAAATAGCCCGTGATTTTTGAAATTTTTCTCTGAAAAATTTAATATTTGATTTTTTTTTCAAAAAATTTGAAATTTAATTGTTTTTTTCTAAAAATGTTTATTTTTGGGAATAGATGTGGATTTGTTGAAAATTTTCTCCAAAAAATTTAATGATTGATTTCTTTTAAAAATTCAATATTTTAAATTTAATTTAATTTTTCAAATCTTTTCCTGGAAATTTTCATTTTTGAAAATAGACAGAATTTTGAAATTTTTCTCTGAAAAATTTAATATTTGATTTTTTTTTTTCAAAAAATTTGAAATTTAATTGTCACAATTTTTTTCTAAAAATGTTTATTTTTTGGGAATAGATGTGGATTTTTTTTAAATTTTCTGCGAAAATTTTATGATTTTTTTTTTTCATTTAATATTTGAAATTTAATTTAATTTTTCAAATCTTTATCCGAAAATTTTAATTTTTGAAAATATGTAAGTATTTTTGAAATTTTTCTCCGAAAAATTTAATAATTGAATTTTTTTCACAAAAATTTTATATTTTATTTTTTGTTCCAAATTTTTAATTTTTTAATTATTAATTTCCAAAATATTTAATATTTGTGAACAACCGTGCTGAAATTATATAACACAAATATACAAATGTATATTTAAAAAAATAAACTTTTTTCTTTGTTGAAGGAATTTGGGATCTTTCATTTGTTTTAAACGGTGTTACAAATGGTTCACGCAGGATTTTTTTTTTTTTTTTTTTTTTGGGGGTGGGGGGTTATGCTTCAATTTCTCCAATAATTAATTTAAAACGTTGAAATTTTTTATAAGGACGTAATAAGTCTTGTTAATCTCTGAGGAATTTCCAAAGGTTAAGAAATAATAATAATTATTATCTTTTTTCTGTTTGCTTTATTTATCAACATCATATTTTTTGAACTTTTTTATATTTCTTTTTTCTGTATGACCTGTTTTAGAAAAGCTTAATCCTTTTTTAATGGCATTTTTTAAATAAATATATCTTCATTTCCTCCATAAAGTTATAAAATTGATATATTCCTCGTTGGGAGGGCATAGACGATGTGTGTTAACTTCATATACCGTACACCGTCTCTGTGTTGTTTATTCGAATTCAACCAATCAACTTTTAGAACACTGATAAGTGTGGGGGGGGGGCATAAAAAGGTACAGCTGACAACAAAAATGACTAAAAGTATTTATGTAAGTGAGGCAGTCCCGTCTTAATGGTTAGGTAATTCTACACTCTTAGGAATAATTTTATCTTGGGTTTAGGATTTTTTTTTATTCATACTAAATTTAATAATTTCAAATACTAAATTTTTTGGAAAAAAAAAAATACAAAATCCACTTTATTTCACAAAAAATTCAATTTTTTCGAAACAAAATTCAAAAATCCACTTCTGATAACAAAAAATTGCAAATATTAAATTTTTTGGAAAAAAACAAATTATTGCTAATCAAAACAAGGTTTCAAAGAGTTATTCACAAAATTATTAAATTGATGAACAAAAAAAAATATCAAGAATCCACCGCCATACACAAAAAATTAGATTTGTTGAATGAAATTTCAAATATTGAACTTTTTGGAAAAATAATTCCAAAATCCATAGCTTTTCACAAATAATTATATTTTTTGGAAATAAATATCAAAAATTCACAGCTGTTGAATTACAATTTTTGTTTTTTGTGGGTAAGGGGTTCCCACCCTGCGGATGCCCCTGTTAATCTACTAATATTACTTATTAACGAATGAAATAACCTCTTTGACATCAAAAGTAATCAAGTGTTTTAGTTTAGAGAGAGTTTATTTTTTAAATCAGACACCTTCAACAATAAGAAACGTTGTATTACTTTAAATATATTGTACAAGTCGTAACTTGTTGGTATTATAATTTCTTATTTCATAATAACCCTAGCCCTTTGTAGTATTACCATTAGTCAAAGTGAGTCAGAACGGACTTGGTCGACGTTCCGTTAAAACATTCGGGAATGGAACGTCATTATTTTAAGAACATCATTAGACGTTAGCAAATAACCTATCACAAAGCCATACACAGTGTAATATTTTGGGATATCTCCGATGAGTTTCTAGATCTATCTGACGTGTACACTAGGGTTGATCTCGTTTTTCTAGGATTTCTTGGAGTTTTACATTTACGGGAAATCTCACATTTAATTATTTCATTATATACTTTTTTCCCGCGGGCCGGGTTATATATTTCTCAATTATACAATTACCAGCTTCAAATAAAAAAATAGCTATAACATAATTTATTATTTGAGTATTATGTGGGTCCAAACAATGCTTAACAATGAGGCTAAATAGAAATACAACAAAAGGCCTAAAATGCAAATAAATCAGGTAAATTAGGATTTATTCAAGTAAAAATCAAATATATAATTAAAATATATCACTCAAGCAGGCCTTGTTTCCATTGAATTATCATCCTCATTGTTTGTTTTCTCCATTGTCCTGGTCATGGTGGTTCGAGTACTTCTCCAAGAAGTCTTTGAACTACCTGTTGTTGATCTTGGCGAGGGGAATATTAGCAGAGACCAAGGTCTTCACTTGGTCATTATTCAAGACGCCATCGCTGTTACCATTGGAGGGGATGACGTTGAGCATCTTCTCTGTATCTTTGTCTCCCTTGTTGTTTAAATCTATATTATTTCTGTCCCTGGTACATTTTCTATTCTATTCTAGGACACAATTTATGCTAGGTTTAGTACTAAAATTCCAAAGCTTCTATAGCAAATACTTTGTTTCATGTACATAGGTACAAATCTTGATGGCACTGAGCTCCTTAATGAACACATAAGGGTGTTCAATTTAAAAAGATGATCTTTCACTTCGAATGATTGTAAATGTATGAATATTGAGAACAAATTATACTGGGTGCATGTTCATATTTATAGAGAAAAAACGAATGGTAAAAATCTAAATAGGTTTGATGAAAAGATGGATATAATTTTTTTTGAATTCCCGAGTACTTTTCCCTTTATAATGGCAGTAATGGATTCATCCTTTCTTCTTCTCTTCCTCCTCCAATACTCGTTCTCAATCCTCTCTTTAGTCTAATAACTGAATATTTCCCCGGATCCTACTCAAAGACAGTTTCCTGGATAAAAGGAACCCCTACACCCCCCCCTGCAAACGCCTATGACGTCACAGTGTGCTTGAAATAAACATTTTATTTATAAGAACTCTCAATATCATAATCTTTACACCTCAACAGTTCTTTTTTCAAAATGAAAGCGTTATACAGTTTAACATATTAGTTTTCTTGTTTCTAGGAGAGAAAATATCACGAAAAGATACATTTGTAAACAAGGGCGTTACCTCACAAAAATTATTAAGAGTAAAGTACTTTGACAATGTTTAATACAGATATTCAGTTATTTGAGGCATTTATCAAAGTTCCGAATTAGTTATAATATACATAGATTCTTATAATTAATTCAACAAGGTGAATTTCATTTATAACGGACATATTCTACCTTATGTATGAGGTTGTCAGCTTTGGATTTTAAACTCTGGTAACAAAGTTGAATGGAGTTATGTTTTTGGGCCTCTGTTTTATTAATCAGTTGGTAACCAGGTTTAAGGCAAAAGTTACCCTTCTATTTTGATCTAACTTTCTACGAAGACTATATATGGTCAAAGTAAAGGGCCAATAAGTTTTGAGAGGTCAAAAGTTAAGGTAGCACAAATATTAGTAAAAATACATAATCGGGCATAACTTTTGAACATGTTAAGATAAAGAGCTCAAATTGGTGTCCTTATCGAAGGAAGATGCTTGAAATAGCAAAAAATCAATTTTAGCAAAAATGACATTAGGCAGAGGTTTGGGCTCTACTGAGTGCTTATTCTACTTAAAAATTATTTTCTCCTTATTCTTTCTCTAAACGTTGACTAGCTGAATTTGAATTGACTCTTGAATTGCTGTAAGCAATTCCTTTTTCGGCTGCACATGTATCAAAGAGTGTTCCAACAATAAACTCAAACTACTTTAACCGCTCATTATTAATTAGGATAATCTTCAATATATTTGTCTGTAGCTCATCCAGGTTTTGTGATATCAGGTTCATCTTCTATTTATTTATTCATATTGAACCGGTTGATCGCTTTAATTGATGAAAATATTAAATTACCAACATGACTCTGTCTGTGAACTAGCGGGAAGTGATCGTTCAGTTAATTTAAGGAGGAAAATCCCATGGTGACGGTATATAAAAATAAATGAAACAGAAAATCAATATAGTCACGCTGACAATTGGAAAAATGTTTCGGAGGAGAGCAGCCAAGCTGTCATGACGTTTTAATAGATCAGCTACATGCAGCCATCCGAAGGAAGATCACTAACTCTTCGAGTTACATTATTGATGCAAAGGCATGTGTAATTCCTCATAAGAATTAGCCTGAAAGCTACGTTGCTTAAGACATGGTACCAAATCGGTATTGAAGTTGTTGGTTGGTCCGTCAAGGACTTTTGTCGCTTCTTATGGCAACTGGGAAGACTCAGGGTGGCCATTTTGAATGAAATTTTTATATGTTACAGAAAATTTTATTAAGTTATTAACCATTCCCAACATTTATTGAAAAATAATTCCACAGTTTGAAAGAAATGACCCAGAATTAACAAACTCCCAACTAATTTTGAGCATTTTTTTCTGTTTCTTTTTAGAGAAAAGATTTCGAGATAAAATAAAGGTAAATAAATGTGAACCACTCACTTTGTTTTCATCAATTAATATTACAAATTAAAGAACGTAAGAACTCCCTTCACTCATTGGTTATCTCTACCTATTGTCTGATTGAAAAATGTATTTCTAGTTCATTCTAATTCAAACGATTAACGGTAGGAATACTGATAAGGGGAAACGAAATAGAAAATTATTAGAAATATAAATTGTATGACTTACACTCAATTTGTTAATTTGATGGCTTGTAAATATTTTTTAGGACTGGAGTCTCGAATTGGACTTGAGACATAATTTACTTTAAGAATTGCCTTTCACTAGAGAAGACATGTTAAAAATGTAATAAAAGTCTCTAAATATCGGTTTCCAATAATAATTTAGGACATTGGAAAGCTTGTGGAGAACATCAGGAGGGTTTTATATCAAATTTATTTACCCAAGACTCTCTTCAACCATTTTTATCGAATACAATTTCTCAAAATAATGACCACTATTTATTTTATAATAAACCACAGCGTTACCAATGCCTACACAAAATACACACTTTACTTTGTTTCCAGCTATCGATATTTTAGCTTCTTTTCCCCTTATCAAGGACTTTTTATTGGCAGTTTGGCATAGCAAGGAATTACTCGTTGAAAATCTTCTGTCTGCTGCAATGAACTGCTGCTGAAGGAGAGGGAACGTCAGCTAAAGGGAAGAAGTTGATTGTTCAACATTTTAATACGTGATCAGATTTGAAAATACTTTCCCCGGTTGGGATTACAAATTGTCAATCAAGGAAGTTCCTTTTCCTGTATACTTTTAGACTTTTTCTAAAATGATAAAATATCGTGCTGCTTACGTTTGCTCCAATTTGGTCAAAAGTTCTTCATCTGGACTTTTTTTAGTT
The DNA here is from genome assembly GCF_016086655.4 of Lepeophtheirus salmonis. Taxonomy (NCBI): domain Eukaryota; kingdom Metazoa; phylum Arthropoda; class Copepoda; order Siphonostomatoida; family Caligidae; genus Lepeophtheirus; species Lepeophtheirus salmonis. The sequence goes on from NC_052131.2 coordinate 29,986,829, forward strand.
TGCATGGGCTTCCTAGTAATCCAGGTAAAGCTGTGATTGAATCAAACCACCCAATTCAATTTCAACTTTTGTTTTCTTGTATGATAATAGTAAATAGAGATTCGCGATAAATTGATAAAAGCTGTCGGTTCATTCATTATTTAATAATATAATGCTCAGATTACTTTGTCGGAGGACCATTTAAGCACCCAAAAATAGTAAGAATCTTACAGAATTTAAGAAACAACGCTGTTTCTAGCAAATTTATTTTAATCTCTCACAATATTTAGCAAACGGAAGTTAAAGAAATCAAATTGGTGCAAGACAATATGACCGAAACAAATAATAGATAGGAAATCACTAAGAAAGAATCGTCAATCCTAATGCTCTCTTTGAGAGAAGATAATTATTTCTCAAATTTTTCAGATTTAGAAGATATTAAGAACATTTGTTTTTTACTGTTCTGGAAAAACTTGTCGTTCACTTTTCTTGCAAAAAAAAATAGTTAAATTGCAAAAAAAAAAAAAAAAAAAAAAATTAGTAAAATAGTAAGATTGCGTATTGAGGTCCCATAAGAAAGGTGCTGGATGATTTCATTCCAAGTAAAGTAATTCTCTGTCTTTTTGTTCCTAGTAATTTCATTCGCTATAAAATTCATCCCCGTACATTTCATTCCCACTTTGAAGAGGGATATTTAGTGATGTCATATGGTTTATGTTTCTAAACTACGTAGTAGTTTTTGTGTAGGGCTGTAGAGGGAGGCCTGGGCAGTCAGCAATAGAGATGAGGGGTGAGTCATTGATGGGAGACGGATATGAATTATTTATGTTGTTTATAGCTTAGAAGGAGAATAAGAGTTATGCCTGGATTTATTTTTATTTCCTAAGGATTCAATATTATCTATAGATCTGGATTCCCATCCTACTCACTATTAAGATTTATCATGACGTCATTTATAATTCATAAACACCATATATCATTCATATCCATCTCCCATCACCGCTTTACCTCCCTAACACAAAAACGCCCTATTTATTTTGTTGTCACCTGCCGATTGTCATACGTCATGGTTATTTCATGTTTTATTATTTTTCATATATACACAAAGTAATAAGTAATTCTATACTTTTACTCCGTTTCCAAAAGGACAGGAATACAATTTCTTGTTGATCCCTCGTCGTTTACATAATATATGCTATTCGCCATTTTATTATTTCTATCAAGAAATTTTGGCAATTTCTTCAAAGAAATAATACAAAAACTAATCATAATTACTCTTTTGATCAAGTATTACTAAGAAATATTATAATACAGTATCGAATAAAATACTATGTAGATTTTAATACAATGTAATTTATTTTAAAAATGGGGAAGAGATAAAATGACAGTGATGCTCTGCCAGTACAGAACATTTAAATGGCAGTTGGTATGATTGACTTATTTGGCTAATTACCAGATGATTTCGGACCTTTTTCTGGTTTTTTTTAAAAGGAAAGATTGCGTGATAGAGTAAAGAATAACAATGTGCCATCTATCACTTGTCACTGATGACATCATAATTCATCTCCAGTGTCGACTGCCCACTGCCCAGCCCTACCTCTCAGCCCTACACAAAAACATTTCAGGAGAGTTGTTTACATGATAATTTTTTTTACATTTCTGTGAATCTATGAAACATATGTATAATGCTATTACATAAATACTAAAGTCTTTGTTAAAATACAACGAGAGTATAGACGATAATTTTTTTCTTCTTGAATTAATACACATAAGTCCTTAGACGACCAAAACACTTTTAATAGAACACTCCTTCATTTGAATGTAATATCATATGCTGTAGTCGAGTCCATCTTCTCCGAGTTCAAGTTATTTTTTAAATTCCGAGACTACTGTAAGTTACGGGGCATGCAGTATCCAACTTCATAGCAACACATGGAGACGATTCTATCACTTCACAATATAGTACTATCACCAATTTCAAGACACAAAAACTGATTGAAATGTTTGTTATACCGCTCTGAGACTATAATTATCTCCTTATTCACTTAATATACGTACAAATATCTATACACATACAAATTCATCTCTTTCAATGCATGTGATACATCATTCTTGTCATCGTAGTCTCACAGAGATCCTTAGATGTAAATATCATATACTTTTTCTTAGTAAAAGTCATCATGCTCCGAATTCGATAAAATTCCAAGTCCTTATGGCCCGAGACAAGTCCATTATATATATTAAAAAAATATATATTATTAAAAAAAAAAAAATGACGTCATTTCTTTGAACGTAGCCCTTTTGTCAGCTGGAATATATTACTCATCCTTTTGCACACCTTGTTGCCTCTCTACATTTCTTTCTCTATAGTTTTAAACGTAGAACACGTCGTTAGCTTTATTGTATCCCCCAATCTTTCCCCCAAAAAGAAACAGAAGAAAGGCTCAAAATCATCTAGTAGTTACCCAAATAAGTCAATCATACCAACTGCTATTTATCTTTAAAGTTCTCCCAGTAATATTATAAGAAAGATGTAGCAATACATTGGTATTTGTATGGGCTAACTTCTTCATAGAAATATTAAAAATGGTCAGTATTTATACAAGTTTTAAACCTCATTATTAACGTAATAATGAATTTACTAATAAATATATCTAAATTTAGTTATAATAAAAGTCTATAAGTATATTTATAGGAATTTTTTTTATTTATGACCTATTCTATATATCCGCCATCATTCGAAACTATTGATGATAATCGACATTAAAGTTGTATGCTGTACGTATCAATTTTTAGGGTAGATCCACCCATGCAGCTTTGATGGCATTTAGTAGAGTATCCAAAATTTGATAGGACCGTACTTTCACCTTCGACTCTAGATACCCCTATACAAAAGAAGGGCAAGGATCGTCATCTGGACTTGAAGGCGGCCACATTGATTTGTCCCAAAATTAATTGTGCTTTCTAAACATTCCTGAGCCCGGCATCCAGTGTGTATGGGAGCCCCATCTTGCTGGAAGACGAACAAGAGGTTACTTTTAAAGCATGGAAGCGCCACGATTTCTAAAATTATTGAGATGTAGTTATCCTGGTTCATACGGATACCTTTGGGGGAAAAAAACGACGGAAAGTTCTTCTCTGGAACTCGAAACTCTGGCCCAGACAATAAGAGCTCGGCTGTTGTTAACAAAAGGTCGTCTAAGGACAAAACATTGGACCTGGACCAAATCTAGTTTTGTTTATTGAAACTATGGTTCATATCCCACTTTTTTTATCGCGGAAAATAATTTTCATTCTCGGCGTACAAACTTGTAACAATTCTTGACAAAGTTCTACACTCTCTTTGCTTTGGTACTGGCATTGATGCTTGTCCGTACGGTAACTTGTAGGGCATCATCTTCAAATCCTCATGGGCAATTGACCGTGACGACGACGTTGAAATTCCTATTTCATCACCCATTTTGAACATCAATCATTTTGGATTCCCATAAATCTTTAGTCAAAGTATTTTGATGTTCTTCCGGCTTTGTGCAGTCCTGGAGTGACCAGATCTTAGCCTATTATTGAAACATCCGGTTTTTTAATTCTATATTTAATCGAACTTAAGCTTATTTTTCTAGATAGAAGACGAAAAACTTCGACTTCATTCCGTAAGTGGTGCATGACGACTGAGGTAGTGAAAATTTGTTTGAACCTATTTATACCTTTTGATGAGGATTGAATCATTTTTCAATATCAGCCAATCTGATTCATAATTGATTGATTTTGCCCCAAAATAATTACGGTGTAAAATGAGAGGTTTAATACTTTTGAACAACCGTGTATATATACATATATATAGGAAGAGGGATCCACAAGAGATTGCATTCCTGTCCTTTTGGAAACGGAGCATATGTATAAAACAACTAAAGGGTATTTTTATGTAAGCCATGTAACACTATGAGAATGGTTGAATATGAATTAGCAATTGTTAATCTGTGAAAAATTATCAACAGTTATTGAATACTAGTTTTATAGTTGAAAAGATTTAGATAACTATCAGCTGATTTTGGTCCTTTTTTATAGAAATGTTGCGGGATAAAAGGAAGGTAACTACTTGAGGATGACCTTAATTTTATTCACAAAAAAAGAAGACAGGTTGTCTCATTTCTATTAATTTTACGACTTTTTTGTAGGACAATTTGACGACTTTTTGACCTCATGTGTTTTTTTAACTTATTTTCATCTAAAGACTTATATCTACATTTTAAAAAGTTTTTATAATTATATTTAAATTTATATAGATTTATTTATTTATGCATTTTTACATCAATTTACACCAAAGATAGGCGATAATTCTTCTTTTAGAGGACGATGTTAACACAGCACAACTTATGAAATAATGAACAAAAAAGACGAAAGAGCACATATATCAACTGTTTTTCCTTTTCTAATTGCTATGCTTAGTTATTTTCTGTACATATATCCCCTCTTTACTAATGAATATGGATGTCATTTTTGTAATAAAAACACAGTTTAACGATAAGGAAAGAAAAAACAGTTGTTGCGTGTACTTTTTCTTCTTTTTGTTCATATTTTAATAGGTCAGCGTGCTGTTAACTTCTCTCTTTAAAATTATTTTAAAAGCAGCTGATATTAACAAGGGTATTAATACAGGTATACCATATGACTTGCTACCACCTTATCCTTACGCTCTAACAAAAAAAAAAACCTAGTTATTAGTCAAAAGTTTGGAATGTTGAACATTTTATGACCTTTTGTGTGACCTTTAAATTCATATAGATGTATTTATTTATGCATTTTAAAATAAATTGACACCAAAGATAGGCGAGAATTCTTCTTTTAATGGGAGATGTTATCACGCACACAATTATTACATAATGAACAAAAAAGAAAAAAGAGCAATCGATTTTCCTTTTCTAATTGCTATTTATATTTTATCATTACCAAAGTAGTGGATAATATCGGTGTGTCGGTTAGCGTCTGCATTCAGATTGCCTGAGCTGAGTGACGTGACATATATTATATACAATCAAAAAATAATATTAATATAACAACGGGAATTGAGAATTTATCAAGGTGGTGTATGATATAACTCTCTTCAATGTAATGGTCTAGTCAAGGGATCTCGACTCTTAAGGCTAGATCCAATGAATAAGTATTTCATTCGGTGGATCTCATCTCCTTTAATGGAAAGTTCGTTCATTGTGCAACTACCTCTTCATAACAAGGTGACTATTGATTTCTTATCTCGTTAATAATTGTTCCTTTACATAAATTATTTCAGATCTTCCACGGAATCATCGTATACTTCTACATATAAGAACTAAGGATTCCATTAAATGACAGAATAAACAACTGGATAACCAGTAAGGAGCAGGGAGAGTTCTCATCCTCCACCCCCAGCTCCTTCTTTGAAATTATTGAAAGTCAACTCTGCTTCGTCTCCTACTCTAAGAAAATAATTCCATTAATAAGAGTCTTTCAGGTTCCTGGATGTATATAACACAGAAATCACTCATCCCTATCCCATTTAAATCAATTCTATTTATAAGGTGGACTTCGTGATATACGGTCAATACAGATAATTATATAAGCTGCACACTTCAAGCTCTCGCCTGATTGATTCATGCCTACTGAGTCACTTGGCATCGGAAAACAAGTGGAACATGATTCTAGACTGGTAAAGATTATGTGCTTCTCTTTTCTTGATATTTTGGTCTGCAATGCATATTCTACTTTGCTATTACATACAAAGAGCTGTTAAGTGATTATGTGTTTTACAAAATATATAACAAATCTCTTAACTTCTCTAGACTTATGTTGAAATATCTTAATGTCATTGACATTCCCAAACTTATTTAGTCGGGAATCCTTCTCTAAACAGCCAAATTGCTTGTCACCATATTGGAATATTACTCTTGCAAAGATCTAGGATCTCAACACGAATCAATTAATTATTAAATGTTTGCCTTTTCTAGATAATTATAAGTTGTTTTACTGAAAACATTAGTTAAAATGTAACAATATAATAATACGATTGTTTTAGTATTGATTGAAAAAATAATAAAGTATCAATTATATTCTTCAAAATTTACATTCCCTATTTATGAGTTCTCCGTTATATTATTTTTTTATCTTATTGATTTATTCGGTTTATATCTTGGAAATGCAAATAATATTTTGTTATTGTGATTGTTGTCAGGTGAGTAGAATTTCAAAATCCTTTCTATTAACTATTAGCTGTAGAACTATTATTGGTTTGTATTATAAACTATTGCAAGCAATATACAAGTGAGAAATCTTTAGAACATTTAATTTCTCGAGTATTATTCAAATTTTTACTATAATATATATCTCTTTTTGAAGAGATAAGTAAAAATCACAAGGCAACAGAGGCCTATTCAATGTATCATCTTCAGTTCTGTTAGGAAGATAAACTCTATATTAACATAAATAACAAATTAAGATCTAGTTTTGAGTTTATTTCTTTCACAAGAGCGTTTCATGTTAAGAAAAAATAATTTCCACTTATTTTTAGTATATAATGGATTTATTCCATATAATGATTGTTTTAATTATAAAACTATACGTAATATTAAGATAATGGTGTATATCCCCTATCCAAAGAAAATTGAAAAATATTCACAAATGCAGTTGTTTCAACTTACAACTACCAATAGTAGTTGTCTACCGTATTATATTTATAAACGTAGATAGATGTTCACCTATATTTTTTATTTTTCATACCTACAAGGGTATAGTATGAAAATAAAATGTAATTCCCCCTATATATAGTGCCAGGCCCAGTGTGAGTGATTAACTAGAGTAATTACACGGATATGGGTTCGTCAATAGTAGTAGATACAATATGATCGATACCTTAGTAAAAATGTATACCGGACAATAAATAAAGATCCAAATACTTTAAATAAGCTTACACACCAACGGGTAATTACCCCCTGGGTACCAGCTTTGACACGCATTTTATTCATTGATATTCTAGGTACGAGTCTTCGGGTATGGATATTACCATAGATGGAAAGAATACTTTAATTCCATTTAAGTAATATTTTCATACTTTAGGAAGTTTCTACATGAATATAGGTAATACTATTTTCATGAGCTGTTCTCATTATTCTTTTATTCTTGAGGAGAGAACATATACCTATACGTAAAAACTATAAAGTGTAGCCACGTCTATGCTTGGGCATCAAAGACGCAGAGTAGCCCCGATGAATTACAAGTGTACGTCCTTCTTGGACTCGGAGTGGAATTGAGGATTAACATGGGAGTAATTCTTGCCTACCGGATGGTACAATGAAATCTATACACTTTTAAATTCAATAATTAATGATGGTTATGTGATAGAAATTAACTCATATTTTGATATATATTAAAGCATAAGCAATTAGTAACTAAACAAAACAGGGCTGAACTCTCTGGCTTACGTAGTAGTTGAGAAATTTTCCATTCGTGCAAGCCAATCAGTTGGGGATCTCCAGGACCTCCGCCTAGGCCGACAGCAAGTAGAAACATTGGAGTGGAAGAATGGCTCTGTCAAAAAGCCAAACTAAACCATGAAAAGTTATAGAAAACAGCCCAGGCCAATCCCCTCTAATCCTTGAGGGTACATGTAATAGATATCTGGGTTTCGTACCAGACTGTCCAGAGATCTATCAAAAAGGGGTTGGAAAGATCCTTGTGATGATAAAGAGACCACTTTTGACACCAGCGATGAAATAAATTCATCTCCTCCGTTACAAGGCACGTTTGAACTCTTTTTGACACTTTGCCCCCCTACATTCCTGATGCTTACCCCCGTTTTTTTTTAATATACCGGGGGTAAATATTATTTTCATCTATGTATATTTCCAGTGAACTTTTCCCTAGTTACAACTTCTCCATTTAATTAAATCATCTTTCTTATTAATAGTACTGATGCGCGCATTATGAAACAGGTTCTCACATTATGTGTTATAACTATGATATCATAACTTAATTACCATAACAAGAATTAATTTATGTTATTCCAACGAAATCCGAATAAATAAAATATAAACATTTTATAAAACTGGAAATATCTGTGTAACGTTATTATTATTATTATTTACAAAATTCTAAGGACTTTACACCATCTTACAATTTGATTAAAAGTCATAAAATTATATGATTCATATAAATTAAAAATATTCTAAAACTTTTTTTTTTTTTGAATTATTTCCAAAATCCATAGCTATTCATGGACCATTTTTGGAAAAAAAATTCACCTATTAAATTTTTGGAAAAAAATATTTCGAATATTCCATTTAAAAAAAAAAAATTCAAATATCAAATTTTCTGAATTTTTTTTTCACAAATTAAATTTTTTGAACAAAAGTTCAAATATTAATTTTGACGAAAAAAAATTCAAGAATTCATAGATTTCATAGAAAATTATTATTTTTAGAAAAAAATTTCAAATATTTAATTTTTTGGAATAAAGTTTCAAAATCCATAGCTAAAAAAAATTTCAATAATTTAATTTCTAATATTATTATTTTTGTGTAAAAAGTTTCAAAAAATCCACAGCTATTCACACTAAATTGCAATAATTTCATTTTTAATGTTAAATTTTTAGGAAAAAAGTTTCAAAAACTAATAACTATTTTCAAAGAAAAATTAATATTTGAAAAAAATTTCAAATATTAATTTTTCAGGAATTTTTTTTTCTAAAATTCATAGCTTTTCACATGAAATTAATTTTTTAGAAAACACTTTTAAAAATTAAAATTTGAGTAAACAATTTTAGAAAATTACATTTTTGGAAAAAAAAAAACTTTCAAAATCCACAACTATTCACATAAAGTTTCAATAATTTAATTTTTAATTTTAATTTTTGTGGCAAAAAGTTTCAAAAATCCATCTCTATTTACAAAAAAAATAAAAAACTTAGGAAAAAATTTCAAATAATATAGTTTTTGCTCTTCTGCATTATATACCCGAATGACGAAAAAAATTTATAAGTAAAAATCATTTAATTGGGGGTTAGGCCTTCTAGTTTACACCCTGTGGACGCCCCTTTTAATGTTTCATAATAATAATAATAATTTAGTACTATAAGTAAATAAATGATAGATTGGGGAGATTATTCTGACTATAAATGTAATTCAATTAAATAATCAATAATTAATAAATTCATTCTTAAATTGAGCATACTCCAAACTTTAATACCTTGAATCCTCCCACTTTCACGCTTTCCTCAAATAATATGACTTTATGCTTGCATAACTTTTTAAATAGACGTAGTCAGTGTGAATATATGATTTGATTCAGGAGATGAATGAATGAGATGATCGATAATAGATTTAAGTGCCTAGTTATTTATATTAAAGCCCATATTTTGCAAAAGCTACCCCTCTGTAGGTAAAATTATAGGCCACATAAAGCATTTGTATGCTTAAAAAATATAAGAGTGTAGCAATTCTGTGCTGAGTTGATGTGATGTTATGACCGATGAGATACAAATTATGCATTAAATTTTATAAATTTGTTGGAGCTTATAGTGGGAACTACTATGTTTTCGATTGTTTTGTTCTACTATCTTTTTTTTCTTTCTGGTCTGCTGTCGTAACGTCAATGAATTTCCCCTGTTGTTCCTTAGTCATGTCTTTACCTTTAATGTATCACGCAACCTTTCTCCCAAAAAGAAACAAAAATAAGTCCCGAAATCATATGATAATTAGCCAAATAAGGCAATCATATCAACTGCTACTTATCCCTTAAGTCCTCCCAGACTATCATTGGCATTTGTTTTTCAACAATTTTGAAAAAGAATTACAAAGATTCATAATACTAAAATCATACAAAAAAACAAATATTAGATGGGATTGAATGTTAGGAAGTTCTGGAACATTGATACTATTGTCATTCACAAAGAATATATGCTCAAACAAGAATGTTACAGATCTTCCAGAATTCCAAGTGATTGCTCAGACATTACTGAGTTTTAAGCACAAAAATTAAAATCTTTATATCTATATCATGGACAGGAAACATGCTTCCAAATAACTTTTAATCTCTTTTTATGAATGAGCACTGTAATCGTTGGAAGGTAATAATTTACACAAATAGTATTGTCTGATAAGATAATCAAATACTATATGATATATTAATCTAATTTGTTTTATAAATATGAATTCGCACCTAAATTGAATGAATATACGTAAACAAGACAATTGTAAACAGAATTAAAGAAATCTTTTATGGACACACCTTATATATAGCAAGCACGTCTGCAGGTAGTGCACTGGAGGTGCAGTATCCCTCATCCCAAATTAAGGATATTTTGCTCGTTTAAAAAAAAAAAAATGAGAAAGAAAAATTTTTAATAATAAAAAACAAATTTTGAAAGATTTATTTTCTTAAGAAAAAGATCCTTCGGCAAATTACACAGCTGAGGAAAAAATTAATATTTGTATTTTTTTTGTGAATAGCCACGGATTTTGAAATTTAATTTTGAATTTTTTTTCCTAAAAATTTAATTTTTCAAATTTTTTTCCGAAAAATTAAAATTTCTTTTACACTATGCATTTTTCAAATTTTCTTACAATAAATATAACATTTGAAATTTTTTGTGAACACCTGTGGATTTTAAATTTTTCAGAAGCTTCTAACTTTTAGTTTTTTAAAAATCTTAAATCCAATCCCCCCCCCCCATAAAAAAAATATAAAAATACATACCTTTGCTTTTGGTTCCTTTTTTCTCTCTCTTTCTTTTCAAAGGAAAGGTTGCGTGATACAAAAAAGGTAACAACGTGAGGAATGAATAATGATATAGACAGGAAATACTACAATTTCAAATTTCAATTCTACATCGAGTCCAACTTACACTTATTACTCAGCAACAAATCCTTAATCTTACTCCTTGTCTCTCACATACTTGGGATTACTATATACTTAAAGAATAAAGGTATAATGATCAGATTTGAACCCTTCATCTTTCATTATCATATTTGTTTTATCACTGATGAACACCTAATCTCACAATATGAATTTTTACGGTACCTTTCCTCCCCCAAACTTTTGCTAAATGTAAAAGAATTTGCAGACATTGATGGAGTGATATTTGATAAAATAATAAAATATTTGCAGATTATAAATAGTTAATGTTATGTTAAAAAAAACAAAAAAAAAACGGAACATTTTTTTGAGAGGTTGTGATACTATTTTATATATATATTTTGTAGAATTAATTGTAGGCATTTTTCGATATTAACTCAAAAAGCATCCCATATTTTTAACTGAAGAACTGTCGTGACTAGATAAGATAGATTATTTTTAGTAGGTAGATAGATAAAGATAAGTTCATTAAGGCTCAAAAGTATCTCCTCACAAGTTTACAAGCCCAAGTTCTTAAATATTTTTATCATGTCCTGTTCGAATTATCAAATTTGGCTTGGGCTCATTTTAAAAACATGATTATTTATTTTTTCATTGGAGTATGTAGACTTTTCTTGAGTCCTGAATAAATTAGTAATTATAGATCAAATTTTAATGTATACAACCGATGCAAATTTCAATTATTAAGTGGAATATGTGGTTCGTCAATATTAAAACACCATTGAACAAAAATCATATAATATATAGCCTAATATGTCATTGACATATTTGAGTCAATTATAATCTTATAATTCAAATTTATGGGATGAGTTAATATACTCAAGTGTGTTATCTATAGTATAAACCTTTATGAGACTTATATCACCGATTTGTCCCCTTTCAAATAAAATATATGCATTTTTTACTATTTTATTGTAAAGATCAATTTTGGAGACTTTAAGTGAAATTTGCGACCCAAAAAGGGTTTAATAAGAATAATTTGTTGATAGAAATTGACGATTATTTGTCGAAAAATTTAAATGCATGTAATCCACACTCCATTTTGAGTAAATATCATTGATATTTTGCTACTTTTGACTATAACTATGTTTTGTTTTTACTCAATAAAAGGTACACAGGAGAGTATCTCATTATATCCATTGAAGAAGTAGAAATGATTGTAAGATTAAATAGGTTATGAATGGTCTCAAGTCCATTAATGTTTCAAGTCAGGGTGTACCCATGCGTCGAAATCGGCAGGAATTGTCCTTTTTGTAAGTATCGGAATGGGCTCAATACTGCCGACTCCACCGATACCTATCCATAATTATTTATATATATAGTATTATTTGAGCTCATTTTTGGAGATAAAATTACGGTTACAAATCAATGAAATAGCTAGACTAGAGGATGTTGTTCAGACCAATTCAAAAAAAAAAAAAAAAAAAAAAAAGAAGAAGGAGGGGGAAGTACATTGAAAGATAATTCAAATTGCAGGTTTCTACAAGAAATTTATTTGAAAGTAACAATTTAGAAATGACCACATTTTTAGTGCCCCATACATTTGAATTGTATCATGAGTCATTCAAAAATTCTATAACAGTAGGAGTTGGGTTGAGTGGTTTATTCTGAAAACATTGAGTAACTTCTTTACTAAATATTTCATTTTTGTATGTTTGTTGAATAATATCCTTCATAACAGAAGTGAAGTTGAGTCTATATTTTCTGAGTTTGGATCCCTTCCCGGGACTATTAAAAAAGACACGATTCCGGACTCAGGCACTGGTTTATACATATTTTAATTTCTCGGGCAATCTTATAAAATCAGTTAGGAACTGGAGACATTTGAAGAATATTTGATCTCATATGGGCCGAACTAGTAAAATAATAAATAAAAAATATCATTCTGTTAGTGCTCAAGTATTTTTTATTCAGTAGTGAGGAAATTAAAATTAGATAAAATGCAGAGAAGGCTGACTTGAAATATCTAATAAAAGATGGACGTCAAACTTGCATAAGGAAATTGACGCCAATGAGCCAGCTAGAAATTAATTGAATCTTGAGCACGGAGAGTAATTAACTTTTTAAAATTACAATTTATTAACAACTAATTATGATTGATAAATTTATGGGCTTTTTGTCTTATGAGCAATTTATTAAAAGTTGAACAATAAATAAAGTAAACAATTTTGTTATTGGTTTATGAAAATCCTTTATACATAATAAGGAATCGGTACCGAAACCGCCTAAAATTTTGTTATCTGTACATCCTCGGTTTCTAGACTTATCTTTCGAGTCCAAGTCTAGTCTTGAGTCTTTGATTTTGAAATCAATTCAAGTCTCAAGTCTACAAAATACGGATTTCAATCCAAGTCCTCACCTATGGTCAACTGTTGCTCTCCAATTTTTCTGGGAGTGTGCACCATCAATTAAGTGTTAAATGGTACGCAGTATCGGATCATTAGAGAAGGGCATTTCTTTGAGAGCGAGGAGAAGGTGAATTAAGACTTTTGTTAAGATCAGCTGTTTGTTATATCATTTTTATGTAATATAGAGAGGAGGCCCTTCAAAATTAATGGTAGTATTATAGAAAGGACAAAAAAGAAAAAAGAACGATATCACTAACCGTTTTTCCTTTTCTAATTTCGAAATTGTTATATTTCTCTACGCTTGTCCCATCCCTACTGATCATACCGACTTATTTTCACCCTTAGTTTAATGATAGGGCCGTCAAAATTGAGAAAACTTTGCCCCATTAAAAATACTAATATACGCCCCTTTCTTGAAAGTGAAACTTTCACAGCACCCAAGCAACAACTCAAAAAGTTGGAGGGGCCAAGAAAAAAATTGTGTGGGCATTAAGAAAAACATAATTTAATACTGACCCGATACAATAAATTAAAAACCAAATATTCAAAAAAACATTTGGCTATATAATGAAATTTATTAAATGAAAACAAATATATTTGTCAAACTCTGAAAAAAGTAATAAATTATATTTTAATAAGGCGTGAGCAAACTAAAAAAATATATATTAGCCACAAGGTGTTGTAACTTTCTGTAGCTTTTTTTTTAAAACTAGTTGTTTGTATTAAAAAAATGTACATGGTGAGAAGAATGTACACCTATATTTTCACCAACGACTGCAGGACACTTAGGGGTAAGCCCATCTCCTCCCTTCGACATGTACTCCTAAAGGCCACAGATGGTTGTCCTGGATGGACAAATGCAACATCTACGTCTCACTCTTTAGGGAGATGTCAGCTGAGAGAAAGAAAACCTTATTGCTGCATTGTGCTGGAGCAGAAGTGCAACTATAGTTCAAGAGTGTCTCTGGAGCCGGAGGAAGATGAATTTCAAACAGCGACTATTTAATGTCAAAGGCAATTTTTCTCGTGCGGAGTCAGTATTGTCCAAACTTTTTAGGCTTTCTGAAATCAAACAAGCAATTGGGGAAACCATTGACGACTTTATCACAAAACCAAGCTAAATTTGTCAAATTTATATCCAAAAGGAATTCTTCGTCATTTTTTAGGATGAAATTATTCTAGAAAATTTTCTAAAAAATATTTTAAACTCAAAGCTTAGACAAAATACGTTTTAAAAAGTTTCCTCAACTCTTGAAGAAGTAATAAGATAGCTAGGTCTATAGAAACGTACATTAATCATTCAAAAGAAATGGAGAGAATGACAACGTGTCGCTCTCTGAGTACAAATATCCCAAAGGTCTACACAAGTCTTTCAAGAAGAAATTCACACCTAAATCGAGTAACTTGCCAATAGAGCAAAAGTGTGTTTTTTGTTATAGGAAACATATCTTCCTAAAGTATGAGTGTCCTGCAACTGGATGTGACTGTTCTCGTTGTGAAGAAACGGGTAATTTTGCTATTTATTGTATATAAAAATTAAATAGAGATTGGCAATTAAAGATTGTTGAGTTCCAATTTCCTATTCTTTTCATTTATTACTTGATCTGTTCTTGTTAATCCAAAATGATCGAATGAACTTGTTGTTGCAGTACTGTTGTTAGTATTGCGTCTTGGGAAAAGACACCAATCCACGCAAAAACAGTCAGATAGGCTGACTGCAAAGGGTTACAAAGTGTCTAAAGAGACTGTGAGAAAATGCTTGAAGAAATCTGTTGGTGCTAAGGCCTACAAACAGGCTTCTAAGCCACTTTTTACAGACCAAACGAAGAAAAAGAGGATTGTATTTGCCAAGGAAAAGCTGGGATGGAGTATGAATAACTGTAAACTTATTGTCTGGTCAGATGAAAGCTTCTTTCAAATCATAGGCTCAAAAAAATCGCAAAACGATCGTGTATGGGTCAAGAAAAATGATGATGTTCTGTACGTGCCAATTATGAAGCACCCTCTAAAAATCATGGTTTGGGGAACTTTTGGGGCTCTGAGAGTGAGGGATCTTCAAGTAGAAGTTTGATCTGCCTGCCATGACTTTTTCGAGCTTCAGGGGAACAATTATCTCTCGAAAAATTGTTCCATTGCATTCTGAATGTATCTTCATGAAATCTATATCTCATGCTTCAAAATCTACTCAAATGTGATGTCAGAGCATCTGCCCGGCTTTTGGGAGAAAGACCAATGGCCTGGGAACAGTCCCACATGAATCCAATCAAAAGTCTGTGGGGCATCATGAAAGATAATTGTAACAGTCTGTCTTCTTGTACATCAAAGGAGAAGCTAATCAAACAGGTGAAATCTGTATCGGAAAATTTGGATCCTACAGCCCTCGAGAATCTTGCTACCGACATGCCCAGGAGGATGAAGGAAGCCATCAAGAAGAAAGAAGGATTGATGGGTTGATGTACAGCCTTTCTATGAAGTATTTCAATGAAATACACTGCTTTTTCCAAACCGATAATCTTTAATTGGCACCCTCTAAGTTAAAATGAATTTCGAGTTTATTTTTTTTTAACTAAAAAGATATCGAAAGAAGTAAGTTGTTATTAAAGAAATGTATGTCCTATTTGAAGATTCTGTTTCAGATATGAAACCTTAGCGAGAGTGCACACCCGCATTAAATACGGGAGCTACCCGTACCTCTTGCCCTGCATGAGCTAATGTGTGATGAACTTAGGGAAATAGTATAGAGGGACACCCAGTAGAGTAGAGTATTCTGAGTGGGAGTCTCCCATAGTTTCATTGTAGAGTCCCAATGGTAAAGTCCGGATATCTGTTGATTTTACACACACAATATCACATTCATAAACATTTATATCCTCTCCCTCATTCTGAGGAGATGTTTGCAGATCTTGCTGGATCTGGTTATTTCTCCAAGCTGGGCCTTGCTAATTGCAAAACATTAGACGACGATTTAAAGAAGTTTCTGCTGACTAACCCCCCCCATTTGAACTGTTCAGGTACAATGTTTCTCCCGTATGGACTTGGTTCTACCCCAGTTATCGTGCAGGCAGCTATATGTGGTGTGAAGATCGACATCGAGGACGTCCTCATCTTTACCAAATCGAGGCATGAACACCTTAAGACATTAGATTAATTTATTTTTGTATTGCCAAGGGTGGTGATCGTCTTCAACCAAAGAAGTGCAGGATTATGAAGAACGAGATGACGTATATGGGTTTCAAGGTGTCAAAGCAAGGAAGATCCCTGGATCCAGATATTATTTGCCCCGTTTTGAACTTTCCTGCACCCTCTCCATGTTTTGAAGTCAAATCTTTTCTGAGTCTCGTCCAATATTATGGTAACTTCTTTCCTAAGCTCTCTGCAGAATTGGCTCTGCGTCATGAATTGACAAAAAAAAAGGTACCACTTTTGTGTGGACAACCGAAATGCAAGTAAGTTTTACTCATATTAAAAATGCAATCTGTAATGCACCTATCCTTGTTAATAATGATCCGTTTCGTCCATTTTTCTTGTCGAGGGATGCTTCCCTTGTTGGTTTAGAAGTCGTCATTTAGAAGCTTGAAGAGTGGGGGTGATGTGCAAAGTCAAATGGCTTTTGCGTCGAGAAAACTATCATCAGCTTAATACCATTACTTACAAATGGATACAGAGGACACAAGTATCATTTACTGTGTTAAAAGTTTGAAAGTTACTTGCTGGGATATAAATTTCTGTTTAGAACCTACCATAAGCCAATACAAGTTATCTTGATCTTTCCTAGAGTTATATCTGCAAGAATTTCGTGTTATCCTAAGATCCTGTCGTTATTTATTTATATGATTACACTTGTCAAAGGGATTAACAACAGATGCTTTTTATCCCTTCCAGTTCATGATTCGGGTCAAAATAGAGATCCTACTGACTTAATTAAGTAAAGAGCCTTGTCTATGTTGAGTTCTCCAGAGTGAAGAATACTGGCTGGTGGAGAAGGGGACCATGAACTGTTTAAAGCCATTGAAGCTTCAAAAACTGGCAATTGGTCTGAATTGTCTGAAATGACATACGTTCAGAAACGGGATTGTCTGTCCCTAAGAAATGGTACATTGTTTACAGGCATGAGAATCGTGGTATCAACTTCCCTCTGGAGAAGAAACTTAGATGAGATCCACCTGAATAACCGAGGAATAGTAAAAATGAAAATGGTAGCTTGCAATTCCATGTCGTGGCCGGCATTGGAACAAGATATTGCAGACGTTGTCCAATCGTGTAAAGTGTGCTCAGTAAACTCAGCCTAAATCCTCCATTCGAGTTTATATCGTTTCCACCATCGTCGGAGTGGGAGATAACACATATTGATTATGCTCAGTTTAAGAGTCGTTTTATTTTAATAATGAGGGATACATGATCCAAAATGGACAGAAGGTAAGTATATGAAATAAACTTCAACGCTAACTTCGCAGAAGCAACTTTTTAAATGGTTCACATGTTTTAAGCTTCCTAAAGTCATCCCCTCAAACAACGGTCTGCAATTCTCGAACTCGCATTCAGATCAAAACTATTTTAATAGGGGAGGGTGGCTCTCTATTTATCTCAAGTTAACCACCCCCAATCCAATGCCCAAGCAGAAAGAGCAGTCGGAATCGTAAAAAATCTTCTTACAAAAAACGTTATCACGTTATCGTTAGACGTGCTGTTATTCAGATATAGATCGATACCAATGGCCAATGGTAAATATCTAACCGAGTTATGGAGTAAATAGATGCATTGTTGGTTACTTCGACAATTGGGAAAAACATTAAAAAAAACGAAAAGGAAATTACTTGTCATGTAAATCAACTTTCCCTCGATAGTCTCCTTGATTGGGGATGATGTAATATATTATAATGTTTAGTATATGTAGACGGGTTCTATCTTCCGGTTTAGGGGAGTTGTTTTATGTGTCCTCTTTGTATTAATATACTTTATATGTACATATTTTTTAGAAAAAGTGTGTATGACAAGATCAATTAATATAGTCTTTGATTCACCTTTATTCTTCGTAATTTATCCTTTACAACTACGCAGTGTAATCCAAAAACATAGAGGATAGTTAAACACTATATAGTCCAACAAGAACTAAGAACTAAAACTCCAAAACAAATTCTCCAGATTACTCTCCGTCTTTTAAGAGAACACACAAATGTCGAATCCAGTTTTCTATATAATTGTATGTAGTAGAAAAGAAGTTCTCTCCTCGGGAATTTAATAATACTGATAGCAGTTTATCAAGAGAAAATGCACTCTTCAGTTTGCCAACTTCAAAAATGCGGGTGAGCTCAAAATGCTAACGATTAGCCTCACTCCATATGTACTCCACTTTTCTTTTCTTTTTTAATATGACACGCTAAGATTTAGCAAACCACGCTCGTTGTTACATTGTTATTTCTTGGATCACGCAGCTCTAAGAAATTAAGTGTTGACTCAAAAATGAGTTCTTTAGACATACAGACAAACATTGCATACTAATATAGAAAATAAGATGCAATTGAAACAAGCTCAAACTGAACCAAATTACAAATATTTTTCGAAACGAAGGATACATGAGCACACATTAACACAGATCAACTTGTAAATAATGATAAATTGCTTATCCGATATGTTAAACTACATATTACGTTGCATTCAACAAAACCAAGCTAGAATTATTTTTCTCGAAATTGAGTGCGGATTATACTTTTTTTTCATCGACAAATTATCGTCCATATCTAACATAAAATTATTCATATTAACCCTTCGGGTATGCAACAAATTCTACTTTAAGAAGCCAAAGTTGATCTTCTCAATAAAAGAATGAGAAATTGACAGATTTATTTTAAAGGACATATTGGGCCAATATAAGTATCATAATCAAATAAAGGTTCTAAACTATAGCTAAAATTATTGGGTATTTTAACTCATCCCGTAAATTGGAATACAAAACCTATAATGTACTCAAATATGCCTATGCAATATTGGCTTGTAGGTACATATGAATTAAATAAACAAATACGGATTTTCACTTTTTTATTATTTTTGTTCATGATTGTTTTTATGTTGACGTTACGACACATGATATATCGAACATTGGTTGGGTCATTTTTATAACTATAACTATTTTTTTATTATATATTACTATGTTTGAAAAGTGGAGAGGTCATGTTTTCCCTGATTGAATGGGGTGTAAATCCCAATCGGAGTAGGGATAAAGATTATTACTAAGACCAAGATCGGTTTTAGTGTTACCGGACCTGAGGTAAAGATGAATGAGCGAGCCTCTATTTTTTCTTCCCTTTTTGAAAAATAGAACTTAATTTCGAATTTAATCTCTTACATTTTGTGTGAGTGTCTTTTATAGGTGCTCAACAAGACAAAGGCCCAAAGCACACTTCCAAAAAAGTTCAAGAATGTCTCGATAGGCATAAGGTATGGGTCATAGACTGGGCATCCCAGATAATCTATGGAATACCTTGAAAAAGGAGTGTGGAAAAGACATCCAAGAAATCTCGATGACCTTTAGAGATTCTGTCAAGAAGAATTGGCCAAATCGATCCCAGTGTTTGCCTGAATTTGGTAAGGACTTATCCCAAGTGTAGTCAATATTTGAAGTAAGTCTAAGTAATTATGCTCATTGGGTATGCATACTTATGCAACGCCAAAAATGATATTTTATTAATTTACTCCGGAAAATAAACATTAAATTTAAAAAAATTAAAAGTTAAATGTATTTTTTGATTGGCCAAAGGTATTGTAAATGAGTTTGTAGAACCAACATGAATAGTTTTGAGCCCAACTGTAGGTAAGAAGTTGAATTATAAATTAAAAAGAGACTGCCTTCTCAAAAAACAACTACACGAATAAGCAGTGGATTTAGAGTAAAAATTATACTTTTTTGGGTTTTTTTAAGGAAACAAAAAAAGAATTTTCAATTAAATATTGGATTCGTAGAAAAAATAAAGTTTGTAGATATTTGTCTGGAGATTTGTTTGCATATAAATTTGACCCATAAAATTGATATTTAACTGAAATATCTGTCGTTTTGTGAATAATTTTTCAATTGATTTCTCTTTTTTTTCATCAAACGTCAATTTTTAATTTTAAAGAAAAAATACCACAATTTTTGATCAAAAATTAAAAAACTGTAATTTTTATTTTTCAGAAAATTATATAGCATAATTTTTGCAATATTTTCAAAAGTGAACCAGTTATTGAGGGTTATTTTTTCAACGACATTATTCTCCAAAACTTTTTTGATTTTACATGTACGAAAAAAATCTTGGTAGGTTTGTTTTCTTCTCTACAAAGCCAATAAATTCTATTAACTACTTTGTTTTTGTAAAATTAGAGTAAAATAGTTTTTTGCAATGGGTAATTTTGATTTTCCATTTTTTTGACAAAAATAAAAGATGGACTTCTCATCCAGGAATATTTTTTTATGCATATAGATGGGTACGTTCAATAATTTTTTATAATTATTATAATGACAGTAAAAATACCTTAACGCTCGGTTGACCAACTTTGGGAAACTGTTTGCTAGTTTTTTATAAAAAATAAAATGCAACACCCCTTTTTTTTTAAATAAAATATCTCATTTTACACAAATTTCCTTTTTATAAAAATGTTTTTCTTATTTTTCTTACTGACCTGTTCTAATAAAATATATAGGTAGCTTTTTTATGGGGGCCCTAATAGAAGAAGCCCACCTGCAATTGTAACAGTGCGAGTAACTTTAGGTCAGGTACCTTCCAACTCCCTTCATTGATCGCCAATAATTTTATAATAAACTACATTCATTGAAAGACTTTTTTTTTAATAGAATAAATTTATTTTTTTAATGATCATTTGATAAACTCCAATAAAGATTTATGAGTTTGAATTGTTATTTTGATAACTTTGGCCTTGACTCGCAAAATACTTAAATGTAAGGTGAACATATTTTCTTTAAAAAAAGACACAAAATTTTGATTTTAGTATTTACTTACCTTTTTAATTTGACATTTATTTTAAGTCGAATGAAAATCGACTGAATCAACAAAAACCGTTGATATCATGAATTTATAAAAAAATGTTCTGCCGAACGCTCGGGGCTAGATGTAAAAAGAAGACATGCCACGCTAAGATAGGTTTAAAAAAATCAATGGAGCTCAATAAACAACGCACACGTAAGAAATTATGTTCTTGAATTATATGTGCGTAGGATCAATTCATGGGTGGTCGCTCCTAGAGATGGAAATATACTTTATATGTAAATATACTTCATAGACGATTCCTAGGTCAAATGTAGTCATTGTAATACTCCAATGTTTACTTATACTCAACTGATGTAACTCCATCTTACCAATTAAAGAAACATTTAAAAAATGGCTCTAAATTTTATTGATCCTAATAATCTCCCTGAATTTTTTGATGTAGTTATGCGGTTCACTGGAAAATGCATTCACTGGTCTTTCGCCACAAATCGACCACATTTTTTTTTATAAATACATCTACTAAAGGACTTCTAGATACTTCCTACAGGAACCTTGTCCCAAGCCCGAGTAATGTCTACTTTGAGAGAACCCAAATTAATGCGATGAGTAGAATTGTACTCCTTCTCGACGACGGTCCACCTGAAATAGTTAGCATGTTCAGATAAGGAGATTAAGAAGGCCACATATTCGAACGATAAAATTTTGGGGCGTCTTTAATCCATTTTTTAAAACACTAATGTTGTTATAAGGTGTTAAGGGACATTATCATTAATGAGGCAATGGTTTTATTTCCAATAAAGGTAAACTTTATCTTCATAAATATAAATATAAATTTAATTACAAATCTAGCAATGTTGAGTGCATCGAAAAAAATGCATTATTTTTAACTGTATATTATTCCGCCCTCGTATCATTTATGAAATAGGCACCCAAGGGTAATTGAAGTACAAGGTTAGACAATCATGTAATCGGGTTTGCTAGAATTTTCAATTTGACGTATCATACCGATTGCTGGGCAAGATGGACAGATTTTGACAAAATATGCAATCAATCATAGTCTATGAAGTAAATATTTCTAGGATTTTCGATTTGATGTATCGTACCGACTTCTAGCAAAGAATGACAGATTTGGAGGAAACATGCAACCACTCTGACGTCAATATTAAATAGCGTGGTGGGAGTCAAACGTCAGTCGTAGACGCGTTATGGTATAAGCTTGTATTTCTATTAACCTTGATAGGCACCAACGCATTCATTAGTCTCTTATTTATTTTGCACAGAAGTCACTTTTTAAAACAAAAAATCAGTCGCCGGAATGGCAAAAAAAAATGAAAGTGGTCACTTTGACAATTGGAAGAATATTTGGGAGAAGAGCTGTCAGTACGTTTCACTAAATGAGTTATAAGCTGCTATGATATTAATGAAATAAACACAAGCCGTATCTAGTAAAGACATTGGTATGAATTACTCCGTTGTCGATCCTCAATTCTACTCCAAGTCCAACAAGGATTTTCACTTATAACTACCCTACAAATCCTCAGTACTACTCTTCGTCTTTCAAACATCTAGGTTCTTACTCCTTTTTATTCAACTGACCTCATATACTATTTGTATTCAGGGGCGTACGTAGGACGCGGTGAAATCCGATATTAAGGACCAACACAGCCTTAATGTTTAAAAAATTGGGATTATATTTTGTGTAAAAAATAGAAAGATTTTTATTAGTTAAAGTAGTACTAAATAAGAGATTTTTGGAAAAAGGTAATTAATGCTTTATAGGAAGGTAGCCTAATTTCATCAATTTACTCAGTGACTAATAATGCAATAAATTAAAATATCACACCCATATTTGACGATTTTTATATATTTTATTATACAAGATGCAGAAACACAAATTCCTTTTTGATAATAATTGACAACCAGGCTGTAAAAGAAGTAGTTGGGTGGACGTGGCTTCATTCTAGAGGCGAGATACAAAAAAATTCTGGGAAATACAGCCGGTTGCTAGCATGCGTTGGAAAAACGTACGTTTCCCGTTTGGGAATGTACAGGGTAGGACTGCAAAACGTGGACTCGAGAGATGGATTTAGAAATACATCATTAATTTTATATTTTGAATTATAGGTAGTTAATTATGCTAACAAAACCTGTAGACAATGTTTAAAAAAAAGTTTTAACAATAAATATGACCACCTTCATTATCAATATCAGCCTTTACATGTTGCCTGAAGAGCATGCAGGAGTTGACCACAAACTTATCTGACAAGTTGTCCCATGCAGCCACTATGGAGGAATTGAGTGAGTACACATTTGGGTATGAGGTCCTCTTGGTTTCTTTCTCCAAAGTGCCCCATATAGAAAAGTCCAGTGGGTTCAAATATGATGAGAAAGGACCAGAATCGAGCCATGTTCTCTGTGCAAAGCTTTTGGCACTTGGCGGACATGTGAGAGAGGTCACCGTCCTGAGTACACTCGTAGTTACCCTACGGATAGTTGGTCTTTAGCCATGGCAATGTGGTGTACCTAAGCACCTTATAGTAGGCCTCCTTGTCGATTGTCTGACAGCTTTGAAAAAGAACAGAGGAATTTTCTTTCCATCAGAGGTCCCAACCCCAAGGACCATTATTTGAGCTAGATATTTGGTGTGGTAAACCCCTTGGGCATATTCTTTGTTTCTGTAAGCAATCGGTTCTTGCAGTGGTTGGGGAATTGATCAACTGTGAAAATCTTCTTGTCCGAGACAATTTTCATAAATGACCCTCTTGCCTGGATTCATGTGAGGATTTTCTTGAACCTCTCGATCCTCGTGGCTTTCATACCCTCTGTCAGAAGGTGGTGTCCTTGAGAAAGAAACTAATCTCAAGTTGTGCTTTAAAGCGAATTAATGGTCCTAGGAGTCACAGAGTTGTCGTTGGCGAGGCGATTCATCGACTTAGTGATATATATATTTATATATTATTTGATTTTGGAAAAAAATTGAAAAATTAAATATTTTTTTTGGAAAAAAATTCTTACGTAATATATTTGAAAAATTAAATTTTTGCAAAACATTTTCAACAAATATTTTTGGGAAAAAAAATCATAAATATAGAGCTTTTTACAAAAAATTTCAATTTTTGGAAAAAAAATTAAAAAGTTAATTTTTTTGGAAAAAATTTCAAATAATTTTTTTTTAATTTGTATATTTGGGGGCTACAGGTCCTCCAGCCCACCCCCTGCGGATTAATAATATATTAATTCCAATATATAACGTTTATAGATATTCAATGAATATACCTATTTAATTTATTTATGATGTCAGGTATACAAAAGTACTTATGTTGTAGAAAGGTCTTGTACAAAACTTTTTATTACTTTATTACAGACAGTTACATCAATAAAATAAATATCATGAAATGTCTTAAACATAATTACACACAGTAGAAAAAGATTTGGGACGTATGTCGATATCGGAATATTGGAATATAATCGAAATTGAATTAAGGAGTTAAGTGATGGACTGGACATATACGAGTTATGTAAAAAAAATAAGGTGACAACTCAAATTTTGTGGACATGGCAACATTGGTATGCTCTATTTTTCAAAATTATGTTATGATAATACACTTGCCTCGCCAACAACACATGAAAACGTTGAAGTAGTGAAGAAAATTCTTCTAGGAAACCATCGAATCACTATCAGATAAGTCGTTGAGGATATTGACATATCGGTTGGCTCTCGCCATAATTTATTTTCTCGATCGTTTTGGGCATGACACAAGTGTGAGCGAAGTTTGTTCCGAAACTGCTTAATTTTGACCAAATGAATCGTCCATTTTTTGGCCAAAAACAACATCATGTCTCAACCACCATATTCACTAATACTTTCTTTTTCCAAAACTGAAGAAACATATGAAAGGACGGGGATTTGCAACGATTGAGGAGATAAAGACTGCATCGCTGGAAGAGCTCAAGGTTATGTAAAAAGGTGCTTATGAGAAGTGCTTTGAGGAATGGAAAAAGCGTTTGTACAAGTCCGGAGGATTATATATATATATTTACTTTTTTTTTGCGAGGGGCAACCAATTAAAATATTTTTGAAAAAAATATCAAAAAACTAATAACATACTATTTATTTGAAAAAATTAAACAAAATTTCAAATATTAAATTTTGTGGAAAAAATTTTCAAAAATTAAATTGTAAATATTAAATTTATTGTCATAAAAATTCAAAACTAAATTGCAAATATTAATGTTTTTGGAAAACAATTTATAACAATTTTTATTTTAAATTTTTAGATAAAAATTTCAAAAGTTCACAGCTGTTCACAAAAATTATAATTTTTAGAAAAATATTTCAAAAATTAACTTTCAGGTATTCAATTTTTTGGAGAAAAATTTAAAAAAATCAAATTAAACTTTCTAGTAAAAAGAAAAAAAAATCCTTACTTGGGGGGGATTTAGCCTCTCTAGCCCACCCCCTGCGGACGCCTACGGTACCGTTAACTTAAATTACGAAATATTTCCAATTTCTCGAACATTTTGTTACATAATTACAAAAAATTGTCTGAAGAATCCAAGACAAATAGAATTAGAGTTATCAGGATCTTTTTCGACAACAACGAAACATTCATATTATATTTTTTAGTATATACAAGTATTTTCTAGATATTTTTATTATTTTCCTAATTAATTTGACAATTTTCAGTGTGATTTCCCTGTACCTCCTTGGCCCGAGCAACGCCGGGTAATCCTTAGCTAGTATATATATAAATAAACATCCCAATATTTCATAGACATGTTTGAGTCGATCATAGGCTTAATATTCAAATTACCTATTCTATAGAATTTATATTTGATTAAAGAAAATTAGATTGGCCCGATATGACCTTTCAAATAAAATTATTTGTCTTTTATTATGACAATAAAGAAAAATCATTATATTCCTTTGTGTTGACACATTTAATTTTGTATTGTCTATCATTGCAAAATCTATTAAAAATCAAAACGTTTATCATCCAAAAATAAAAAGTTCCAAAATCAGTTGATATAGTTAGTTAGACAATTCTTCCTAACTTTGGTTTAACTGACTTTTTCATTCAAAAGTTTTGTTCTGAGATGTCGATTTTTGGAACAATCTATAAGTTAACTATGAGTTTTGATGTTTAGGAAATACTATTCTAAGCACAAGCATTCTCAAAAGTCGCACATACCCCGCCAGTTTTTTCAGAGGAGAAGGCAGACAAGTGCTAAGGGTCCTCAACACCAAATTGATTAGTAAAAACAAAGAAAACACCCCCCATTACAATTCCTACCTGATCTGTAAGAGTCCTCCACATTTCTTCGTTCGACCGAATCCCACATATACTTAAACTGAACTGACCCACAAAAGCAATTATAAGGACTGTTCGAGATATTACATTACTAAAAGTTGAATTGATGACTTTCAAGAAATGCAAAAATAGCCATTTTGTATTAATACAGTCTTTCTTCCAAATCCCTTACAATGAGATCTTGATCAATAAATCATGACGGATCCACCCGGAGGAGATTTTAGGGAAAGAAGTATTGACGGTAGTTGTCCAATGCTCCGTGCTTTTCAGTGTGTTATCTAGGTAACACAAAATAAAAATATTGTCAGTTGTAGATTTTTCTGTTTTTTTTTTTATTCTCCTAATCAATGTTCTGAACTTTGATTGATGGAATTATAATTAGCTCCTATTATGCTCCTAACAGTTCTCAACAATTATTGAACTATAATTCCATAGCTGGCTAACTACCATCAGATTTTAAGTGTTTTTTTTTATTTTCCTGTAATAAAAAAGTTTGAGAAGCACTGGCTTAGAATGCCTGTAGGCAGGAGTGTAGTTAACTACTTTGCTGTATTTTATCGTCAGCTCAGTTCGTCTGTTCTGAATGTTGATTGGTTTAATTGGATTTAATTCTTGTAAAAGGTTGAACAATTCCTAACATTATATATAATGAATTTGGGGATAATTGGTTAACTACCAACTGATTTTGGGTCTATTTTTGGCTTCTTTTCGTATTAAATATTGTGTGATAAGTCATGGGACAACAACGTGTTTAACATAAGAAATAAGCAAACGACATTTGAATTGAAAGAAAAGGCAACCTCACACTTATTTTACCCTGGGCCCACCTACGGTAAGACCAATTCTATATCCGCCTTTTCGATATAATTCCTAATTTGATTATTCTATTTTTAAGAACTCCTTACCACATGATGTTAAAGAGTTTGCGAAAAAAAAAAAAATTGAATCATGCCACTGATGAGTAATCTTTTGTAATTACTCATCATGTATTATAAGCCTCATGAGTTCATACTTTGTTTAAAAACTATCTATTTTTGTGAAGAAATTTTGTAATGTTAAGGGAAACTCAAATTTAATTTTCTTTTAAATTTCACTATTTATTCACTATTAGTCATTCCTTCAGATTTGACTTTTTGCATATGTTTGCCATAAGAATGCATTTTTTTATTGCCGATGTATTGTAGTATGGGTTGCCTATGCACAAGTGTGAGAGAAGGCTCATTTAAAAGAGGAAAATATAGAGATAAAAGTTCCAAAGTTAGTCATTTCTTTATTTTAAGAATGATTCAACGATGGGCTGAGTTTGCAGGAGACCCTTAAACATTTATAATATGGACATGAACAAATTGCCCCACCCCTCCTCTTATTTCCAACTATATTGATTGGTCCAGAAGCAAGGGCTTGATTTTGTAATTTTATTGAAAATAAATCCAAAATTAAAATTTTTTTGGGAAAAAATTTAAAAATTAACAGCTACTGACAAAAATTACATTTTTTGGACAAAAATTACAAATATTAAATTTTTGGATTTTTTTTCCAAAAATTCACGACTATTCACAAAAAATTAATTTCTTTCCAAAAAACTTCAAAAATCCATAACTATTCTCAAAAAATCAATTTTTTGGAATGAAATTTCAAAAATCAAAAGCTATTCCCAAGAAATTAAATTTTATGGATAAAAATATCAAAAATTGACAACTGTTTAAAAAAATTAAATTTTGTGGGAAAAATTTTCCAAAATCCACAGCTACTCATAAAAATTACATATTTTGCACAAAAATTTCAAATATTGCATTTTTGTAGTTTTATTTCAAAAATCCACAGCTATACACAATAAATTAAATTTTTTTCCAGAAATTTCCAAAATCCGTATCTATTCTCATAAAATTTCCAAAATCCATAGCCATTCCCAAAAATTAATGTTTTTATATAAATATCAGAAGTCCACAGCTGTTTACAAAAAATTAAATTTATTGGGAAAAAAATTCCAAAATCTACAGCTACTTACAAAAAATTAAATTTCAAAAATCTAAAGCTGTTTACAAAAAATTATTTATTTTTAAAATTTCAGGTATTATATTTTTTATTAAAAAAGAAAAATTCCTTGATTTGGACGTCTCTGACTAGTAGGTTTGTTGGAGGGCTACAGCCCCTCCAGCCCTCCCCTAGTGTACGCCTCTGACTAGTAGGTTTGTTAGACTATTACATATAAATATTCATTGCAACAGAGTGGGATCGTTTGTTTAGATTATGATCCGTGACGGCACAAGTAATTAGTTAACCACCATTCTCCCCCTTCCTTCTTTCTGTATCATACATAATACTATAGATAGATTATATATTCATACGTAAATACAATATGTCAAACTTTAATACTGAATAATTAAACGCCTCCTGCTGTAGATATTTACAATTTTTTTTTTAAAAACAATTCGACACA
Source organism: Lepeophtheirus salmonis (assembly GCF_016086655.4). Lineage (NCBI taxonomy): Eukaryota > Metazoa > Arthropoda > Copepoda > Siphonostomatoida > Caligidae > Lepeophtheirus > Lepeophtheirus salmonis. The sequence goes on from NC_052131.2 coordinate 30,015,768, forward strand.
GGTTAAAGAATAAATGTTGAAATTTCTGCTGTAATTCTTTACAAATCATCACGATCAAGGAACATATTATTCTTGTATATATATAATATTTTTCAAAATAGGATTCCAATACATATTCCGAACAAACAATAAATAAAATATGAATATTGGAGGAGGGAGCGAAGTCAGGGAGGTATGATATTATTGATCCAATACTGACCTTGATTAGGTATATATTTTAGATATAAAACGTATCCTTGAATACACATTTCATATAATATGCAACTATCATTATTCGTAATTTTTACTATATTAGTTTTGAGAACTAGCTCTAAAACCGATATTTTCCCCCGAGATTGAAATTGTAGACTGTTGTCTAACCGCTAAAAGTGCTTTATTGTTATGGGATCAGTCTAAGATATCCAGATAGAAAGCCAATTCTAATAAGTATGCACAAAGTGGAGACTCAAAACTTGCAGTAGCATTGAATGACGATTTTACCCCTGCTATTTTTAATTACGAGGTTTCACTACGCAACCAAATGACAGCTGAAACCAAAATAATAAAGCTTATTTTTCTCCTGTATCTCTAAGTATATAAATAACGGAGCAATAACAAGAAATGGGTTTTCCTCCGCGCGGGTGTCATTGCTGATAAGGCTGAAGATACCGTTGGCATCTCCATTTGTTTGTTTTTTGTGGCCTTCCTCCAGCCTTGACCTCAACTCCCTGGATTTTGCAGTCTTGGGGCGTCTTGGAGAAGAATGTCCTCCACACCTCTCATCCAAATTTGAAGAGGCAGGGACCTACCATCAAAACAGAATGGTACCCCATGGACACGGCCTTCTTCATATTTAGATAGTATAGTGTAGTGGTTCTCAAACTATGAGCATCAGAGCTTAATAAATATGCAGGGCAATATCTTACTAATCCAAAAATTTACACAGTATTTTGTTGTCAGAGAGTAAAATTTCCTCTCTAATTTGTGTTCTGACCGTTGATTGTTTGAAGTAGAATTTGCTTCTTTTAAGCTCTTAACAATTCTCTACAATTATTGAATAATCATTCCATAACTGGGAAGAATTGGCTCACTAACAAATGATTTCAAAGTACTTTTGTCACTTTGTTTTGAAGGAGAAATTGCAACTTATAATAAAAGTATAGCGTGTAGGGAATATATATACTTCGTTGTATGGATTGCGTTATTACAGTAATACACCACCCTTGAATAAAAAAGTTTGAGAAACACTGTTTAAAATTGAGAATAACCCAAGGTAACTTGAAACACAAGGTATGTCAATAACGCTTTTTGGACATATGTGTGCATTTTCATTTTTTTCACTGTCGATGTTGTGTGACGTCAGAGCCCGTATAATACTAAATTCATACATTGATATAAACATACCATTATAAAGTGACTGATCATAATAATTAACACTAAAATGCTTTTCAATTTTTAAAACTAAACATATTTAAATAAAATAAAATTTCTCATTTATGTGTTCTCCGATTTATATTATTAATTGATTCTACTTTGTTTCGAAAATGTAAATCCTATTTTATGATCGTGATTTTTGTCAGCCGCGTAGAAGTTTTTTAATCTCCCCAATAATCATATTACGTTCTATTAGTAAGATAATTACATTGAACTATTCAAGATAAGTGACAAATTAAGATCTAAGTTTGTTGTTTTTTACATTTTATTTTAATTGCCTAATATTAACATAGTCCTAATATAAGGCATATTTTTGTAATAAAAAATGTCGATAGTAATGTAGGAATGACGAAGTTAATTATTTTAAGCAACGATAAATATTTAAAAAAAAAAGTAATTATGAAGAAAAGTATACGTAAAATAAAAAATACAAATAAAAATTACATAAAGGAATATATGTAAAATAAATATTGCTCTTAGAATACCATTAATGAATTTCTTTAGTTTATCGAGTTGTTCAACCTGATAATCCCCTGCTTTTAACTAAATTCCCTAACGCGTAGTAATTGGTGCTGAGGATAAGGGAATTTTGCAATAAGCACTGAGTTTTCGTTTCTTGACACCAGAATATAAGAATATATATTTTTCATCTAGGATATTAGAAGGTTAGCTTTAATAAATTGTGGGCGACAAAATTCAGATATAGAGGAATGGATAAAAAATTCAATGAATTAACTGTTAACTCACTCTTTTCTAGTCGATTATTAAGTCTGTTTATCGAAAAACTTGTTTCATATTTAAGAAGTATACGAGGATTCCGTAGAAAATATGGAGGAATTTATACATTCTTTAACATAGAGATATGATTGAAATGGTCTCAGACCTTGATGTGAAGGGAGATTTGCACAATGAAGGATCCTTCTATTAAAGAAGATGAAATCTACGGAGTTTGGCATAAAGAGGCGAGATCCTTTGAACATGAAGTCGAAAAGAGGATCATAAGTCGTGTGGATTAGATATCCTCCAAGTAGCAAAAATATGAACTACTAGGAAGAGAAAGGGTGGGTGGATGCAGATCCATATATCAGAATGCTTCGTGGTTAAGATTTAAAGTTTTCATACGGGCTCTGACGCTACAAAAACATTCCTTCTATTTAGCTTGACCAACAGTCGGTACGGTACAACAATTTGAAAAGGAACGCTGGCCGGTGTATGATATTGAAATACCTGCTATTTCAAGTTACCTTGAAAAGACCAACTTTATGAAAGTCATTTTTTTTTATCATTTATCATTTTTTTTAAATGTTTTGGAATTAAAGTACTTCAAAATTAATTACCAATGATGTAAATCCTGTGTGTTTTTTTAGATGCCCTGTTAATTTCTAATTGGTAGTATAAAGAAGGAATGTTCTTTTCCTTAGCAGTTATCATTATTATTTAATTCCTGAGCAGTGAACATACTCTCCTAAATATAATTAATTATATTCGAAACTTGTTGTTCGTGTGTGCTCATAAAAGACGGAGTGTAAACCTGAGGATTGGTTGTAGTGTTATAATTGTAAGTCCTTGTTGGAATCAGAGTAGAATTGGAGATCGACATCGGAGTAATACTAGCAAATGTCCTTGTTTATATCCTTTTCTCCTTCCTGCCTAGTCACAGCTGATCTAATGAAACGTCATGCACATTATTCTTTCTTTCTTCCAAAACATTCTTCAAATTGTCAGGGGTACCATGTTGATTTTCGGTTTCTTTTATTTTTAACATACACATTCTACACTGGATTTTCATCCTTGTTAATGACCATTGTCGTAGGGGCGGCGTTACTTCATAAATACAAAAACGTATAGTGTCTATACTTGTCAGCTGTAGATGTATGTATATGTTTATTTCCCCTTAATCACTGCTCTGAATATTGATTAGTTGAATTCGAATAATCTCTTGTAAGCTGTGAACAACTCCCAAGAATGATTTAATGATAATTTTATAGTCAAGTAGAATTGCCCCAGATTGGGCGAACCTGATTTTGGGAACTTTTTCTGGGTTTTTTTCGGAAGAAGACTAGCAAGATACAATAAAGGTTGCTGTTGTAGGAGAAGTAAATTTTTAGAGGGAAATTGGGAGTGCAATAAAATGTATACCAAAATATTTGGGACTACACTTTTTTTTTCTTTAGAGAGGTCAAATGTTGGTCATTTTATTTCCCGATTATTGATAGTTTTCTCTAATTTGTGAGGGCAATTTTAGAAATTGTCTCCCCAAGTCTTACATCCTACCCCTCTGTTAATTAATTTTCTTGTTTAGAAGCTTGATCATCGAGATGAAATATATTAAGCACTTACGCTCAGCAATACCAAGGGAAAATTTTTGGAGTCAAAATTTAGTTGAACAAATTAATGAAAGATTATTTATAAATCAATCACTCCAAATCTTGTCAAGAATCATCTTATAGTTATGTAAAATGGAGGAGTTCCATAAAGAAAAACGTAATCAAATGTAAAATACAGTGAGAATAGAACATAAAAATATTTGAAGCGTCATCTATGTTTTTAACATATCTAGCTATTTATTAGTACTACAATTTGAGTGTTTTGGTGAATCTCTATAGGCTTGATTAGGAAGCATTGCTCCCTAGCTTGATTCACAGATTATAAAAGGGTAAGTTCTAGAGTACGTCTTGAACTTTATCAAGTCACAAAACCTGTTATAAAAAAAAAAAAAGCAGGAAAAAAGACCCAAAATCAGTTGGTACTTGGGCAATTCTTCCAAACTATGGAATTATGACTCATTAGTTATTGATTTAGCTCATAATATGGAGTACACTGATAACTAAACAGGAGACATAAACATCAACAACTGACAACATAATTTAGTCGATTTTTTTTTTACACGGCTTTACCTCGCTAACACAAAAATTACCTATGTATTTTTTTGTCAGCTGTCGATTACCTCGCCTCACTTGATACGTCATGGGCAGTTCATAATTTATTATTTTTGATAAATAAACGAAGTAATAAGTTATTCAATACTTATTACTTCTTTTCTAAAAGGAATTCTAAAATTTATTGTTGATCCCTTGTCACATACATTAGCCATCCTATTATTTCTATGAAGAAATTTGGCTATCATACACAAATGCTAATGTACTAATATAATACTACGCTTTAATTAAAACATTACTCAGCAATATTATAATACAGTATTGAATAAAATATCATGTAGGATTTTAATAGTACGAAATATTTACATGTATGTAATTCATTTTAAAAATTGTGACAGGGATAGTCTGAGAGTATATAAGAGATAAATAGTAATTTGTATGATTGACTTATTTGCCAAACTATCAGATTAATTTGGGCCTTTTTCTATTTCTTTTTGGAGAAAAGGTTGCGTACAAGCAACAAAGGTAATGACGTGTGAGATAATGGCGTGAGAGAGGATTATTATTAATAAATACTTTTGAAAATAACATCTCACATGAATAAGTTTTGAATAGTTTTTGTTTTTTGTATTAATTATATATATTTTTTTCCGTATAAAATTTTTTCACACATTTTATATATAATATATATAACGTAGTAGTAAAGTAAACACATTATGATTTCCTTATTATTAATTATAATGATCAAAAATCAATTTTAAGAAGAGTTGCAGTTGTTGTATTTGTAGTCTTGACATTATATTTAATTAATTATAATATATAATAATGACAATAGCATTAATAATTTATTACTAACAAGTATGAGAAACACAAAAGAGTGAGTTTTTAATGTTCATCACCTGATTATCCTCACGTGAGTGAATAATATCAATTTTCTTTTAAAAAATACTACTAAAAATTTGTGGTCAAAAGGTTGTAAATGTAATAATAACTATTCCATAATAATAATAATAATAGATTTGTAACTCTTTGCTTTATTTAAATATGCGCGCGTGCAGGAGGAGGAAATTTTCTGGAAGTATATAATATTATTTCATTTTGTAACTAATAATAATAATAATAATAGAAATGTCAAGTAGTACAGAGTAAGTATGTTTTCAAGAGGACACACCATAGGACGATTTTAAAAAGTGTGGTTGTGTTTGAAGTATTATTATCTATTATACTATCGCCTTTGGCGGAGGTGGAGAAGAAATGAAGGGACATTAATCTTATATTTCTTTTACTTCGTCGTCCCAAAAAGCATACTATAACAGCGCCAATAGTTAGGTAATTACTCTGACCAATGAATAATTATAGATAATTATTATAATATTTTCAACAATACAGCCAAAAATAAGAATAATTATAGCAATAAATTAATGTGCAAATATTAAGAGAGTGATGAACTTCTGTGTGAAATTTTTTGCATACATATATATAGATATGATATACATGTATATATTTGGTTGGTTCGTTCTTGATTAAGAGAGATAGATAAGTGGCAGCAGGGCTGAAATGTTTGTTCGTCCTAGATATTGCATGCCAACACATTTACAGAAACACACAAGTAGTAGTTGATAGGGGGCCACTCTTACTAACACCAGTCAGCCATATATGAGAAATCTTGAAATAATAGTTGATCATCATCTGTGAGGTGTCGTGGCTCTCGTGGAGGTGTAAGTACGGGTTTCTCTGACGTGAATTCCTCATCAAAATTCGACACATCCTCGTTACCGTTCTGAAAATATATTGAAATACGCTAGTTAATTAAGATGCATTTTGTATAGAGGGTCATTCCAAGTGAAAAAAACAAAAACATTTTCCACAGCACAAAATGGGCACATATCTTAAAAAGCCAAAATTTTAGCCTTTTCTTTGTCTTCTGGTTCAAGATTTAGAGGCTTCTAAAGTTTTGACCTCGACGCCACCTACCCTATTTTTAAATCGCTGTATTCTAAATATTTTTGAAGATATTGATAATATTAGATAAATGTTTTATCCTTTTGTTGTATTGTATAAGCCAACAAAATGAGTTTTCACCTATAAGGTCACGAGGTCAATATTTTGACCAAAAAAAAAATGAAACATGTCCAGTTTCAATTTCAAACTAATTTTTATTTGTTAATTTGTAATATATATTAAACATATACAATAAGTTTTTCGAGATGCATTCGACTCCACTTAAATACTACCGATGAAAATGTGTGCGTAGGCAGAGGAAATTTCTGAATAATATAACACATGGGCTCATAAGTCCAGGACTTAACAAAGAAAACACGTTTTTAAAAATTATCATTTTGTTACTATTCGCTTTATGGAACCCCATAACACTTTTCAAGCCATTGCTTAGTTTGAAAGGTATATTTTCCCATCAAGAAGCAGCGTACAATTAAAACACTTAATTGTTTTTGGAAATAACAAAGTAGCGTCACGCTTAGCACAAATACTCACGAGCATAAGAAAAGATTCTCATGAAATTTTGACAGTTGTCTTTTCAAGGTTGCAACTAAGTGAAAATAAGACGAGTATAAAAAGTGTAAAGTCCAGTACTTTTCACCCCTGTGTTATACGTTAGTACAATAATATACTCTCAAAAGACGATCCAAGATAAAAAATTGTGGAGGGGCTTAATGAGCTTCATAACTAAAACAGGATCTTAAATGTTTTTTTCAAAAATCAAGAAATAAATAAATTAATTAATCCTCAATACCCCTCCTCCCTTATTCCGACACTGATCGCACTCAATGTTTTCTTTTTTGGAAATAAAAATATTATTTAACCTGGTTTGAGTAGTAATTTGATTCTCTATTGGGCAGAGACATCGGGTTCAATGGCAAAAATACTATACTAAAAAATATCTTAGTCTTAAGTAGGATTACTGATCACACCTCCCTTAAAACCACCCTGATCCCATTCACCTAAGAGTGGTATACTTACAATAGTAGGTACGAACGGAGGCTTCACTTTTCGCATAAGTAGCTCATCCCAAGATACATTACGGAAAAAGCCTTGTTTCTTCACGTCCTCTGCATCTCGCTCACTTGCTCCAAGCCTTCGATCCGGATTCTTTCTCAACAGCTACAATTAAAAAAATAAAGAAGTTTGAATTTATATTCGTCTTAATGATCCATGTTTTATAAATATGTTTACCCTTCTCATAATAGCAATGGACTCTAGGGATAAGAACCGAGGGAATCGAACTTCCTCGTTCACAATGCTATCAAAAACTTCTTCTTCGTCATCACCGGGGAAAGGAGATTCTCCAACAAGCATTTCAAATATAAGTACACCCAACCCCCACCAGTCTACAGCACGAGTATAAGAGGTTTCTGTAAGGACTTCTGGAGCTAAAAACTCTGGAGTTCCGCAAAATGTACCAGTTCGGTCACCATAACCCATACCTTCTTTGCAAAGGCCAAAATCGGCTATTTTAACATAGCCCTCTGTGTCTAATAGAAGGTTGTCGAGTTTGAGATCTCTGAAAAATAAATGAAAAAGAATAATGTATCATTTTATTGGTATTTAAAAGTAGGGAATTAGTCAATATTAGAACAAATATATACAATCATTATTTGGCATTCATTCATACTCTGTTGTTCCCTCCCTCCTTCATTCCCTCAAATAGCAAATATTGGCATTTGATTTGTGTTACTACTATTCTTTCTTTCATTCATCAATCAATTATCAAATATAACTAGGTAGCACACAGGGTGTGTCATCTATTAAATGCACACTAAACTGTACTAGTTAATATATAACATTTGAATTGCGCGCCAAATTCATTTCCCATTATAATATGAGGAATTGTAAACACTAGAACAGTGGTTTCTAACCGGCGTCCGGGGATATTACACAAATTCTTTAAAAAAAAACATTATTTTCTAAAACAAGGTCATCAAAAAATGCTTTAAAACACGAAATCATTACTCAAATACTCGGGCAAAAATAGTTACCCCCATAAAAATGATGTTATTCCTTTAATTTTACGTCTATGGGCTCCGCAGCTATGAGAAAGTTGAGAATCACTGTCATAACCATGGAAATGTAGAGACCAGGAATAATATTGCAGAATCTCTATTCTCACATGAGGGGAATGTAATAGATTTTATTGAGGGGTTGAAAATAGGGGAGAGGGGGGTTAAAGAGTCGACGTCATATTTTACTCAATTCTTTCAAGAGGGGAAATAAATAAAAATAAGCTAGGCTGCACGCATGATTATTCCATGTCAAAAGAAGAATTGATTTCTTAGTGAGGAAAAAAAAGAGCGCGAGGAAAAAGCGAGAGCGAAACATATGGTACACCTGAATTAATACTCTTGTTAAAGTCAGCTGCCTCTTTTATGATTTTGGAGGAAGAATATAAAGTTTTGCTATCAAGAGAAAAACATTCTACAACACAAGGAAAATATTACAATTGTATTTTAAAACATATATATTTAATTTACTATGCAATTTTAAAACAATTTATACAAAGGATGTGCAATAATGCTTACTTCAGAGGGAGAAGCTAACACCACGACGACCGATTAAATAATAAACAAAGAAGTAGAAAGAACACACGCAACAACTTTTTTCCTTTTCTAATTTTTGTAATTAAAAACTACTCTATTCTAGTCATAAGCTATCATACAACATTATCCGTCTTTATTTTTTGGACAAAGATTTGCAAGTATTAACTAGCTAATTTGTCAGTTTTCAGAAACAATTCAAAGCGGAAATGAAAAACATTTCCGGCATTAAGTCTCTGGTCCACCCATGGTTTACATTATATTTTAAATGGGCTTGAAGTAGTTCTCAAGGCTTAAGATGAACGCCTATTGAGTAATTTTTTTTTCTACGTCAATCAATAACTACCAATTTAACCAGCATATTTTTTTGTTCAAACGATATATATTCTATTGGCAATTGTAATGACACACCCTGTATCTACGTAATTAATTAATTTCCACAACTCTTTATCTTTCTACTAATGATTAGACTTATCAGTTGCAACCTGCCTCACTATCAAACCTGAACCTACAAAATAGGTAGATTGTTGTCTCCTCGTTCTTATGTAATATATGATGATGATGATATCTGAGGTAACCCCCCCTCCAAATCCCAGGAATGCCTCTGATAAAATTATTAGTATAAACAACATCAAAAAATGTCCAAAAATACATAAGTGCATGTATCTATGTTGTATATATTTTAATTTTTATTTCTCTCTCTTTTTTTTCTGAAAAAGGCAAGGCCAAAAAAGAACAAGAGTTTATATATGTATAATACGCTAGTGTAAACACCAAAAACTGACGTCAAGCATTTTCAGGCCCTCCTCGTATATTATTTAAAAAAGGAAGAAAAAAAAGTAAAAGCAGTAGTAAGTATAGCCAGAGAAGGGAGTAAATATGCAGTAGTACTATGATTAAAATAATCACAAGAGTACTACTTCCAGGCTGATTCGGCCTTTCTCACTTCTTAGATAAACACGAACTGTAAGAGTGGGATAATAATAGTGTGTGAAGTAGTAGTCAAGACCTAAATTTCCCTGTGTTTAGAAGGAGAGTTCACATACATAAATGTCGACAAAGATTTGTAAGTGAGGAAGAATTCTTCTACTCCTCCAATTGACGAAAAAAGAGATCCACGCCAACCCGCACCTTATTCCTCCTTGGTCGTATATCATCAAACGGGAGAGGCACTTGCGTACTTAATAAAACACACGAGTAGTACAAGTCATATTATGTAGCGGATTTACAGGTCATTGATTTTTCTTCATCAAAGTAACCATCAAGGGATGACAGAGTTCGATCCAAAGACCATCAAATGTGTGGTTGTAGGAGATGGAGCTGTTGGCAAGACGTGCATGCTGATATCCTATGCTACAGATAAATTCCCTCAAGAATATGTGCCCACTGTTTTTGACAACTACATGGTGAATGTAATGATAGGGGATGATCCCTATACATTAGGACTCTTTGACACTGCTGGACAAGAGGACTATGACAATCTTAGGTAGTTACATTGATGAGATGAATTCATTTAATGTATAAATTAATTATTTCTTTTAGGCATTTGTGCTACCCAAATACAGACATCTTCCTCGTCTGTTTCTCAGTCATTCGTCCAAATTCCTTTGCTAATGTTAGACAAAAGTGGTCATCTGAAGTGAAAAAGTATTATAAGGCACCCATTCTATTGGTTGGGACTCAAGTGGATCTTCGCAATGATGAAAAAACGAAGGAAGCTCTCTCTAAATGTAAGCAAAAGCCCATTACAGAAGAACAAGGACGCTCACTTGCTAAAGAAATCGGAGCAGTACGTTATTCAGAGTGCTCAGCAATTACACAAAATGGTTTAAAAGACGTTTTTGATGAGGCTATAATAGCCGTTTTAGAAAGACCATCATCCGGGAAAGAGGACTCGAATGGAGGCAATCCTCTTCGGGCTTGTTGCAAGGCCATGTAGGCATTTTATGAAAAGAAGAGGATGACTTTATATAGATTTAAATATACGTTTTTTTATCATCCTGTGAAGTGATTAATTGAAAACCTAAGTAATGAACACTTTTAAGAGTTGAAAGAGTTCATGGACAATAAATTTCGGATTGTGATAATTAATTAATGAATGAATGATTTCTGATACAAAAAAAAAATAAGAAATAAAAAAGAGAAAATATATTTATAATGTCATGAACAACAAACCTGTAGATAATTTTATGTTCGTGTAGATATTGCAGGCCTAAGACAACACATGCTGTGTAAAAAACGGCTCTTGGCTCAGTGAAAACATCTGCATGGATATGCATCATAAGATCCCCTCCTGCTGCATATTCCATAACGAAACAAACATGACTTCCTGTTTGAAAACAAGCAAACATATTGACCAGAAAGGGATGTCGCATTGAGTTTGCAACTTCAAATATCCGCTTCTCTGCAAGCAAAGACTCGACCTCATCACGTACTATAATATCACCTTTTTTGAGAGCCTTTATTGCGAAATACTCCCCGGTATTCTTATAACGAGCTAATATAACCTGTAATTAATTAAAAGAATGGAATATTAAATCAATATTAATATTGGTCAATGATTCAAGGGCAGTGAAATTAGTAACAACAATTAGCAACATTGATTAATGAATTATTACAAAATTGCCACTTCATTAACTACTAACTAACTAACACAAAAATTAATTTAAAAGGGAAAACATCCTTCTTTGTAATAATAAAGAATAATTATTATTGTTATTTTAATCATTATTTGTTAGAATAAAAAATGATTCTAATAAAATTTTAATAAGGACGACTCTTTTTGACCTTGAAATAGGTATTATTAATAAGTAGGTATTACATGTAAGTTGACTAGCAGAATAAAGGGAGTTTTTTTTTATGGTGATTATACAAAAAGAAAAAAAAGAATTACTTTTCCGAAATGACCACGACCCAGAACAGTAACGAGTTTGAAGCTCTCAAGCCCCATATTTGAATCGTTTCTTTGAATATTAGCAAATCGCATGGATGCTCTTGGATGAGCCGTGGGAGGACTACGACTACTCCTCTCCACAACAACATTATTGTTGTTTTTATTATTGAGGTGTTGTTCATTGGATGAGGACTCTGGATGATTTGAGCGAGAGGATGGTGTACCACTACTTGTCGTAGTCGTAGTCGTCATCATGGTTGAAGAAGAAGGATGATGAACACTACCAGTAATCGGAGGTCCAACACTCGTGCAGCAACCCCCAGCTTCATCTTCATCATCACCCGACGGGAAAGTAATCACGGGATGAACAGAGGGAGATTCTGGAGATCCAGGATAGGATACACGTATGACCGAGGTGTGGCCTTTCTTTTCGAGTTCGTAGACGGGCTCTTGGTGTGCTGCATTTCCATTTTTATCAGTAGAGGATGAAGAGGACGAAGAAGAACGGGTATTGGATGAGCGTGGAGCAGGTTTAGGAGGTATGACTGCTGTATGGTGATTGTTATTATCCGTGGAACTTCGTCTTTTCCAAACATCATAGCCCTAATTAGAATAATTAAAGAAATAAGTGTAAGCCTTAAATGGATGGATTAATTTTAATGTCCATATTATCAAACGCGGAGCCTGCAGGCCCTGATTAATTTAATAACTAAAAGGCTTACTGGATTATCATTATCGATTGTGTGTGAAGGAACAGGGGGAGCAGGACCTTTGGATGGTCGTCGATTTTGATGAGCAGCTGAATCGTATGATGATGGAGCAGGGGTTGTTGCTTCAGCAGATCGACGGATATCATTCTGGTTGTTCAGGTTATTGGTGTTGCTATTTTGGCCACTAGAGGAGGTTGATGAAACAGTTGTGACTGTGGAATTGGTTGAGTGTTGATCAAAGTCCAATCGTGTAGGTCTGGGAGCAAAGCCTATAAGAAAAAAAAATCAAGAGTAATGCTCATATTATTATAATATTTTCATGAGAAGTCCTTGAGAAATAGGAAAAAGTATAAAAAAGTATCTATTAATAATCTCTCTAACAAATGCATAAAGTACATTTACGATACCCATTCCTTTTAAATATCAAGGAAAAGGTGAGATTTCTCTCTATTCCTAACCACCCGTGATATTGTATTAAGTAATGTAACGTAAACCACCTTTGAATTTAGCAATGAGTGGAGGTATTATTAATTTATTAGTACACACACAATATTTCTACCTCCGCAAATTGTAAGAAAAAAAAAAATAACAGCAAAAAATTGGTTATTATCGATATGTAAGAGCTTAGGCGTACTTTTAAAGAAAAGAACAATTGAATTGGTTTTTTTTTTGTTCAAAAGTATGAAAAATAATTCACAACTCATTCTCCCATCCTCTTTTAAAAGCAACCAACCAAATTAGGAAATACTTCATACACAATATGAAAAGGATATTGCATCAATATTTCATATATACGTATTTTAAAGGACATGGGATAGAAAGTGGGGTTAAATATACGAAATAAAGGTCAAATGTGGAGTAAGGGACTTGTTGTCCCTTACTCCACAAAAAGTGTACTTTTTGTGGAGCAGGTAGTCAAAAAGAAAAAAAGAGAGACAAAATATCCACGATTATATTATTAAGATCTCTGAAATACATACATACGCCCAGAATATTTAATCAACAATCGTGGGAGGGAGTTGTTTTGGTTTATATTTATTTTTGGGCCATCTATAGCAACAACTAACTACTATTAATACTGTCTATGATTCCATCAAGATGGATTTCTCACGACACTATCCCACTACTACTAGCCCAAAAAATGTACATTGCATTTTTTTTGTCAGCTGTCGTTTTCCTCCCCTATTATTAATAGCATTTGGAACAACGTTGATGTATGAAAGTTATTTGTGAACCATTCTTATCATCAAATGAAGAAATGTTCAACAGTACCAACATAATTGTCAAGAATTTTGGCCAACTATTCGCAAACGATTTGGGTCCTTTTTATCTTTTTCTTTTGCAAGGAGGAACAAACTGATTTTGAGCCTGTTTTTTGTTTTTTTTTCTCTTTTGCGAAGAGGAAAGGTTGAACACGGTGTTATGATACCAATACAACTCATGTCATTCATTTCATTGTCAACTATCGATTTTGATAGTTATTTTCCTCTAATCAAAATTCTGAACGTTGATTGATTGAGTAAGCTATTGTTAAGACTAACAATTATGGATTAGTCATCTTATAGCTAGAAATAATTTTACATAACTACTAACAAATAATTTTGGAGACTTTTTTGAGGAAAGGTTGCGATATACACTTAGTATTACGTTAGTCTACACAATAACGGTGACAGGTTATAATGGAATATGCTCTTGTTAAAAAACTTGCATTTAAAACCATTTTAATTGAAATACTGCTACAAATTCAAAAAACACCTTCCCAACTTCATACCCCAGTGATGTCATTATATACTAAAACGGCTAAGAATTACTATTTTCTTTTCTACTGACTAGTTTTTATTATAGACTTTAGTTGGAATTGAAATATGCTCTTATTTATTGAGATTGTTGAACCCATTTCCTCTTATTATCAAAGAATATTAAAATCACACAGTTGGGGTAAGATGTTGGGCCTTTTTTCTTCCTTTATGACTGATTTTTATCAGGGACATATTCATCAAACTTCCAATATTTAAATATATATTATGTAGATATATAAAGGAAATGATTTTTTTTTTAAATATACTCTTCCATCCTTCCTAATATCCCCCCACTATGTATTGACCCTCACCACTTTCACCCAAATTTAAAAGCAAGCAGGCAGATAACCTCTCTCTCTCTGTCCATCTATTTATATGTAAACATAAATAAAATTTTGCATTCTAGAAATTATTTAAAGGAGTAAAGAAATGAAGAAAAAGAGAAAACCTATTTATTATATTTTTTTTTACTTTGCTTCATCCTGAATGACCTTTAAACATACTTCAATTAAGCCTAATTTCGTACGCATTCAAGGAATGTTAATGAATCCGGGACTATGACATGGATGATACTGTTTTACTTTTGATATAAAAAGAAGAAAATAACAGGCCTCCTCTTCCGTAATGACAAATATATAATAGATTAACTTCCGTTTAATCAAGGTCTGGAGCCAATGCATAATGGACTAGGGGCTACAAAAAAGTTTTCCCTCGTAAATCATTGTGCGTTCAGTTTGGATCCGAGTCACTTCTAGAGAACTTCCTACGTCAGAAGGGGATTAATTGTAATATACTCCAATTTATACTAGCAAGGGGCATGCCCCCTCCTCCCTGCTTTATGATAATTTACAATGATTATATAGCAGAAAAAAACGGTGCGCGGAGCCTGACATACCCATCTGGAGCAACTCCATCTGAGCATTCAGTGTAATAAATAATCCAGGTCTCTCTATATGTGCCTACTACTATATAGTATGATTGCTTCGTTTCTGCATACATCCTCTAATATACATTGCAAAATCCACATTTATAAACAGTCAAACCTGTATTAAGTGATCAGCCAATGGAAACTGAAAAAGCACTCAGCAACCAAGCTTCCTATTTTGTTACAAAATATAAAAAAATTGAAGACTGGGTATGTCCGTGCAGTGCGGTGAAAGGCTTAAAACAGGTGGATCTTAGACCAGGTTTGACTGTACATTGTACAGTGACCAGCAAATGATACGTTTAATATTCGTTTACTTTATTCCATACGATGATTAAAATTTAGTAGTTAATATAATCATTTCATTCGTGTTTGCGACCCAATGTCAATGGAATTGAACACCTTGCAACTCGAGTATTAGTACAATCATTATCCTTGCCTCGTTGTGTACACAGATGCCTAGTATTTCCTCCTTAAAAAGTCTGTCTTTAAACAGAACCAACTGTCCGGACTGTTCGGCCTATTACTGTATTTATACTTCAATTAAAAAAACCACATTTCAATATATATGTATTTATACATATATATATTGTATGTCCAACCAATATGTATGTAAGGGCAATGCCTTAAGCAATAAGGCATAGAGGTGGGGGGGGATAGTAAGTATGTACTAGAATAGGGTTTATTATTTATTTATTTAAAAAACGGGGATACTTGACATTGAATTCAAAGTATGTATAACTTGTAAGTATAATATATCTACAAAGTAGTAGATTATTTAAATAAGAAGTTCCTCATTCTCTCACCATAGGAAATGACTTTGGTCCTTCGACTCAACTTCGTCAAGGCAATTTTTCCACCAGGTAGGCCCGTAGCAGACTCATACCCATAAATATACATATTTATGGAAGTCATGGAGGGCTGTTGAATTAACCCCATTTTCTGAAGAAGGAAGGAAATTTTGACGATTTGGCGGGCTATCACGCACGCAGTTGTCACCTTCTAAATAAGCTAAAGCTAGACCAAACACAAACAACAATGTTTGAGAAGGATATATATCAGTATATAATATATATATAGCAACACTTTTTGTGAGGGGGCTGGCAAATAACCACGCACAAATAATTTTGTGAGAAAACAATGTTACATATTTGCAAGGAATTTTGTACACGACTGATGAACAACTAACTAACTAACTATCTAGAGCCAGAACATCACACACGAGAACACCTTTATTATTTAGTTCGAGGACCACCTTCGAAAGAAAACTAAGGCACCAAAAAAGAATAATTTATATATTCACTACATAAAGTATATACAAGAAGGCCTATCCAAGAAAGAAATGGTATACAGTGCGAGGGACGAGCGCACGGCTCTCTGTGTAATTCATGAGTAGATCATTATTTCAACAGCGCCTTTTATTACATAGTAGTAGTCAGTTATTAAAGTAGTCACTAATAAGTATGAAAAACCATAGTATTATAAAAGAAACGAGGGAGAGAAACAGAATATCACTACTTAATATGTAATTTTTCAAGCATAAATTCATGCAGAGTGCTATATTTTCTATGAATGAATGCACATTGTACAAATCATTAGGGCTCTCAAGCATACATGTATAATTAGAGAGAAAGCAATGATAACTCTCCTGCGTTACCTCAAGAGCAATCATGAAAAAAACTCATGCAAATAATATATTCTTTCATTTATATTTTATATAAACCACCTAATATTTCATTGACTTATTATTTTGGTCAATTATATGGGCTATATAATCAAAGCCCATATAACCATATTTGAATGTCTCTTTTGACTATGTAAATATATTAATATAGGAACAAGACTATATGTGATGAGAAGGGAAGGAAAGTTAACGAAACAAGACGAAATTAACACAGATTGAGATAACCCACAATGAGAACAATAGAAGGGGAACCAAATCTTGCAGTATAATTTAATTACGATTTCATCCACGTTATTTTAAATTAGGATGCTTTATTACACAACCAAACGACAATTGAAGCAAATAAAACAAGTTCTGTTTTATTCCATGTCCCTTACTTTTGGCCTGCCTCTGTCTCACACTCCTCCATTCGGGACCTCAACCTCATCGACTCTGCAGTTTGGGTCGTCTTGGAGAAGAAAACTTGCCGCACCTCTTATCCAAATTTGGATTAGCTCCGAGCTGTCATGATGATAGCGTGCTACACCATGGACACGGCCTTTATCAAAAAGAACTGCCAATTTGTTCGGCAGCGTGTAAAAGCTATTATTCTTTGTGAAGGAGGACATATTGAATAAAAAATTTCGTAATTTAGTCGTACTTCTCCAAGTTTTGGGCCACAGACTCATTTTTGAGAAAACTCATCGTTTTATGTTGATATATATAAGATTTTTACTATGTCAAGTTAGGAGTTAGTAAAAGTTGTAACTTTTACTATAAACAGATTGTACATATTGCAATTATATACATGGCATTAAATGAAGAATTTATACCCTACATGTAATAAATATAATATAATTGCATGTAGATAAATTAAAGGAACAATTTTGGGACTTTTCTGATGAATAGTAACTACTAATCGGTTAGGAACTCTGCAATACATTATGTAGTTGGTAATACTTAATTAAAATGGCGTGTGTTATATGAATAAAATGTGTCGTTGAAACTGCAACCAACCATTTTACTTTCCTTTATAGCTATTAATACATGTTATCAAAATACTATTTTTAACTAACAATAAAACGTATTCCGTTTGATATACTTAACGAGTAATAGAACAAGTGGAACATTTCATTATATAATGTGCCACAGAATACATCAAATCCATCAACGATTAATTTTATTACAACCTTAATATATTGATGATCTATTGGAACACTAATCCACCTTGAACTTGCTCTCATGGAACTGACAAAACCTTGATTCGTTCAGAAATTTGACATTTTTCATTCTTACTTGGTTTTATATAGGATAGTTTTCTAGCAGGGGTTCCTTACTGAGGAGACTATTTTGTATGTGATATAATGGGGCTATAAGTCCCGTTTCTAATACAAATTAAGTATAATACTTTTTTAAATACGCTAACTCATTTAAGTTGGAAAACCGCTCCACCTGACGTTTTCAAAAATATTGATTTTTTGCATTAATGATATGTAGAAAAGATATATTTTTAAGTGGGAGATGAATTTTTTATTATTTTACATTATTATGTTAGGCAGAATGCCCTAATTGCAATGTACACACACAAATTGGAAGAATGTTTTATCTGCCAGATAACGCATTTAACCACGTATAACATCTAAATGATTGAAGATCATTAATCAAATGGTGAATCTCTAAGCTGCTGACGTCGCTGGCTTTATCGCTAAAGATGATTGATTAATCATAAATTATTTGCAATACTATCTAGAATATCTGAACAATTTAATTATTGCTCAAAAATATATCACTTAATCAGCTCTGTTGTTCATCCTAGTTTCATTGTAGTCAAAGAAACAATTTTATTTGAATATGTTGCAATAAACTATTATTACTATAAAAAATAGGAGTGTATTTTATATTTTGCCAGATATGTTCAATATTTTCTCATAACGAAATCTACCTATAGTGAAGAGTATAGTGTTTAGCAAAATATCGTGAAGAAATTCCTTATCTGATTATTATTAATTAAAAAATTTGTGGATAAACGCCCAACGTGCATTTTTTTGGCTATATCATGGGTTTTGGAAAATATGAACCCTTCCCATTTGAAGTTAGGAATCAGTGATGATGATAAAAAACTAACCAGATTTAATCTATGCTGTAGTCTATAGGATGGAGGTTGCAATTAGCATGTACCTCAACATAAGGACTGTTTAACGTCCGGTACGACTGCAGATATACGGCGCTAGTATCGCGAAAAAACTCAATAGGATTCTAAATGATAATTATGACGCAAAACATTGTACAAATACAAAATCAAAGTGAAGTTTATACATCAAGAAAAGGATGCCACGAAGTAATTTTAATTTTTTGACAGAAATTTGTCTTCCTCTCGGCGTTTAAAATTTGAGATCCTGTCAGGTTTGATTGAATAGAAGGCGCCTTAGAGGCTATTCTTGTACTATTAGTATTGGACCGCTCCTAGACTAATTTTCATCAGTTCCCCCTCCCCCTTTTGAGTCTTCCTTTTTTTTATCGGTTCTATCCTTTTATCGCTCAACGGTCCTACAGTCCTAGCAATCTTTAAAATTTATTCCCTCCTACCTAGGATTGAAGAATATAAAGATGAAGAAAAGAATGAATGATAACTAAAACGCATAATACGAGGGTCGTATGAAAAGTTTCCGACATATCAAAGATTCAAGACAATTATTATTTTTCAACATAGTCTCCTTGTAACTCTAATCACTTCTCCCAGCGATGCTCCCATCTCTCTAAGCCGTCCAAATAGTTCTCGGCTTTTTCTCTGCAAAATAATTGTTCACGAGACACTTTTTGTTCCTGGCTGATTTACTCCGAGTTAGATTGACGCGTCAAATTTGAACACAACAGCCTTTATATCCTTGTTATTGTTTGAATCTATTTAAAGGTTACTCTTTCAAAAACAAATATTTAATGGCAGCTCGAACCTTGATTTTGTCCACTTTTACCAAAACACTCACATTAACCACTCAAACTGCGTGTTCAAAATGGATGAATCTTTGTTGAGAAACTGTCATTAGATGCTGGATAGATGTGACTAGCTTTTATTTACGAATGATGCCATCTTCACATTGAGGTGGTAAACTTTTCAGACCGCCCTCATTATACTTCAAGTATTTTGTCTATTTGAAAGAGGTTAGGCTAAAACTTTAACAGGTGAAATGACATAGATGGTAACTACGTCAGTTCAACTGTATTAGTTACACTAAAAGATCAGTCCTAGGACTGAGAAATTATACTAGACTGAAAGGACTGCAGTTTTTTTAGACCGATCCAACACATACTTACTAAACAATAAATTGTTCCTTTTGCCAAGTCTTAAACTCCTTCTTTTTTGTGATTGCACATTGTACAATCTACATGCTACAACTCGTGAACGACATATAAATGCAAAAAAAAAAAAAAAAAACCTCAAGCAAACAAGTGTTCAAAAATTTAAAAAAATGCAGGTACATTGAAGCCATATGCCACTCTTCTACTGTAAAGGGTTTCACTACGAAGCAGACATACATATTTATAATAAGACATATAAACTATAATATGCATGTATATATATAATCCATTAAACGGTGTTTCAATGTCCTCTATGGAACATTGACTCTCTGATTTCACAATATGACACGTACTGCCCCCCCTGCTACTGACTGCTATTTTGCCGTCGTCACACTAATTTATGTATAAGGTTTTATAAGAATAACGTCGTCAGGATTGTCCCATTAGCACGATTTTAATGGATGGGCTCCTTGAAGTCAATGTCAATCATCAATGTATAATAATTAGTAATATATCGTCGTTATGTGTATGTGTCTGTTTTGCGATATATTCAAAATATTGTGTGTAAATAACTATACATTTAATATTTGAACATTCAGACAGGCATAATTACTTTGGAAGCAAATTACATATTGTTATTACATGCTAATAACAATATGCCCCAAAAAACTATTCGTTTCCTCTCCAATATTGTGACGACTCATTTTTTTGTTTGCAAAAAACACAATTAAAGAGAAATTGAGGAAGAAAAAACAACGTAGTTTTTAGTGTTGGGACTCGATCCAAGACTGATTTTTAATATCAGTTCGGGTATTAAAGGTATTTTTTCTATATTAATTTGAACCGATATTTTGGTCCAGACCGTGATTTTAGACCGTAGACCGAAATTTAATCGTTTTCAAATCGTGGACCGATTATTTTTTTTGGTAACAATTTTTAGTACGATGTTTTTGGTCTCAATCTATGGACCGATATCCTGCCATATCATGATTTATGAGTTGTACAAATATGTATGATCCATGTAACTCCATATTACGTTATTGTAGTTCGATATTGACAAATTATAATCACAATTTATCAATAATTCATCTATAGAATCGGTCAACACCGAATTTTATATTAAACCGATACAGACCAATTTTGTCTTTGGGAGTAATATAAACCGATTTTTTCTTTAAGAAAGGTCAAGATCGAACTTATTTAAAGAAGCAAAACTATCTCAGACCAGTTTAGAATTTTCAAACCGATCCCCAACACTAGTAGTTATGTAATAATAATTCTTCATCAAGATGAATCTACAATGAATCTAGGTATCGGGTGGTCCATTGAATTCTGAGCACTAAGTAATTCAATGATTAATGAAAGTTGAGTGATTCAAATTCATTCATATTTCGATATATTAAAGCATAAACAATTAGTTACAAAACAAAACAAATATGAGCTCTCTTGCCCTCGTACAAGTCGAGAAAATGACACTTGAACTTAATCAACGAATTTGCAATTTTTAATTGCAAAATCTACTTATATCTGTTTGTAGATCAAGTTAAATAAAATATATTTATATATAAGTAAATATAGAATCAAAAAACCCAGAAGCAGCTTCCCTTTTATAAAAAAACTCAAAAGCAAATTAATATATAAATTGTATGCATTACATAAATTTAAATCAGAGAGAAGATTCAGTGACGTTGTTGAAATAGTGGGCGAATATGTGTATACATTAGGGCAATCAGAAGTAACTAACTAGTTTTACTTAGTCATGCTTCTAAAGTTGAGCAATGGTAATCACTTTCAATATAATCAACATAGTACTGTCATATTAAAACATGAAGAGGTGGATTATGTTGAAGAGATGTGAAAATGGTGAAAGTCCGGTGAGCGTGCATTTTTTAAATAAGTATATGTTGGTAACCAGTATGATACTAGTGATTTTATTCATTATTACTCCTAATTTTTAAAACTCAAACTTATTATTATTGGTTCTGCGGTCCTTTGAGTTTGATCACAGCTTTCTTTTTTAAATAAAAAAATATGTTCTGTATTTTCTTTTCAGCTGTTTTCATAAGCCGACTCTTGTATAATTTAAGGCAGCGGACTCTACAAACTCAAAAAAGATATTACATAAGATTTAGAATTTGAGATTAATGCCTATCTATCAAGGGCCTTCGCTATGAATTCGTTTCATTTCATGCTCAGTCATTGATAAGACTATCAATTCAATATATATGATAATGAATAACTATTAAATGGATAATAATTAAAAGTTGACAAGACGAAAAATACAGAATACCGCATGGTTAATAGAAATACAAGGTTAGACTATGATGTAATCGGGCTTGCTAGAATTTTAATTTGGTGTATCTTACCGACTCCAGGGCAAGAAAGACAGATTTTGACAAAACGCGTAACCACTCATACACTATGAGGTTAATATTAAAAAGAGTGGATGTCAAACATTAGTCGTACACGCGTTATGGCATGTCCTTGTATTTCTATTCACCCGAGAATACCCTATGTTGTTGTTTTTTCAAATTTTTCCTTTCCCTTTTGACAGTCGAGATTGAGAGTGGATAAAAAAAGCTAGACGTGGGTCCTAATAAAATTTGTCAGTCCTAGTACCGGTCCTTATCGATCTTAAATGGTAACTAGAACTCTTTTAAGAGACAAGATATCTGGATTTTTAAGTAAGATGTGTGCAGCTAGAACGTATGACAATCAAGTATTTTAGTTTGTATTCATTATTGTCATATTTTTATCAATTCTAGCTAAGAGTGAAATAAAATGACTGATGCATCACGAGTTCTAAAACACATTGCCGGAAAAAGAATAACTATATTTTCTTATGATCCATGGTGCAATTATCTTGCATCCTCATGTTACTCCAATTTTAAAAGATTAAATGTTTTATTATTTACCACGGATTGCAATGAATAATTGTTGATTAATTAATTATCATCTCTGACTCCACAATTCTCATGGTGGTTTTGTCATTGGACAAGAAACTTACACCACACAAGGAGTACAAGTCCATACGAAAAATATTCACCCAAAAAATTCAAACATCGATAGCTGACATCGAGATACCCTGTATATTTTGGTGTTCCCGAGGTAATGCTGGAATTTATGGGGAGATTTGCATGATTAGTGTAACAACGGCTCTTATATCAGTTCAAGCCAACAGTTGAAGATTCTTTATAATGAAATACATCAATTGTCAATTAATTAATCATTCAATTCGTGGCAACTAATCATTGTATCATTTAAAATTGGAAAAATATGATTAGTGTTGTATCGGTCCTTATGTAGGACCGCGGTCTAGCCCGATCCCATCCAGTCCAATCCCACTTGTTGGTTCTCAAAGAATGTAAAATCGATCCCTCGTGACGTCAGTGAGGGTATTTTTCCTCTTTTTAATTATTCTGTTATATTATAAGATAAATTATATAACTAATTAACAATATAGTATGTTGGTATTATATATTATTATCGTGAAAAATATAGTAATTTTTGCAAGATATGTGCAATAATCTTAATACATATTTCATACATCTTATTTGTATTAATAAAACATCGTTATTTGCATGAAAAAATCCAGGGGCCGACAGTGAAAGACCTGTCCCAAAGACATCATCAAATATATTTATTATTTTGTTCGGCAAAATGGCATTGGGCTAATTGTCCGCTCACGATTATTATTTACCAATCCGACATTGCTTTTAGTAATTATGCGTCAACAAACAGACAAACGTCACTCTATTAATATAAAAGATAACTTCGTAACAAACCCGCAATGTTACCCTCTGTTTCTTATGAGCGCACTAGTTACTCAATGCTTAGGTGATCTCTCCTCAAAAAGGAGAATAACTGCTTGAGAGAATAGAAAACATTGTGCAAGTAGTCAACAACAACACAACTCGTACGTTTAAGAATGCTTAGTATTTACAATCCTACATATGTATGACTTTTTGATGTTAGTCACATACATTATTTTTTATTTTATATATTACACTTTCCTTTTCTTTTTAAATATGAGTTTTGGAAACACATGCTCGTGGTTAAAAATAAGTTCTCAACTCCATACAGTATATAGAAGTGTAAAATATGAGACACTAAAGCGCTTGCAAGATTTAATTCATTTTTTCATACTGATTTTAAACAACTCTGAACGTATTTACTCTCTTTTCTTTTTAAATATGACGCGCAAGTTAGTTTTTTTTTTCTTTCTTTTCTTAGATCAACTATTTTCATAGTCCTTAGATATATTCAAAATAATTGCACGTTGTACATTCACAAATACAGATAAAAAAAAATTTATTACTATAGATTATCAAACAAGGATGCCCAGTTCAGGCAAAATACATTAACCTCCATTTTCATAAATAATTTGCTCTTATTCGCCAATTAAAAAACGCTAGTCACTCGGCATAATTAATGTGTTTTGACTGGATATTCTATGCAAGATATTTAGTGATTTTCTGTCTGCCTAAAAAGAACCATCTTCTGACAGGATTAATTTGTTTAAAATTTACACAAACATTTTGAAGATCAGGGAGTCTCGTAAATATAAAAAAGTGACTTTACAAAAATTTGTCAGTTAGTTTCTTTTCGCTGAAATATGTCTTCTCTCAAAGTTACAAACATTTACATTTTATATTATTTCAACTCCCGAGGATTTTGAACCATTTTCACATTTCTTAATCATAAGATTTCTAACATATATAATAATAATAATGAATATTCTTAGTTCTTGTCTTACCACCAGAATGATTTGAAGAAGAGGACGTGGAATTGGAGTCTGTAGAGGAGACAGATTTTTGGAAATTCAAGTTTCTTTTGAACAGTCGTCCCCATGTGGCAACGTTGATATTCATTTGGTCGGGTCGAGGGATTTTCCCTTGTTGTCGGAAGATTTTCCGCTGACGACGAAGTTTTGGTTTTCGAGTGATCATTGGATTTAAGAATTTGATCTACAATAAAAGAAGTAATTACTATTATTAAGGAGTTCTTTTTAATATTGTAGGTATTAAACCATCACTATTAGATTAATAATAAAAACAAATACATTTTGCAATAGGAAATTTGCACATCACTTCTCCTAAAAGTTTACATATAACTATGTAAATTTTTTAATGGATGAGGAACGCACGAAATCATTGTAGAACTATGTGTGTCTGTGGTGGCTTTTTTGAGATTTTTTTTTTTTTTTTTGTAAATCGACGTTTCTTCTTAATATTTTAGGAGTCGAGTGTACCTATGTATATATACGTATGTGTGTTTACCACTGCAAAATAGGTCTGTGGGTAGATTTATAGATTCTTTTTTTTTTCTTGTAACAAAAAAATAATAGAATAGAATCTTTTAAGCCTAACAATTTTATGTGTGTCATAGGCCTAACAAAGAAAGAAAGAAAGAGAAAAAATAAGACATAGTACTGGAGTACATTTTTTTATGATGATTAAATAAGTATTATAAAATACCATTATTCAATGGCACCTCCTCTATCGTATATACAAACCAAACATAATTAATTTACGAGATTCCGTGATTATAAGCATTACTACATAGGATTAGTGTTGTGACAGTCTTTATTTATTCGGTTCAGTCCATGATCCTACCAAGGACCAAACTTAGAAAGTTTTAGAACTGATATACAGGACAGTACTGGACAGGACTGCAGTCTTCGGTTCCAAATAAGGACCGAAATAACACAGGCATATGATATATATATCGAATACTACAATACACTGCATATTGTTGGACCCGAGTTATAATTCACGAGTTCGAATAATACAACACTTATGCAGCATCAGAAATATAAAAATAACTTTCCATTGGATTAAATCTAAGTTACAGGGGCACGATAGGGGGATAGCTACCGTCCCATCCAAAAAAAAGGAAGATTGAAGTCAAAGATTAGTCCAGAAACGATAAAAAAAAAAATTATACATCCTCCCGCCCACATAAAATCCTGCGGACACCCCTGAAGCTGTTCCAACAATTAGGCATCAGTATTGTTTCGGTCCTTATTTAGGACCAAGGACCGTGGTCCAGCCAATGAGGGTTTTTTTCCTTATTTTTTTAAAATTATTCCATTTTGTTATAGAATAAATTATATAATATGTGAGTATTACATTTTATTTCATGAAAAAAAATAATATTTTTTGTGAGATATGTTAAATAATCTTAAAACATATTGCATATATCAAATTTGGTTAAATAAACCATCGATATTTTTACATGAAATTCTAAGCACCGACCGATCCTTTAGATCGACAGTCCTAAGTACCGACCCTAAGACTGGACTGGACCGACAAAACACTAGGCATGAACATTGTTCACTAATATTCATTTTGTAGACATAGCAGGCGCTTCGAAAATTCTTCTGAGCATGGAGCATTTTTTAAACAAGCCACAGACTGTCACACCACCTTGCGGATAATATAAATTTTATTACTTTGCTCATGTTCTATTAAATCAGTTTGACTGATAACAAGAACAAAGGATTTCGTCTTTTTTGATATAATTTTGATTATTTAAGTTTAGTCGAGTCGGAATAAATAATAATTTCAAGTTCGATTATTGCTCGAATCCAACTCTAATATTAATTAAATCATAGCACGCAGGATACAGATTGGAGCACACATCTTTTGTTTATACAATCTATACCTCCATACATTAAACATCCATCTATCTATATTACCTACTCTCAACTGCCTGTGTTGTTTTTCAAGGAGGAACAAATACGAAATTTAACATACCTCTGCAAAAAGTAAACCCTGAGGTTCAAGTTGTAGAGCCATTCCGTGTCGAAAATCATCGACAAATTCTTCTAATCGAAGGAATTTAACTGCACATAAGGAACGGTAATCTCTCCAGTATACATCGATCTCTAATTCTCGGGACTTTTCTAAATTGATACTGAACCTGGAAATGAATAAGTAAAATAAATAATTAATCAAATGTAGTCATAATGGGACAAATGCCCCAAATTAGGGAATTTAATATGCTATAACTTTTAATTAATGCCCAAAAATGTTTTTTTCCTAAAATGTCTTTAAAAAACATCCACAAATTTAGTTTTTTTTTTTCACCCCAGACCCAAATTTGTATCGATATTTTAATAGTTTAGAACCGTCATAATAATTTAAATATATCTAAGAAAATGCTTCATTCAGAGCCCATAACGCTCAATAAGAGAGCTCCTTGGTTATGCGGCACATTATCCAGATTAAGAACCACTGCTTTACAACAATTGAAATGACTCTAATGTACATATGCGACCCTTGCTACAAAAGGAAGAAGAAAAAAGTTTCGAGAGATAAGTTATCAAAATGTAAAATCTCATTGCCTTATAAGTATTGTTTGAACATAAGAAACTAAAACGTGCTTTTGCAACAAAAACAAACAAACAATTTGGGAGGATTATAAACGCATTGAAGGTTTTTAAAAGTTAAAATAACATAGCCTCATGTTTAAGGGCAAAAAAAGCATACATTAAGAGTATTCAAATCGTCATGAAACTTTAAATATAAAACGCTCTTTTGCAGCAACAAAAGCATATCTTCAAGAATTGTTTTCGCGGGGATAATCGTATATCATTTGACGTAATTATACATTCCCCACCATATCCAATTTTGAAGGAAAAGGAGTAATATATAAACTGCAAATAAATAAACAAAACAAAAAGATCCAAGGCTCCATCATTCGTATAATTGTAAAGCAAAAAAATATCTTAAGAATGAGTCAAGGTTATTTGATTTTTTTTACATTCTTTTAAAGCCATCATCATAATTAATATGACAACACAATTTCATCTCAACAACAAAGATGAAAGACGCAACAGGAGTAGTATGGATATGTTTGTACAATATATACTGTTCCAATTTAATGTTGTATGTAACACATACCAAAGATTATAATAATAATGATTACAAAAACTTGTTAAAAAAACCTTCCATTAAATATATACGATAACAGTAATCACGCAATGTTTTTTACTACATACCTTTGATCCCATGCTTGTTGTGAACTAGGCTTCCAATTGGTCTGACCAATAGGCACGTTATCCAATTTTAAAACTGCCATAATTTCATCTATGGGGAAATGTATTAATAGTTATATATAGAATCTGCATACATTTGGTGGAGCAAAATAATAATCAGCGTACCCCTGTGGAGAAATAGTGGGTTTTTTATCTGTATAATTCCATAAAAATTGGATCAGATCTGTTACAATAATAACATTAGGAATCATAATATCAATTATACATACTTTATTTTATTAATTATTTTTAAATAAATACTATTAGGAAAAAGTGACTTTACGATCAAATTATATTACATTCACAGTCAAGATTTTATTTAATGAAATATTTGACGAAAAAATATTCATAAAACCGTTTAGAACAAGATTGATAATACGTGGCTGTAAGGTCACGTATTTTGCTATATATATTTAATAAAATTAATTTATTTTAATTTACATTAGTGATGGATTTCGAGTCCTAACTTTATATCCGGTAGTTTAAGTTCTTTAAAAAAAATCATAGTTATTTGCATAGTTTTATGATTATCGACGCAAGAACCGAATGTAGTAGATTTTTCAGTTCTTGGTGCTAAAACCGACCAAAATAATACATGTATTATTATTCTTGGTTACATATTAGGTTTCATTTTCAAATTGAGTAGTACTAGACTTGAGATTTTCTTTTATGTAGAGAATGATTCCGGATCTTAATTTTAGATCAGAGTAGTTTCGGTTCTTTAAAAAAAATGTTTGGAAAATTTACCTAATTTTATAATTATCGGTGCCAGAACCAAACATTGTAGACTTTTCAGTTCTTGTTACTAGAACCGAGAAAAATAATATTTGTAGTATTATTCCCAGTTATATTCTTAGGTTCCATTTTCAAATTGACTCATGCCAAAGATCAAAAAATTAACTAGAACTAGACTTGAGGTTTCTTTTAGGTAATGCAGGATTTTGGGTCCTCATTTTAAATCAAAGTAGTTTGGGCTTTTAAAAAAATTATTCGTGTTATCCGTATAATTTTTCGCTTCTCGATGCCAGAAGAAAACATTGTAGAATTTTAAAAAATTGTATGTTATTATTGGTTCTATTTTTGGGTAATATTTTCAAATTGACTCCTGTTGCGAATCAACAAATGGACTAGGACTATATTTGAGGAAGTTGTCTTATGACTCGCCTTGGAAACTTGACACTGAGCCACGACTCTATACGTCTTTTTTATTAAATACAGTCCTTACCATTTATCTAATCGAGAGCCAAAATTCAGTTTCGGTCTTTTTACAAATATTTAGAACGGGAAAGGAGTTTTTGTATCTGTTATATGTATATTCCAGATCCATGACTAATTGACAATATTATCTGGTCATGAAAATAATATCAAAAATAAGCTATTTTTACGGGGATTCATTGACTTATTATTTTCGCTCCACTAGAATGACGATACGTACTACTTGTGTCATCTTTGATATTATAGCTTTTAGAAGAACTGCGAGTCACTCCTTTCATAAAAGAACGTAGATCAGAATGAGCAGAGAATACTCCTGGTTGTTCCTTATTTCTGGATCGACCAGGTACATCATCTAAAAGATCTTGGCAACCCAGAAGTCGAACCTGCAAGAACATAGTATATAAATTTAATAAAGTACACATTAGATTATTCCGTTTATGGGCTAATATTTTCCCCCTGGTATACAAAAACAAATGGAATTTTGAGTATAAATTAGCCATTTCTAAGCCTCTTGTAGCGTACCGAATATGAAGATGCTATGAGTCAAATTCTTTAGTACTAGGTTTATCAGTTTAAATAGTAATAATTTTTTTATCATATATATATATATTATACAAATATTTCTCTAAATAATCATATTACGGTGTTGATCATTTTTAGGGCTACCCCCCGGAAAGCTAGCAATGCCCTGTTAAGCAGTATTGTGCACCTTGTTCTTTTAATAATTGAAGATGTGCTCAATGATTTACAGTTTCCCTGTATTTATAAAACGGTGTACAAGAGAGTGTTTAGCTATAACTAAACAAAGTCTATTCGTCAACAAATGTTTTTTGCACGACGATTAAGAGAAAAAACAATTGTTTTGTCTGTTTAAAACAAAATGTGACGAAACAATTTCGAAGCATAAATCCCCTTTTTCAAATTAAAATGCTGCAAGATACCTCAAACTTTGCCAAAGTGGGTTTTTGTATTGTTTCCAGAGTAAAATATATATGTGCCGTGAAAAAATATAATCGACAACAAATTGAAGATCTTACCTCTAGCTTCCCAGTTACGGCTGCGGCTCTGGAAAAGGAAACTGAGGTTTTGTGCGTTCTGTTAGAAATTTCGTTGGTGTTGCGGGGTTTGAGTGTGTTTAAGGAGGAATTAGTAATATTATTATTGATATTGGAAGACGTGTTGTTTGAATTTGAAGAGGAAGGAGTTGAGGATGAATTAGCTGGGCTCGAGTGATTGGCTGCAAAAGGATCTCCTAAATTGGTAAATGTCATACTTGCAGGAGAAGCTGCTTGGATACTAGAATCGATTTCTGATCGGAGTTCATTCGCCATATTTGAGTCGGTAGGGAACTTTTGCAAATGTACTTCCATTGAGTGACGAATCAGGTCTAGTTTTTGAGAAGACTCGAACATGTTTTGTTGAGCCTATATTGTGATGAAATGAAATAAAATTATATTAGTTTCATGTTCATAGATTGTGCATGTAGGGTTCTCAGGAAAGTTCTCTTAAATTAGCTCGATGTGATAATACATTTATTGAAAATGATCTTTCATTCCTGGAATTTAAACAAGGAAAAATCATGGTTTATCATACCACACATCCAATAAAACAAGTGGTGTGAAGTCGATTTAAATGCTTTATTAAAAAAAACAAAAAAAAACACAGCCCCTCCCCATCAAGCCCATATTTGGATGTATTAGTCGCTATGGATTTTTCCATGTGGTTTTATGTACAACTAACACGCAATAATTTGGAAACTTGAAGGCCAAGTTGAAGACTGCTTCCGTCCAAATAGAAATGGTGTGTTGATTTATTCAAGCCGACCTAAAGCTCTTGATGGTACCAGTTTGAATAAAATTATGTATATAATTAATGTTTTTCTATGGATTTAGTTTACACCACTCAAAAAAAGGATAATTTTATCATTAAATCAAAATAAGCTTTTAGGAGAACTTTCCATATACCCTCTATATATAGAAATACTCATATTTACCTCCTGTAAAGACTTTTTGTCCGGTAATTTAGAACTACTTTGTAGGAGCTTAAGAACATTTTTAGCCCCTTCAAGACAGGCTGATTCTATACGGAGTCTATGTCGAAGTTCCTCTACCCGAAATTCAATGGTAAGCTCAGAAGCAGGACCTTTATTCTCAAGACCCAAATAGCTTCCACTCCAACTACCACCCCCGTGCACGGAATTCTCATCCCCACCCTCCCCCAACTGTTTCATTTTCATGAGTCTTATTTTAAGATATTCGATTTTAGCTTTAGAGTCGGAAGACATTTGCTGGGCCTCTGAAAGAAGTTTTTTTATCCTTTCCAGAAGAGTATTCCGCTATCATGTTATCCGCACCGATTTTAACTTTACATTCGATATCCAGTTGTTTTTGGAGGTGAAGGAGCTGTTGTTCAAATGGGGATAGGGATTCCGGCTCATCGCCATGCTGAAAACCTGGTGAGAGTGGTGTATCTAAAAAAGAAGAATATTGGTATGTTAGCAAATAATTATGGATCTATTCGTAGGTCTATATCAGTGATTCCCATCCTTTTCATCACTGTGGAGTACTAATGCATTTTTTAATACCTTGCAGTATATAAAATATCCTCAAATGAATGTTTTATTTACATAATTTACCTTGAAGGTCTCTAAAAAGTTGGGAACCACTGGTCTACATATATGATTGATTTAATGTCATTAAAACATCGCTACAATTTGAGAGATGCAATTCTCTCAACCTTTCAAAGTCCTTGATTAGTAATTAATATTGTATGTTGCATTATTGCACAAAATAATTCATTTAAACTCTCATAATCATTGGAGAAGGACTAATTTATCGTTACTTCATTTTGATGAGTAGTAATAAAGCATAATCAGTCAGTAAAGAATTAAGGAGAAAAGATCATAATTGGAATTTCTATTACAATTATGGGAAGAAGAAAAAAACAGAGGAAATCCTTGTGAATAAGGAAATTATAAAGTTGTCAAATCACAAGAGAAAAAAAAAAGAAAGTTATATTATATTATTCTTCGTTAAAAAATGATGTTGTGCTCAAAGAATTCATTACGTTTTCTCTCTCTTCTCTTCTTCTTTTGTGCTGCCACTACGAATCAAGATGGTATAAGGTATACCGTATACGTAGTAAAACATATACAATAGAGGGGGGGAAATAGACATAGGAGAAGAACCATAAAGAGAAAAGTTTTTTCCATTCCATTGATGGAATGAGTAGGAGAAGAAGAAGATGCACTCAATATTTACCCTTTAGTTCCTACGTACTAATCATGATCACAATGAAAAAGCATAGAGAAAATTGTTTTAATTAGGTGTACATATAAATAATCTCAGACCTGACAAACTAGCATTGAGTGAATGCCCTTGTGAGACAAGGATTTGGGATTCAAGCTCCTGTAACTCTTGTTGGAGCTCTGCCAATTTAGAATTTGATTTTTTTACAATAATGTTCACATCCGCTACTGACTTCTTGTCCTTTGCAACCTTGCGTAGGTTCTCGGCACCCTCTTTGATTTTGAGTTCCTTTTTAATTTCTCGACGAATGTAGTCGCGGAGTTCTTCGAGCTTTTGAGGTAAAGGAGAATGCGAGAGATGTGTTTGAATTCCATATTTGACGCTGAGTTCATTCAGTAGAGAGAGGCTAAAATTATCATCCTGGAAAAGAATAGATACGTTTCAATGAATGGACTTTTAAAAAAATAATCTCTGAACATTAATGTACAAATAATTATGGAGTAGAAGTGAGTCTACGCCAGGCAAAGATTGTATTTAATTGCAAGTGTAAAAACACATTAAACAAGTAGCAGGCAATAATATAACAAATGCCATTTATTCCTCTGGCTCTATGTCGTTATTACGAGAAAAAAACATTCAAACGGAAATGTAAAATTAAACTGTTTTAAAAATAAAAGAAATCAAATCAGCAAACAAATAGCAGTGTACAAAAACAGTTATAATAATAATCAACAGACAATACACCTTTTTATGTGGTAGGAACGTTTTCACCCCTGACAACAAATGAATATTATATTTTACACCCTTGTTCCTTTCAGGGAGGAAAAATAAAGACTCAAAAATAGATACTTTAGAAGTCATCAAATGAATTAAACAACGCGACCTTGAGTCCCGTTATGTGACTTTATATATACCTTGCAGAAAATATTTATTTGCATAACTCAGATAAACAAACCAAACCAAAATATAACTCAAGAGAGGAAGAAAAGTACCATAGTTATAAGAGAACCACCGCAAAGATGGATGTCTTAAACAACCGCATTTTCTTGTCCGTTCACATCTACATGTATAAATATGATATACAATAATTAATAACATGTCATGAGACGAGGGAAGATGTGAGGGAATAGAAGATAATATTGTTATATGCACTAACTAATTTACAACATACATTGGTAGTAGTAGACTCCTCCAAGGAGTAATTATTACTTAAAATAATATATTTGAGAAGATACTTTGATATGAGTTTCAAGGAGAGAGATATATATAATTTACATATTATTCAAATTGGCCACCAAACAACCAAAAAAAATTGATTACTAAAAGGTTAAAATGGTGGGTGGCGGTGTTGTATCTTGTACTTATTATTCTTATGAGATGAATGGATAAGAAAAGGATGGAGTCAATCTTTTACTATCCCTTTTATTCATTTGCTTCGATGAAGACTCAATATTGAATATATTATAATGCCCCCATACCTTTATCATGATTTTGACTTGGGAATCGTTGTTACTCGTCGACTCCTCAAACACCATTATTTATGGAAAGAGGATGAGTATATTATAGATTATGAAGAATCAAGGAGAGTTAAAAAGAAGGATCCGTGGGAATGACAACAAGGGATGCTCAGAAGGAGAGGACGGGATGAAAGCATTCGTCTCACATGTCACACACTAATTGTTGATATATATATATAATATATATTAATAATATGTAATTACAACTTTTGATATGAATGTGGATATTATCAAATAATTAAACAATAACAAAATAATAAACAGACAGCACAAGTCAGCAGCAGCGCCCCAACCGGGGAATCACATAATACTACTTTGCTTCGTGCGTGTATGTCTCTTAGTTAACTTATACACAACATAATATATTTTTTCCTAGGAAAAAATATATAAGTACAAATTCATAAGCAGGAGAGCACTCTCCTCAATGCTGTGAGAACAGCGATCTCTGCGCGCCCCCCAACCAACCAATTTATTATATTATATACCACGAACCATATGTTCAAAATATAGAGGTCTTCTCCTCCAAAGGTAATAATAACGAAGTGGGGGGAATCTCAGACCCTAGCAGATCACTCGGTAGTAAATTTCTTCAACACAACACAAACCTCCTTCCTACTACTATAATTTACTATTGGGAACAGAGGCTGGGCAGCTACAATAGGCATACCCATCAACCAACTAGGAGCAGCGCTTGCCTTGCCAAGGCTTCTTTTTGCTACGGATAAACCCTGGTATATAATATTATTATTCTTATTTTATTCTATGAGCATACACCTGATGAGGGCGAAAAGGAGGGAAATTTTGATTCTCAAACGACATAAGTATATGTAAAAGAAAGGGGGTTCTCGAGATACGAGTACATCTCGTATGAATATCTAGTTATACATGAATATTTGTATGGAATATATTTAAATTCTCAGTTTGTATTATAAACTTAATTAGGTCATTTCTTCCCTTATGTCTCGAAGTTATCAAAACGTGTGATGTATTTTCATAAATTACTCATAATAAGTGTTACAAAATAGTTTTTTAGTAATTAAATACCCTTTAATTTATATAATTTACTATATATAAATTGTAATTTGTTTAAGCAGACGGGACAATATACAATTTCTTCGTCTTATTTAATTATAACACCAGTCAATTTAATGAATAACTTTATATTTATGATATCATTTCATTTTGATCTATTAAAATTACATAGTTATTATGTATCTATGATTAATAGATAGGAATTTGAACTTTATCATGTGCCAGAAAATACATATCTTTTAATAATTTGTATTTAAATAGTCAAAAATTACAATCTCAGAAACTATAAATCCTTCATTTAAAATTATGCATCTCATTTATTGGTGGCAATTTGGGCAAAATCACAATTTGTACACAACGTATAAAAACATATTACATATTAATTATACAAATATTCATAAGAAAAATAACGTCATATAATTTGTATAAAAGGCATCTTCATTTTTGAAACCATTGATGAGGAAAATCAACTATAGTTCACACTTGAAAACAGCTATAGACATAACAAACACTAATAGCGGATTAAAAGTTAAGGGAGTCCTGAGAGGTGGGCTGGAGGGGTTGCAGCCCCTTCCAAATTAAGTAATTTTTGTTTATTACTAAAATATTTAATATTTGAATTTTTTTTTGAAAAAATTAAAATTTGAAATTTAAATAAATATTTTTCTTCTAAAAAATTTAATTTTCTCTGAAAAATTATGGAATTTTTAATTTTTCTCCAAAAAATTTAATTTTAGATATTTTTTTGAAGAAATTTTATAATAAAAATTTAATTTTCGCAATTTTTGTGAACAGCTGTGATTTTTTTAAATTTTTTCCAATAAAATTTATTATTTTGTGAATAGCTAATTTTTTTTTTCCAAAAATGTAATATTTGAAATTTAATTTTTAAAAATGTTTTACAGAAAATAATTTTTTCGGGAAAAATTGATGGATTTTGGAATTTTTTTTTCCAAAAATTTAATTTTTGTGAATACCTGTGGATTTTTAAAATCAAATTCGAAAAAATTTCATATTTTTAAACTTTTTTTCTCAAAGATTTTAATTTTTGAATTTTTTGTCTAAAAAAATTCTAAAAACCAAGTCCCCCCCAAAAAAAAAATATATATATATTTATATAATCCTTTGGACGCCTTTGGAAGTCAAATAAACTTCTATTACTATATATAATAGGACATTTAAATGATAAACTTTCTCGCTAAATAAACGATATATTTTGTTCAAATGTAAGATGTATACAAAAATACTCGTATGTCAAGGGCCCACTGTATTACGAAAAGCGCAACAACAACAACTGTCACGTGAATGTGTATGAAGTATTTTGGGTCGTGAAGCTGGGGAGGGTGCAAAGAGGTGGCGCTATGAGCTGTCTATCTAAAAGAGAAAATGAAACCAGAGTAAAAATAAAAGAGAGGAACAACCACGAAAAATTCCTTTTTGACTGCTGTTTTTTATGACCTTATAGTTAGAGAGAGAGAGAGAGGGCCAGGGGGTGAAAAATGGCTTATAAATATAGCTGCTGTTGAAGGCCGTAGGGACGCCATTAATAATAAAAAAGGGATGATTCTTCATGATGTATGAGAGTAACACATTTTGATGATAGGAAACTCCCTAAACTTAACAAAGATACTTTTATGTGATGCGAGTATTGTTGTTGTGGCTCATTTTTGGGGCCTAAATAACCATGTTTTATAAGAATAATATAATTTTATAATCTATTAATGGGTATGTATGTCAATATGGGACAAACAAAAAGAAGGGCTTCTCCTTTAATTGCCAATCAAAAAAACAAACATTTAATGCCTATTTTATTTATAAATATTAGGCACTATTAAGTATTAAAATATGCTATCCAATCGTTATTCAATTATATTTCCATAGAGTAGACAATGAATGAGCTATGACAACGGGAATAATAAGATAAATTATCTAATTATCCTACTTTTCTCATCCCAAAATCAAATTAGTTTAAGTTATCGGCACATTTCATAGGGTTTTTTAGCACATAGTATATTGATTTGATTGAAATATCACTGTTTGTTATAGGTATAAAGTAGACCGGAATGTGGTCATTAAGTCTTTTTATTATTATTAGAGCTATTTCATGAAGTTTCATCTAGGTTTATTTGAAATTACTGGATTGTATGTAGGGATTATATACATTATGTGTCCTCAAAATGGCGTCGCATACAATTATGATGCAATTTATGACGTATAACCAATAGAACCATTCATATAGTATTAATATGTACATAATTCAAAATTACTGCTACAAAAAGAAAAAATGGAGAGTTTGACAATAAATAATCATATTTTTTCCTCTTATCTTTTGTTCATGAGTCATATGCAGTTTTTTTTTTTTTTTTTTGTTCTTCTTGAAATAATCTCCTGTATGAAGAGATAAAACTGTTTGTACTATTAATGTAAGACTTGTCTAACAGACTTATATAAATATTAATAATAAGTAATAACTACATGATATCTATTATGTACTCAACTCCCAAATATAAAATGCCAATCATGCCAAATAAAAAACCACAGAAAGAAAGAAAGAAAGAAAGAAAAAAAAAACTCGTTTTCTAAAGTGAAATTATTTTCTTCAAATAGATAATAATAAAAACAAAATATTATATAGCTATAAAAAAAATTACATAAGAAAAAAATTCGGAACTCTTCATCGGTATATAATCTCGCAACCCTGTATATTTATGTCGAAGGATCTTGTCGTATATTAATTGTATGGCTCTTAAACCCTTTAACCCCCGACCTCCTTTTGCCCCAAGCCTTTCACCCCACCCCCCAGAACCATCAATTCCCAGCATTTCACCCCCTATTACAATAAATAGCAACTATACGACCAAAAATTCAACCTTTTAACAACTATTTAGTTCCTTGATATAACTTAATGACGTAAATATTAATGATAGGTACTGTTATTAATTAATATATCTCTATCATTTACTAACTGTATTTCTCAATAATAAAAATAGAAAAGGATAGGGGGTAAAGGGTCCAGGGGTAGTTGGTCGGGGGTGAAATACAGAGGGTAGTTTGTTGGGGGGGGTAGATGGCCTGTTCCCATATTTACTGCCTACGATCCACCCTACTATACAAGGAATACAAATGGAGTTTGTTGAACCATAGTACATGCACGGAGCTCTATAACAAGAGGAGTTAGCATTATATGAATAAATAACAAACATTTCCTGTCGTAAATGTCTGTGGTTTTCACTGACTAGTATGGTGTGTCAAAAACAACACAAGAGTAGATTTAATTATCAGTAGAGCCACGTGATGCAATTTTATTAAATGACTACATGGGCACATAGACTAAGGACGCTGCATAATAATATTCATAAGAAACACCAAAATAAAATACATTGATTAAAAACAAGGGATTTTTTTTTTCAAAGCCGAAAATTAGTTGACCAAAACAAAGGTAAATATATATAAATCAATCACTTGTATGGAATAATTGTATCTATATTTAAAGAGTTTGCATCAATTTATGTTTGAATGGAAAACTGTCATTTTTTATCATAGAAATAACAATGATACAGGGTGCAATGTATAGTTAGTGCTCCCTGATGTATATCTCCAACATATTTTGATACTTTATTTATACAATTTTATTCCATGTGTTTCTCTCTATAAAGAAAAACTAACTGTTCTCCTTTATACTAAATATGGAAGACATTTGGTGGTTGCTAATGTCATTATTTTATAGAAAGAAATTGCTACATTTTAGTGACTGAGAAACATAGAGATTAGCTAGAGATAAAATAAAACTCATACAGGGATGATGTGAAGAAGTAGTTGACGCCGTCAAAAAAGAAGAAATAGTTGACCAAAACATTTGAATTGTAATGAAATGTATGTTAAAATTATAGAGGATGCTTCAAATAGTTTTATTTATTAAAATGTTTATTCTAATAATTATTATTATTAACAAAAATATATGAATTTAGAGATGTTTTTAAACAGATCAATTTATGAAGTATATTAATATTTATTCCAATTTTTAAATTTGAATATAACTTTATTTAGCCTTTCAAAATATTAATGATGAATTTGGGAGATTATTCTGACTATAATTCAATTACAGACTAAACAACTATTGATTTTTAAATTGAATAAGGTTCGCGAGTATTTTCCAAACTTGGGTCCCTTGAATCCTCTCACTTTCACGTTTAACCAAAATTACATCATTTTATACTTGCTAATATTTTGAAATAGATATAATTAGTGTTAATATATGGTTCAATTCAGGAAATGAATCATAGACATGATCATTAATAGATTGAAAGACCTATTTTTTTTAATCTTCTTAAAACCAATATAATTTACAATAAACTATAAATTAATGTAGAATTGTTTATTGTAGAGCCTATAGCGGGAGATACTATGAAAAAATATTGTTTTAATCAACTATGTTTTTTCTCTGGTCTACTGCCACGATGTCAAATAATCTCCCTTGCTATTGCTGAGTATCATCACACTATTTATTTTATCTATATGCTGAGAAATTTATTAATGTATTTCACAATGAGATTTTTAATGTGTCTTTCAACTTTTCCTTCAGAAATAGGAGATAAGAAGACCAGAAATTGGTTAACCAATTTAGTACCTCATTTGGATCAACCGTTGGACTATTCTAAAGCTGTAAACTTACTAACATAAGCAAATTAACGGTATTTTGTATTCAGTTGTTGATTTTACTGCATTTTTACATCCTATTAGTGTTTTGAAAGTTGATTGGGCGAGTTCAAAATATCTCTTGTTAAGCAGTTAGCAATTTCCTATAATCATTTAATCATAATTTCATAGTTGGGGAAAAAATGGCTAATTACCAAGTCATTTAGGGCCTTTACTTATGCTTCTTTTCAGAGGAAAAGTTGAGAGATATACTAAAGGAAAAAAGTGTTTCTTCAACATCCATTCAGATGGGATTTGTGTACGAGCGCGAGAAAAAGGCAGGAGCGAGACAAATATTATTACTGAATTAAGATCATTGTAAATATCAGCTGCTTGTCATACGATTTTGGGGAAGAAAATGAATTACTGCTATAAAGAGGAGATCCTTCTACATTTTAAATTGCATTATTGCCGGAATAATATTATTATTATATTTAAAGACATATACATTTCAATTTACAGGAAAGATAGGAGACAAATCTTCTTCTTCTTTTAGAGGGAGATGTTAACATAGCCACGACTGATTAAATAATGATCAAAAAAGAAGAAATCGCACCGTTTTTCCTTCTTCCAATACGTAAACTTAGTTTTTTCTTTACCAAAATCTCTTCTTTATTAATTAGAATTATGAATGAGAAACATGAATTAGTAAAGGGGACAGTTGAAGCCCCTCAATTGCAACATACCCATTAGAGATATTTTATAAAATGACCTTTTTTGCAAATAAATATATATATATATTTTTTGTATACTTTAAAAATTTCTAATTTACTCCAAAAAATTGGATTTCTTCCCTCAAGCATGAAACATATTAGACGGGACGTCATATACTCGTATTTTCGACCCCATGTTATGAATTTATATATAGAAATCAAGTCTCTGAACGCCCCAGACATAATGTAAAAAAAAAAAAAACAATAACCATAGAAGTAGATAATATATTATATGACGTTATTTGTTAGAATAATACATTATTTATGGCAGAATTGTACTTATTTATTATATAACATATAGGTTTCTACCGAATCGGCCACTTTCTTGAGAGTGGTCATAAAATATATAATCGCACACAACCCTATTACTTCGAATAAATCCTGAATTGTTCATCAATCTTTTTTCATTTGTGTACAAAAATATAATTTTGCATTAATTAAATTTTTTGGCAAAAAATCCAAAAAATCCACAAAAAGAAAAAATCTCACACGATTTACATCACTGATATTTTAGATGAGATAGCAAAAATAAAAGCAAACAGAAAAATATGCCCACGCCTGCAATATTTCATTAATACGACTAGATTATTACAAGTTGCAATTTCTTGGTCTTAAAATGCATTATTTAATTACAATATCTAATTACCAACTATTAATTGCTACTCTCGTTTCATTTTGATCTATTCAAATCACACGGTTATTATCTATTTATGAGTAATATAACTGTAGACATTTGAACTTTATAATGTGTGCCACAGAATGCCTATATTTTAGTCATTTGTATTAAAATAGTCAAAAATTAGAGCATCGATCATATATAAAATATTCCATATTTGTATGTCAATCCTTCTTTTAAAATTACTCATCTCATACGACCGGCAAGTGTGATTAGACAATGGGACCGAAATGTACTGCAGTCTTAGTCTTACATAAGAACCGACACAACACTAATATTTCACACTACATGTGTTGAGACTCGGTCTGGACCGAATATGAAATGTTTTTTGTTTTGTCTGGAAATAAAAAGACCAGAACAATATCGATTTTTGAAGAGAAATAATTTTAAGACGAGACCAGTCCAGACTAGAGGTGGATAGGGCTAGAAAATATCTAGCTTCTGGCTAATTCAAGAGTCAGATTGTGGGTCAGCTTGCCGGACAAAATATGAGAATCTATATAATAAATGTATTCCAATATTTACTCCTGAGAGCTAAATATATTTAAAACGTCGGAATGTAATAAATAATTAATTAAGTCAAAAATTGTACAACAGAAAAAAAAAATGACTCCAAAATTTCTCATTAAATTTTTTCTATCAAACGAAAAATATTGTAGTACATAACAAAAATTTCTTCATTTGGGGGATTAAGGGTGTCAACTCGAATATAAAGTCATCGATTAGTTAAAAAGGAATTATTTTACTTTAGAAATAAATGATGGGGTGGAAGTTTCCGGCCACGAGCTTGAAAAATGAATTTTGGACAGCAGGTTTTCGGGCTCAGGTCTAGACCGAATCCAACTCTAGTCCAGACCCAAGTTGGACCGAATTAATTTAAAATATAGCAGTATCAGACCGGTCTAAGATTTCCAGACCGATGCCCAACACTATTATATATCTTGGCAAAGATACATACATGAAAATTAAATTGCTCCTGACCCCTTGGTATATGTAGAATGATTAAATAATAATAACATGTAGTTGTAATATACTGTTGGCCAGAGAAGGGGTTGTATGTTCGAAAATTACGTATGTAGGTAGATTGAGTTAGTTTCTCTTCATTGATAATCATATATTATAAGTGAACGAATTAATAGCGTTCATATACATTAGAGTGGCTCTTAATTTTTTTTTTCTCGAAATGTTAGTTCAAAAATGATGAATGCATCTGTTATGATGTTACTTACTTCTTAAAAAGAGTACATTACATTAGGTAAGATCACCTAAAAGGATGACAGTGCAGTTCTTCCCTTCCCTCATCTTGATAATATCTCGGAATCAAATTTATGAATCTGCATTTTATAACTCTCACAAGTCAGCCTTTTCGATCAAATAAAGCATTAATCAACATAGGCTAAAACAAGATGCAAACGAAACAAAGGAAATACTTTTCTAATATAAAGTTTAAGCACAGGGTCCACGGAAAGTTCTGTTAAATAAAATGTATCTAATAAAATTAATTGTATGGCTGCGAGATATAATGTTTAAACTCTAGTTGGGACGAAAATTGACATTAGTGGGGGTCGCCAGGTCAGACTCGCACTAATGTCAATTTTAGAAAAATCCCGCTAGATCAAAACAAACAGTTTTGAATAAAATAACAGTTCTGTCTACCACAATGGAAGTCAAGAGAGAGGCTATAATCAAGGAGTACGTAAATGGCAAATCTCGACCAGCCATCTTGAGGAACTTATCAAGGAAGGTCAAGGCTAAAAGACGTGAGATAAGCAATGTTATTCTTCAGAAGCTGGGGAATGGCACGGTTCCCAACATTATGTTCAGTGATGAGAGGATTTGCACTGTGGAACAGGTTTTTAAACCCCAAAATAATTAGATTCTGGTCAAAAAAAGGTGAGCTGGGTGACCAAGGAGTCAACAAAGTGCAGAAGCCACAGTCTAAGATAGTTTGGGCGGCCGTGACTGAGACAAGGAGGTCCCCCTTGGCTCCCCGATGTAATCAAAGTAATCAAGAAATGTAGGTATTTTCTAAAAAAAAATAATTCTCATATAAAAAGTCATCAAAGATTTCCAAAAAAATGTCTTCTGAAAAAAAAAATTAAGGTATAAATCTTAAACACAAAATTGGATAATCTCTCTCTCTCAAAAAAGAAAAAATACTAATAAGGGCTTAAATGTGAGAAAAGGGGGGGGGGGGACTGGTTATGAGGTCACACCCTTCCAATTTTTCTTTTAAACTTCATGCCTTTAAGAAAAAAAATCAATAAACATTAAAATAGAGCAATTTCTATCCCAACTACACGACCGAACAATGTCATAACGGCTGAAATTTGTATCTAGCTATTTCAGATAAAAACGTCCCTTTAGGAGAAGACATAATAATAACTTTTGAAAGATTGTTTATTTATCTAAAGTAGTTATTTTTTTGTGAAATCCTATATTTTGACTTATTTGACTATTTCTTTAATACAAATAGTCAAATTTTAGAACTGCAAGGGCGAAGCGTAGGACTTTTGAAGAGGAATCAATATAGCATTAACGATATATTCGTCGTGCCTCAACATAAAAACTATTTTGAACAAAAAATAAAAAAAAGGAGAAGACCCCAATTTAATATTTTGCTTCATATTTCATTACAGGCCAATATTTCATAGACACATTTGAGGCAATTATATGTTGACTATTCAAATTTGTGGGATGAGTTAAGATACTTAAAAATTTCATTTATAGTTTAAAACGTTTATTTGATTTAAAAGACCCCAATTAATTGGCCTCGATATGGCCCATTTCAAATGCATTAAATTGATCAATTCCACATTATTTTATTGTGACGATCAATTTTGTCTACTTTAAGTAATATTTGCAGCACACCACCAAACTTAATAATTATAATTTGTTAAAGAAAACAAATGTAGTCCAAACTTAATTTTGAGAATCATCATTCCAACTTGTTTTTGTGTTCCTAAAATTTTTGCTTCATGTCCCCCACACAGTTCAAAAAGCCCTAATTTTAAGAACCACTCTAATCATACATACATTTATAATATGTAAGCTCATATGTAGATTATATGAAGAAGCAGAAGGATTTTATCTGATCTTTTCCTATGATGACAAATCGTTACCTGAATAATGAGATATAGTATAAAATAAAATATACGTTCCTACCATACATACATACATACATTGGTGAAACCAGTTGTTGCAAACTTTTACACCATTTCTTCTCCTTTCTTTTATTTATAATAATAGCTACTACCTATAACAAGACTTGCAAAAATGTATCATTCCGTTCTTTCTTTCTGCAAATAGTCACTAATGTAGTGTTGTTCAACATATATTACGGTGGATCAAACACTTAAGAAATTTGATCCCTGTAAGTTGTAAGTTTTGCTCACTGCTAAAGATTTTATATGGAATTGAGGTCCGGGGGTTGGCTAGGTCACTTCATGACCTTATTGTGTTTCT
The DNA here is from genome assembly GCF_016086655.4 of Lepeophtheirus salmonis. Taxonomy (NCBI): domain Eukaryota; kingdom Metazoa; phylum Arthropoda; class Copepoda; order Siphonostomatoida; family Caligidae; genus Lepeophtheirus; species Lepeophtheirus salmonis. The sequence continues at coordinate 30,060,499 of NC_052131.2, forward strand.
TTTAGAGCTACTCCTTTGTAGCTTTTGCCTGTATATTTTGGATCATTGTCGTAGTTGTAGAATCATCCAAAACCATTTTCCCGGCCCTTGTCCTGAAAGGAAGTAGTTGTACAATATTTTCAGGGTACATGGCCCACCATTCGATGCGGTCAAGTCGGCATTTCCCCTTGGCAGAAAAATATCCCCCAAAAAATGATGTTTTTTCCTTCTATATTTGAGGGTGAAGATGGTGTTCTATGAGCTATACTCCGCCTTTTTTCTTCCTCCGAAAGACTTTTTGGTTTTTTTATATAATGTATGTCACTGTTAAAATATACCTACCATTAAAACTATAGAACCGTCTTTCCTTTTGTCAGTGAGCAAACATACATAATCGACAAGGGATCAAATACCTATTTCCTGCACTGAAAATCTTAGAGGAAAAATCGTCGAGAGGAAAAGCGAGTATAAGAATAAGGAGTTTTGACTTATGAGATTTTGATGAAGTAAAAAAAAACATGTATTTTTTGAGGACATGATGCAAAATGAGGGCATCTACCTACCTACATATTTATGTTCATTGCATTTCTCAGCCTTCCCTCCCAATAAGAGAAATAAAATCCCAAGGCGTCCGCAGGCTAATATTTCGGCGGGAGGAGGGCTTGTTTTTTGGATAAGTTTTGAAAAAAAATCAAATGTTAAATTCTTTAGGAAAAAAAAATCAAATATTAAATTTTTTGAAAAAAAAATTCAAAAATCCATAACTATTCACAGAAATAAAGAATTTTGAAAAAAATATTTCAAATATTAAAAATTTTTGAAAAAAATTTCAAAAATTATTATTTTTAAAAAGTTTCCAATTTTGAATTATATAGTAACAACCAGAAATTTCATAATTTGGGGAGGGCTACAGCTCCTCCAGACCACCCCTTGCGGACGCCCCTGATATAAAGCCGTCATCATAGGAATTGACAATGTATTTTATTTCGTCAACTATCCAATTTTCAACTAATACTCTCTTCTCCCTATTAATAATGTTCTTTAATTGTTCAAAAAAGTTTTGACAAATTGTTCTCAATAGTATTGATAAATTGAACTCAAATTACTCCTTGTTTAACTCTTAAACAATTATTTATCTATTATATATGAAAAATATACTATTCCATTGTTGAGAAAAATTGGCTTACTATTAAAAGATTTTGGGCCATTCTCTTTATTTTTCTTATGGTCAGAAGAATGGTTGAGGGGTACACATTGTTATATATACTTTAATCAGATACTAGCTAGCCAAGAATTTTATCATGACAAGCTCTGTGTTTCTCAGGACAGCTTTTTCAAGTGCTCTAAAATATATATTCTTCCCTTTACATAATAGTCCTGTTTTGTATACAGTGCGCCAGCAGTATTGTAAATGCTGTCAGAAGTTTGAGAACCATTGGCCTAGCTGCTCATCGAAATTACTCTATATACGTGTATGATATAATCAAAGATCGTTGCCGTTCATTTAAAAAAAAAAAACTCATTTGACGAGCATCAACAATTCATTGATATGACGCCACTGGGGTTAGAAGTTAGATATATAGGTATTTCAAATGAAATGACGTTGAATATTGATCAGGAATATATCAAACCAAATATTCTTTAAGGGAAATAAATACATTTAAACTCATTTTTATCTAAATAATAATAAACATTCAAAATATATTCCAAACTTTATACCCCAATAACGTCCCAGTGCTGACTGAGAGTGGCTTTGAGTGTCTTGGTGTTTGGATGACTGACACTGCAGGCCTTCCCCTCGACATGCACCCAAAAAGTGTCCCAGTCAGGCTGACAATGGCTTTGACGGTCTCGGTGTTTGGATGACGTACACTACAGGCCTTCCCCTTGACATGCAACCAAAAGGTGTATTCAAGGGTTTGGCATAGGTTTGGAGGGGCCATAAGTGTCAAAAAAGATTACTAAAGACTTATTCAAAAAATTCTTGCAACAGGTGCGATGGGATTCTTTCATTGCCGGTGTAAGAGGGGCCTCTCCAGCTCCACAAGGCTTTTTCCACCCAATTTTTCTATATCTCTCCGGAAGGTCTGGTGTGAAACCCCGAGATCTCTTGCATGGCCCTCATGGACTTAATGGTATTGGCCAGGACTTTTTCCATTAACTTCTCCAGGTCTTGTTTGTCATTTTTCAACAAGCTTTATTCCTCTCCAAGGTTTCAGACTTGCTGACGGCGTAAACAATGTTCCTGGAAATGCCGAACTGCTTGGATTGTGCGAATGGAAATTTTTCGATCACGTTCAAGTGTTATTTTCTGTACTTGACGATAAGCTTAGAGAGCTCAGGTTTGTTTTGTTTTGTAACTAACTGTTGTTGCTTTAATAAATTGAAATATGAATTAATTTCAATCACTCAACCCTCATTAATGATTGAATCTGTTAGTTTTCAGATTCCAATGAACCACCCAACCCTTATATAACGTGAATAACATAATCAACTTTCTTTAATTTAAAATATTCATTACTAAAAAAAAGTCTATTAAAGTGGCCCTTAAAAATGACAACAACATTATATAAATGACATTTAGTATGTATAAATATATATTACAATATATAAACTAAATGTATCAATGATGAGATCATCACATGAATGGGCAGTAGCGTCCGTACATAAATATGTACCTTTAAAAAGGATGATATATCGCGTTGTTAGCTTTATTGTATCACACAGCCTTTAATATGAAAGGAAAAAAAGTCAAAAAATAGTTGGTAAAAAGCAAATTCTCCCAACAATGGAATTATTATTCAATTATTTACCAAGAGCGTCCGTAGGGGGTGGGCTGGAGGGGCTGTAGTGCCCTCAAATTAAGGAATATTTGTTTTTTACTAGAAAATTTAATATTTGAAATTTAACCTAATTTTTCATATTGTTTTCAAAAAAAAAAAAATTATTACGAAGAGCTGTAGATGTTTTTTCAAAAAACTTTATATGCGAAATATATTTTTTGTGAACAGCTGAGGATTTTTGAATTTAATATTTGAAATTTAAATGTTCAAAAAAATTTATATCCGAAATAGAAAATTGAAACTTTTGTGAACATCTGTGGATTTTTGAAATTTTTTCCCCAACAAATTAATTTTTTGTGAGCAGTTATGGATTTTTGAATTTCTTTTCTCAAAAAATATAATATTTGAAATATTTTTTACAAAAAATTTTGACTTTTGGATTTTTTTTCAAAGAAATTCCCAAAATCAAAAAAAAAAAAATATATATATATTTATATAATCCTGCGGAAGCACCTGTTAAAACTTAAAAGCAGCAGATTCTAATTCAACCAATCAACCTTCAGTACACTTATTATGGGAAATGAAGCATTGACAGCTGACAAAAACATACAACGATATACAGTGTGCATAACCAAAATCCGAACAAGCATAAAATGTTTAAAATTGAGAGGAAGGACTAGAGTAAAAAGTTTGAAATTTATACCGAGGTTTTATGATTTTATGTAGAAAATTTGGAAGTAATTGTTTAAATATTTGGTTTTGATTTAAATCATGAATAAACAAAAGGAAACAACGTCCTGATTTTGCTCCACATGGGCATTAAAGCCCAGGATCATTGTCAATCAATTGGCAGTATTCAGTTAGGGAAATATTTGAGGTATCAGGGTCAACTTAAAGGCTTAAAGTCCAAAGTTTTGAATGAGTCCAATGTATGTGATTTTTGGTCTGCCTCCATGTGGCCCCCATCATCACCAGATCCACTGGATTACAGCATATGGAGCCTTGTGGAGAAAAAAACCTCCCTCATAAATGTGGGTCCTGACGGCTTCCATCATAATAGCCTGGGACAAAATGGATGAGGTCGACATAAAGAAGAATTGCTCTGTTTTTAAGATACGTTTAGAGGCTGTTACGGCAATTAATATGGGAATCATATTAAATAAATTATAACTTTATTATATGATGATTTAGTTTTTATCTCTTATTTTTCATGAGATAAATGTATGATCAAATATTGTGGTACTAAGAGTTGATCAGATTATTGTAACGCACGCTGCATAAAGACAAATGATATTAGTGCCTAATGGAGAGTTAATATTAGGTTTTTTTTAAAAAGTGAATACTATATTCGTAGTATGAGAACCACCAGTTGCGGGGGTTTGTCAGAGAGGGGAATAAAGTCTCTATTGTATGAGCAAAGAAGATATACTTAAATCATAGTAAATACTAATAAGAGATAATAAATATGTAGGATAATGGCTCTACTTTAAAAAATGGCTCTTAAGGTTAAAGAGACATAAGGAAGGACCTTGTGGCCCTCTCCTCTTTTCCTTTTATTTCTATTCTTAGATGGAAACGACACAATAAGCGCTTGATTATTACGACTAAGTCCATAATTGTATGTATAAATTTTAATGAATGAAATGACCGGTGAATGATTAGATGAAGGGAAATATATTATATAGAGATATTCAAATTCAATGGTCAGTAGGTTCTCGAAATAAGGGGGGTTTTTATAGGTTATTTAAAAGTAATGATAGTAAAGATAGAATGAATGTCTTAGCGAAGTAACAAGACAAAAGCAGGGAATCATATACTTTTCGGAGGATATCCCATGAAATTCTAGAGAGTGGGAATCTAAAACTTGCAGTGCTATGTATAAATAACCAAAAATGTGATTTTTATGGAATCCGTAAAAGAAAACTCAAAACCATTTGGTGATATGATTAAATACTATATTTAGCTATAACCAATATGTCTTCCTTCACAAGCAATAACAGCCGTATGAATAGATTGGTAGCAGCTGTTTAAAAAAAAAGATTCATATATTAAATTTCAAATATAAATTTTTTGGAAAATAATTTCTAAAATCCACAGCTATTCTTGAAAAAATTCCAAAATTTACAGCTATTCTCAAAAAAATTCCAAAATATACAGCTGTTTAGACAAAATTAGATTTTTGGAAAGAAAAAATAATCAAAATCTAGAGCTGTTTACGAAAAATTTTATTTTTAGAAAAAAAATTCAAAAATTTACAGCTATAAATAAAAATTTCAATTTCCCTTAGAAAAATTTAAAAAATCCATAACTATTCACAGAAAATAAAAAATTTAGAAAAAAAAAAAAAAATTGAATCTAATTTCAAATATTAAATTTTCGAATAAAAATCAAAAATTCCTACAGCCCCTCTATCCCGCCCTTATGGACGCCCCTGCACGCTTTCATGATTCTCTAAGACTATTGCAAAGTCCAGGGGAGTAAGGTCAGGGCTGTAGGAGGGCCACATGGAGGTGTACAAGATGTCAGCCATATTGTTGCTGCAAAAGTTTTCCTTCTTCTTGGCTGTATTGGGGAGTATTTTTGATATTCTAGGGAGTTTGGTTGGAGATGTTAATGGTCTTCTAAGCCTTCTTGCCACTGACATCGGAGTGGAGGAGATCATATACGTCTTTGCTATTCCTATTCTCCGACATTTCTACACTTAGAACCACGAGAGAAAAAATAAACTTGCTTATTTTTGTTTAAACTGTCGTTTGATTACGTACTCTCAAACATCGAGATTATAAACAACGGTGATATATCATAATTAAATACAACTGCAAATTTTGGGTACCCACTCAGCTGACATGGAATAACCACGCATGCAGCTTAGTTTCTTTTTCTTTTTTTCCTATTTAAGGAAGGAAACAAAAAATGAGGTTGACTCTTTTTTTGTCCCTATTTTTCCAATCAAACAAGTCTATATATTCCCCTCATCTGGAATAAAAATTATGCATGAATATTCCATATCTCTAGAATGACAGCGATGGTTTTGCAAGTGTTCAAGTCTTTCACTGTAGAAAAAGTTTGCCCTTTTTTACGATCAATAACCATCTCATACTTATTAAGAAAAATCATAAAGCCTTTAATAGTACTATTCCTATTCAACTCCAGCGTTTCTTATTAAAAAAGCAATAATTTATATATACCTATATTAATGGTCAAATAAAAGAAATTTCGTGAAAATTTCCCAACTTGTTCTTCATAGTTAGTTGCATTTTAAACATTAGTTGTTTTTTTTATTTTAAAACATGGGTCTATTTGGGTAGAGGAATAACAACATGGCTATTAATAATAAAATGTAGAAATAACGATGGCACCCACGCAAAATCTACTGGATAGTATTTTGTTAAGTATTTATACCCATAGGTAAATACTACGTATAGCTATTAATTTTATCTGTGATCAGTGATAAGGAGATGAGGAGGGCCCATCGTGTATATGTACTTACAAATGAAGGTACAAATCCAATACACACTAATGAACATAAACTTTTGTTTTGCTCTACAAACTATTTAGTAATTCCCTTACTTTTTAACACTTTCGAGTGGTTAGGCCAGCGGTAGTATCCCCTAAGGACATCTAATAAACTGTTGTACAATAACCAATGTCCTTTTGAAGGGGCGTCCGCAAGGAGTGGGTTGGAAAGGCTATCCCTCCCCCCCCCTCAAGTTAAGGAATTTTTGCTTGATAATATAAATTTTTTGGCGCAGGATGAAAAAATATTAAGTAAATATGAAGGTAGTTTTTTTTAAGATGACTTGTCTTAAAAGGTAAATGTTGTTAAAGGGTCACGACACCGAAGAAATTAGGAACCCGCTACTCTAGGCCTGTTTTTTGACAAAGCATCTAATTTTGACCAAATATTTGGGGGTTGCTGTATCCCCCAAAAAAAAAATAAAGGAATTTTTCATTTTTACTACAAAATTTAACATTTGAAATTTAATTTGATTTATAAAAATTTTTTTTCAACAAAACTTAATATTTAACCTTTTTCCCCAAATAATTTAATTTTCTATAAATAGCAATAGAGTTTGAAATATTTCTCCAAAAATTAAATATTTAAAATTATTCTCCAAAAATATTTATGTTTGAAATTAATGTTTTGAGAAGAACAGTAGATTTTTGAAATTTTTTGAGAATAACTCTAGATTTTTAAAATTTTTTTGGTAAAGAATTCTATTTTTTGTGAATAGCTATTGATTTCTGAAAATTTTTCCATACAATTTAATATCTGAAATTTTTTTGTTAAAAAATTCTATTTTTTGTGAATAGCTGTGGATTTTTGAAAATATTTCCATAGAATTTAACATATGAGATTTTTTCCCAAAAAATTAAATTTTATATGAACAGCTGTTGATTTTTTAATTTTTTTTTGGAATAAATATAGATTTTTGAAATTTTTGAGAATAACTGTAGATTTTTCAAATGTTTTTGGTAAAAAATTATATTTTTTGTGAATAGTTCTAGATTTTTGACAAACTTTCCATAGAATTTAATATTTGAAATTTTTTTCCAAATAAATTAACTTTTTATGAGCAACTGTTTATTTTTTTTTTTGAATAAATTTATATTTTTTTCCAAAAAAATTAATATTTGAAATGTAATTTTTCAAAAAAAAAAAAAATATTTTTTTCAAAAATTCGGAAACCAAGCACTTTTCAAAATATAATACTGCGGACACCCCTGAGTAATGTTTTAAATGTGGTACAACAACAGTACCAAAGGTATCTAACAACCCTAGTTCATAATCAAAACTGTGAGGTATAAGTAAGGTACCCCTTTTCTTCTCCTCAGCCCCTCATAGAATATGTTAACTAAATGGCAATTAAACCAACTCATTTTCTTCTCTAAAGAAAAATGTATATTTATATATAGCACTAAAACATATTCACATGCTACAGTCAATACCATCGAGACATACAAAGAGAGAGAGAAAGAGAAAACTTTCTTCTTTATGCATTTCATATTGCAATTTAAAAATTAGTGATGGTTATGAGGAAGAGTTCATTCTTATTAATAAATTCATACGAGGGTCGTCTGAAAAGTTTCCCACCTAACAAAGATACAAATATATTTTTGTGTGAATTATTTATTTTATTATTCAACCCTTGTAACTTTGCACACGTCTCCGAGCAATGCTCCCATCTCTATAGCCCCTACAAAAAGTGCTCGGTCGTTATTCTCTGCAAAATAATTGTTCACGAGCCACTTTTTGCTTTGGGCTAAATTATTCCAAGTTGGATGTACTTAGATGCGTACAATTTGAACACAACAAGCAATAGTATGTCTGCTATTGTTTAAATCTATTTTAAGTTCACACTTTTAAAAAGAAATTTTGTTTGGCTTGGATCTGTTATATTTTCTGTTGGACCGAACCCATTCATAGCTTTTCAAGAGATGATTCAAACTCAACCCATCAACAAGGAGAACACTGGTTAGGAGGGAGGGAAGCAGAAATATCGACAGCTGACAACAAAATGCACTGTAAATTTTTGTGTTAGAGAAGATGACGCTGCGTGATACGTACAAAATTTTAAAATAGGTAGGAATACTCATTGGTCTATGAAATATGAAAAATTAAAATTTTGAATTTTTCGAAAAAATTTCATTTTTCGTGAGCAGCTTTGGATTATTGAAATGTTTGAGAATAGGTATGGATTTTTGAAATTTTTTTCCGAAAAATTTAATTAACTGAAAATAAAATAAAATATATATATTGCAAGTTACTAATATATACTTCTTTTTTTTTAAATTTACCCTTGTCGGTATTTTGACAATTTTCACAAACCTTTATAATACAAAAATAGATCTTATACTATACAAATGAGTTTTTTCTATAAACTAAATATTTTTTCTTAAGTCAAAAATGGCATTTGAAGGCTGAAACTTTTCAAACAGCATCATTTTTCCATCAATGCGCAGCAGTATATCCCTTGGTTCATACAGAATAACAAATCCCTCTTATTTAGGATCATAGATAATTGAGAAGCATTTATAAAACATTGATCACATGTCAATCATTTGTATATAATAAATATATGTGTTGTTGATCTTTTACAAGCTATTTTTTTTTATTGTTCTCACAGACAACTAATTTGAAAGAACTTTAAATATATATCATAATTACATATAATAATTAAACTGACAAGTATGAGAAAATATGAGTGGCCATGGACGATTAAAAACATATCACAAAATGTGTTTAGTATGTATGAATATAGTATAATAATTTATCAAGTAATTTATTTTTAATCGAAAAAAACAAACTACCCAAAACTTATTATTATCGCTCTGGCCCAACGACTCAATGAATGAAGCCTTGACATGCACATATTATATCCTGGGTGCGTCAGCATAAAATAAATCAAGAAAACAAAAAATTCGTAATTAACCTATTGTTTAACCTCATAAATATTAATTTCCCAATATTTCATAGCCATTCTAGGGTCGTTTGAAAAGTCCGAAAGATGGCACTAGCATCTCTCGGAAGAACAAACACCGACTTTCAACCAAATCGGTCAGTTTCTTTCTGCTTGGCATACGTTTGAATCGAGAAAGTTGAGGGATTTTCAAAAAATGGACGAAAAATAATTTCCTGTGTTGGTTAAACATTTCTTTATGAAAGGCAAACCCCCTCAGGAGACTAAAAATAAGCTAGATAAACATTATTGGGACTCTGCACTTTCAATTAGAACAGTTCATACGTGGTTTCAAAATTTTCAGAGTGGTCATATGGATAAAAGTGACGCTGAACGTTCATGACGCCCTGTTGAGGTTACCAATGGGTAAAACTATTCCGAGTGCATATTATTGATCGTTATTGGGCCGTTTGAAAACCGAGCTGCAAGAAAGATGGCCACAATTTCATCACGACAATGCAACAGCTCACACCTCAGCAGTTGTGGTTGCAAAATTCATGGAAATAGGATTCCAACTCGAGATACCTACAGCACTAGGAATCTTACGCACCTTCCTTCTTCTGTTATACATCACCATATCATCATTTTATCGTCCAGAACGTTCAGCGTCAGTTGTGCCCATATGTCAACTCAGAAAATTTTGAAACCACTTATAGACTATTTTAATCAAAGGGTCCGAGTCCCCAGAATGTGTATCACTCTTCTTTTTAGTCTCCTAAGGCGTTTTGCCTTTAATAAAAAAATGTTTAACCAACACACGAAATTCTTTGTTTCCATTTTTTGAAGATCACTCCACTCCTTCGATTCAAACGAATGCCAAGCAGAAAGAAATATACCAATCTTGCTGAAAGTTGGTTTGTGTTCTTCCAAGAGATGATACCAACAAAACATAACCTCGATAATCGTCAGTAGTGCCATCTCTCAGACTTTGCATGGACTTTTCAAACGACCCTCGTATTTCGGTCAGTTTAAATAACTTATTATTTAGAGATTTTCTAGAGACAGTTATTTTAAAGAAAAATATGCACCATTAAATTAGCAATAGATCTATATTTTTAACTTTGGATGATTAGTTGATAATTTAATTAGCTTTTGGTGATTCTGAACAGGTCATGTTGGTGTTTCCAGAATAAATCCAGTTACAATTACTTGATTCGAACAATTTGCACCAATTAAGAATTCTTATATGATAGCAAATTTCATAACATTAATTGTAGCTCTCTAGAACATTTATTCGGGAGTTATTTGCGTTCAAATAATTTTCAAATTATGAAAAAGAATTTAAAAATCGTTTTTTGTATATTAGAAATTGAAGCTATTCTCGAATTTTTATTAAAAAAAACAACTCAAAAGCTAAATTACAATAATTTTAACTTTATAGAATATTCTGTAAAACTATTTTTTGACAATACTTATTTTCCACGGCAAACGCATGTTCCTCAAGATTATTGTTATGTTGGTCCTTATTTATTCCTTTCCAGTCCAGTCCAGTTTTAGGACAGGTCCTTATGACTTTCAACAATACATAGCGGCCCTTAAGAGCGTCGATCCATAGGAGCGGTCCTTAACTGTCAACTCTTTGATTTTTTCATAAGAATATCCATGGTTTATTAAGGCAAATAAGATATATGAAATATTTATTAAAATTATTGCACATATCTTGCAAAAAATATTATTTTTTTCATTATAAAATGAAGAAATTAATTTTTTTTAAACAGAATAATTAAAACAAGGAACAACACCCTTATTGACGTCACAAGGGATCAATGAGGGACCGACAAGTAGGACTTGCGCACCTCTAATCACCACATAGCAACAATCTCTTTTTAATCTCCTGGCACCATTATTTCAACAATACTTCTTCCTTTGAAAGGGTCCAATCCTTCCTCAAGAAAGATGTAGGATGAAGAAAAGAAAGAAAACAACCTCCCGGTAGCATAGACATAATGTGATTGCATTTTCTCATGCACAAAAATCATCCTTTAGTCATCATGAAAAGACCCACCCAAAAGAAGCTCTTTTTTAATTTATGATCCCCCATTAGGTAATTAAAATTGCAATAATCCAGGGCAAAATTGGATAGATGGAGCACATACCTACACTAAGAACTTATTAGGGGTGTGACTAGGTCCAAGACCGAACTTTTTTCCAGTTTGGTCTTCACTGTTTTTTTTTCTAGATCGATTTGGACAGACAGTAAACGGAAATTTAGTTTGTTTTCCAATTGTGAACTGATTTTTTCGGTTTAAATCTATGGAGCGATTTTCTCGCCATCCCCCCTGACTTATGAGTCGTACAAATAGGATTAATGCAATATTTTAGTGAGTCAACAAAAAAGCAATCAAGAAAATGATAAATTCCCAATCAATCAAATGTTTCATCACAACAATAAAAAGATTCCTTTCTTTCAATAGTTCACGGAGGCGTCCTCAAGGAGGTTGGCTGGAGTAGCTGTATCAATCACTAATTAAGGAAATTGCGCTTTTTACTATCATTTTTATTGAGTTAGGATGGAAAAAAAAATACGTAAAAATAGGGGCAATTTTTTTTTTGAAAAAATTATTTAAAAAAAAAAGGTGTTGACAAATTATACAGCAGAACAAAAAATTTATTATTTGATTTTGTGTTTGTGAATGGCTGTAGATTTTTGAATTTTTTCCGAAAAAATTTAATGTTTTAAATATAATTTTTTAATTTTTTTTTCAAAAATTTTATATTTGAATTTTTTTTTCAAAGATTTAATATTTGAAATAATTTTCCAAATTTTTAATATTTGAATTCTTTTCCAGAAACTTTAATTTTTTGTGAATAGTTGTGTATTTTTTAATTTTTTTTTCGAAAAAATTTAATATTAGATATTTCATTTTTGAAATTTTTTCGAAAAGTAATAGTAATTTTGATTTTTTGATGAGAAATTCCCAATTAACATTATATTTCTCCACACAAATGTAAATGTCCCGATATTTCAATAGTGCCAAATTGTCCTAACCCAAAAATTATAAATATGAGTATTATTGCCGATATTTCATCCTGGAGATCTTAGATTTGTAATTGAAAAATCTAAGAACTTCAAACTATTGAAATGAATTTCTCAGATTCATTTTATTGTACAAATTAGAAAAAACTATTACATATTTATAAGGAAGGAATGGAGTTTCCAAACGGATAATTCTGTAAAGTTAATATATGAGTTATGATAATTTGGATCTCACACCACAATATACAATTATTGTAGGTCAATGTTCATAATTTTGTAACAGAACTGACGTCTTCAACAATTCATCTATGGAATAAGTATAGACCTAATTTTAAATAAGATCAATTTTTCTATTTTTTCTAAAAGACTGGTCCAAATCGAGCTCCCTCAAGGTGGCGAATTAGTTCTGTCCACTAAAAATCATACCGGTATGAGACCGGCCTAGGATTTTATGTACAAAATCCAAGACTAGTATTTATGAGCATATTGAATCAACCAAAAATTTATCTTTGTATAAGTAGAACCTTACAAAAACAACTCTCTATAATATGTAGAAATGCCCACCCAGCAATGTTTTTCAAGGTAAATCATTTCAAGTCTCCCTGATTAGTTTTTTTTTCTATATTGTCTCAACAACAGAAGCCTCGTGGAATTTTAGAGAGAGAGAGAAATTATCTTTCTAGAAAATTAATTACTTTCTTGTGTAAAATTTACTTCTGTATGTATGTACGTCTAATTGTTTTATAAAAAACAAACACATAACTTTAATTATTCCAAGTTATGGAATTAATACATCGAATAGTTGCGTGTAAACACAAAAAGAATCTGGAACCAAAATCAAGTAAAGGAAAAAATCCAGATCGAGTATTTTACATTAATATGTATTTCATAATAAAGGTACATAATTTGGTCAATTTACCTAATCCAGGGGTTTTACACAGGATTATAAATTTTTTTCGGGTGAGGCTGGGGTTTGGAATATTTTTACGAACAAATTACTAAAATCTATAGATATTCCCAGAAAATTCTAGATTTTTTTGAAAAAAGATTTGAAAAATTAAATTTTTTGTAAAACTTTTTTCTAAAAACTAAAGCTTCTCACAGAAATGAAAAAAGTTAAATTTCAAACATTAAATTTTTGGAATTTTTTTAAAAAATCTATAGCTATTCACAAACATTTTTTTGGTAAAAATTCCAATAAATTAATATCAAATAGTAATTTTTTTGCTCTGCTTCAGTAATTGCCATAATGAAGAAAACAAAATCTAGTAAATAACAAAATTCCTTAATTTGAATAGGCGGACAACATCCGTCCTCCTGCAGACGCCCCTGCAAAACTAGCAGTAGCAATGAATAAATTACAAAAAACGTGATTTTATGGGATCAAGAAAAGGGAACTCAAAACCAATTGCCGATATGTTTAAACACCATATTTAGCTACTTTTTTAATTCAATATTGCCTCTTTTAATTAGCAATAACAGTTCCCTTTTTTTCTTGTTGCTTCGACATCTTGACACTATGAGAGATGGGATAAAACAAAAATTGTTTGCTTTTGTTTTAGCTGTCGCTTGGCTGCGTAATGAAAGCTTGTAATAAAAATAACCGGAATAGCAATCACTGCTCTAGGACGCTTGTGGTTACTGTCAATAATCTTAAAGAGGGTGGATAATACTTTAACAGGATGCCTGATGTACTGATGAGTTACTGAACGGTTTATGAGCAAGCATCCAGGTCAAGCCCACGACAAGCAAACTAAAAATCAACAAATATTCCTACTTGAACGTCATGAAGAAGTTGTTAAAGCCCTGGCAGGACCAGAACTACCCGTCAGGGAATTACATTTGGCAACAAGATTCAGCCCATCACACAGAAGCTCATTGGTCCAAAATTGGTCCAAGAAAAATTTGGCTTGATTATGGAGATAGGAAAGGTGGCCTCCTTCGCTCACCTGACCTTTCCCCTCTCGACTATGCTGTGTGGGGCAAAGTTGAGATAAAGGCCTGTGCGACACATAGAAAAAATGTGGCAGATCCCCAAACTATACTTGAGAGAGAGTTGGCCGAAGATTTCGTGGTTTTGTCGTGCAACGCGAACAGTGGCAGAGTAGAGGCAATGTTGGCTGCAAAGGGGGTTTTGAAAAATATATTTATCTACAGTTAATCTCTTGCAAAAATAAACTAACTTTTGTACTCTATGAGAATCAGCGTGTCAAAGTTAATATGGATAAATGTTTCAAATTTGGTTCACCACACCGTACATATTTTTGTGGCAATATTTGGGTCAATGACATTTTTAAGTGTATTTTTATGATCACCTGAATAACCTCTCGGATCCCCGGTTACGAATCACAGATCTATGGTGCTATAAAAAGCGAGATCTTGCAAGGGAGCGGAACTTCTCGTAGACAAGAAATCTACTTTAAGCTACCACAACTAGCATTTTATCTACTCTCACTCAACCTCGACTGTCAAAAGGGAAAGGACACACTTGGAAAAAGGTTGCCTTCTTTATTTTTCTTATTGCCAACTATTAATGATTATTTAGAGAGTATTAACTAATTATTGTTAGTGATGGGACGATTAAAAAAAATCCTGATACCATTTTCAAATACCAATTGTTTAATATTTTAAATTATTGTACATACAATTCTGCTGTCAGGGCTTTCATTATATATATATATTTTTTTTTTTTGAATTTTTTTTACAAAATCTCCAACTGTTCATAAAGAAATTTCAAACCCCATGGCTCTTCTCAAAAAAATTAAAATCCACTGATATTCACAAAAAATGAACTATTTTGGAAAAAAATTTCCAAAATCCACCAGTGCACTCAAAAAATAATTTTTTTTAAATTAAATTTCTAATATAAAATGTTTTCTAAGAAAATTAGAAAAATGAAATTTTTGGGGGAAAAAATTAAATTAAATATTCTAGTTAAAAACAAAAATTCTTTAATTTTCATAACCTTAAAAATTAATAAATATTTAAATACCCGAAATAAAAAAAGTATTGGAATCGCTAATTAAACTTTATTTTCTGGATGTCAATTCTGATTCCAGAAAAAACCACCCGATTCTGATTAAACTGATAATCTTACAAATAACTGAGCAGGAAATGACATGAATTCTAAGCAAATACCCTTGATTGATATAAATTAATATCCAAATCCTATGTAATACTTTTTTTGAGTACATAATAAGTAGACTCAGCTCCTTTAAATCAAACAAGACTCAACATATGCCATCAAAATAAATGATAACAGCTAAAACGAAAATACACTTCATCTTTGTGTATTTCAAAATGGGAGCAGTCTAAGAGGGGCACTTGGTGTATATAGCTTTGTTGAAATGAAGACCGATCTTACTGACCACACCATTAATTTGTGCAATAGGAATTTATATAAACATAGTAGTCAATGTGTGTATTAATGTACTTTTAAGCAATAGTACAATAATATATTTGTTTTTGCAATGATTCTAAAATAGTAAAGAAGTAATGATTATAATTGCGTTTATGACAATTAATTGGCAAACAGATGATAGAAGGGTTCTTTGTGTGTGTGTGTTTTCCAATTTATTTTTCTTCTCAATATTCCGAAAAACCAACGACATATGGCTAAGGACGACTTTGAATGCAATTTTCCTTCTCTCTATCCAATGAAGAGGATACGATCATATTACTACATATGCAAAATCACTTATCTATGTATATTAATACAGTCGATTCCCTGTCCAACGAGATAGAATGATGGTCAATTTAGAAAAGTAAATGGCTTAGTTTGAAAAATGATTCTTGATGGAATAAAAAACATTTCAGAAAAGTTTGAAGAGTTTTAAAGAATATTTAGAGATAGCTTAACGGTCCTAAAGTTTTGAAAATTTACATCATTTAAGAAAAAACTGAGTATTAGCTTGAACACTGTTCCTATATTTCAAATTAAAGTGTTTTTTTGCTATGGAAGATTGATAATATTATTTTTTATCCATTTCTCCAACAATGGAATTGTCAAGGATATTGAACGAATCTTCCTCCAACATTATAATAGAATAGACAAATAAAAAAAAATAAAAAATTGTTTCTTGCACTCTATTAAATTTTAAGAATATTTTATGTCTAAAATTACATTCAAAAGTTGCACTTAACCGAAATTTTGTAGCATCACCTTGCTTTAATGCAAAGTAGTTTATGGAGGTGAGTTGCTTTTAAGCAATTTTTTTCTCTTATAGGGATATGACTGTATTTAGACGACAGAGTGTGGACTTTCTAATAGTCTATTTAAAATTTAAAAAAATATTTGCCAAATAAAAGTAAAATTAAAAATATTCATTACACATTAATTGGCCATGGACCCATGTTATTTTCGTAAGAAAAGACTGGATGCAAAAAAATATTTTTTAACGAAGATGTTTTTTTTTTTTTTTTTATGATGATGACAAGACAAAATTTATTAGAAATAAAATATGACGTAATGATATGTTTCTTATTGATTTTCTTTATTAAAAGGCTAATATATAGTGATGAAAATTGTCTGTTATATTTTCATCGTAGCCCTGAAAATTTGAAGAATGTCGCTCCTCAATTCTCAAATTCCAAAAAAAAAAATCATTAATTAATCTTGAACTTAAAAAAAGAAAAGAAAAAGGAAACGAATGCAAATACCAAGTTTTTGTCTTTATATAATTAATAGCGGCAGTACACGACATTGTCTGTAGAAATTAAGCATCGACGTTCATACACGTGCATTGCTTAAATAATGGAGAGGATAACCCCCTTAACCAATCCTCAGTGTTACCCTCCGTTTTTCTTAAGTACACTTACACGTCTCCTCAAATAACAGCTTGATGTTTTTTTTTTAAATGATGAGATTAGCTTGTTGCTTAACGTCATTTAATGTCTCATTCATTAGTTATGTATTCAAAGTACTTCCCACTATTTTTTCTTTTTTAATAATAATTCACTTAAACACAAGGTTAATAGAAATACCATAACGCGTGTACGACTAATGTTAGACTTTCACCATTGCTCATAGAAGATGAGTGGTTGCATGGGTTATCAAAATCTGTTTTTCTTGTCCAACAGTTGGTACAATACATTAAATTGAAAATTCTAGCAATGGCGACGTCATAGACTATGATTGGTTGTGTGTTTTGTCCAAATTTGCCTCTCTTGCCCAGCAGTCGGTACAATACATCAGATTTAAAATTCTAGCAAGCCCGATTACATGATGGTCTAACCTTGTACATATTTCTATTAACCTAGGTTCTCTTTTTTATTATTTTGTTAATATGACGAGAGCGCTCAAAGGTATTTTTATTTCTTTAATAAAGTATCTATACTTAAAATTATTTACAATCAATATATATACATACATAGTTACAGTATCACTTTGCTTTATTAATATGGATTAATCAATTCCACAATAAAAAATGCTCTAAACCTGGGTCGTAGCTAGATTTGACGATATAACGTATTTTTAAATTCGACAGTTTAACGGTTTTTCTTTTTTAATTTGACAATATAACATTTTTTTTTAAATTTGAAAATATAACATTTTTTTAAATTCGACAATATAACGTTTTTTTTTTTTTTAAATTGACAATATAATGTTTTTTCAAGATTAATTTTGTAGTAAGACGACCAAAAATTCTCCTAGTTGGACTAAGGAGAAAAAGGAACAATTTTTCAGTATACAAAAAATATATTTCACTCCTTCTTGGGACCCTTTTCAATTGCAACTCATTATAATAAAAATAAATCAAAGAAATACATAATTTGACAATTAAATATTTTAATTACACTCTATATAATATTTCTTTTTTAAAATTTTGACAATGAAACTTGTTAATTTTAGCATTGTGACAAAAACAAACAAAAATGCACAAAAAGAAACGTTGTCTTTTCGAGAAATTTGATAACAATATTTTACCCTTGGAGTTACGTACCCCCACATACACAGATAGTCATAAACTATCTCTAAGTTTGTTTAAGTCCCCTATGGTAAGTGTTAAATCGAACAACCACTAAGGAGTAAATAAATTATAAAGGCCAATGGACTAACACCATTCCTCGGTAGCAAATTTTCGTTAAAAAGAGAATTGACTGTAATTATTATATCTTTTAATCAGAAAATGTTAAATCGAAGAAAATGAATTTTTTAATAGAGTGTAAAAGGAAATTTCTTTTCCCCCTTCCTTTGTGCAAAAAAAACAAACACTTTTCTTTTTGTTTTGTTAATATATTGGCTCAAATGATGCAAAAAATAATGAAGGAAAAAAAAACACACTTTCAATTTCCTTTTAAGGTTCCTTGTAAAGATTAAGACAAACAAAGATATTTGACCAATAATGTATACATACTTATTAGTGTTGGCTTTTAGTCTGAAAAACCTAGACCGGTACCCTTATAACTTTAAGTGGACCAGACTAATTCCAGGGGCGTCCGTGGGGATGGGCTGGAGGAGCTGTAATTTTTATTTTGACTAGTTTTTTCATTTTTTTATTATTGGTCAGAATGATTTTTTTTTTTTTAAAAGATTTATTTTCTCAAAAAAAAAGGTAATTCGGGCAAATTATGTAGCAAAGCAAAAAGTAATAATATTTGAAATATTATTAAAACTGTAGAAACTTATCACATATACTCTTAGCAGTACAGGAGGTCCCCGTATAAAGTGGTTTCAAACACCGGGGATTTCGAATAACACGGAGTTCGTAATTATTCTGTGTTTATTATGAAATTAGAAAACAACAACTATATATTGAGATGAACAAGAATTTTTGTAGTGGTTGATGTGTTTGTTCATACGCATAAATATAAATATTTAATAGAAGTGCATAATTTTGCAAAGTGGGGAGTGTCCTGTAAGTATTTGATTTAATACCTAGACTTCAAACTTTTGGTTATTACAAATTAATTATACAAACTTCCAAATAAAAAGGTTGCTGAATAAATATTTTTGCTTAGGTTCCGATTATTATGAGTTTACAGTATTGAAATGATGGGATTAAAGATCAAGTAAATACCCCACAAAGATTTAAATGTGAAAATTATTTTACAAGTATCTTGTCTGACATATATTACTTTAAATCATTTATAAGGAATAAAATGTTTCAATTTTTCCTTTTTTTATATAAATATGATGCGCAAGCAATCGCTACACGCTCTCGTTGTAAAAAATGATATCTTACCAGACAATCAAACAGACAAACTTTGTTTTATGAGAATAGATGATAGTACTTCATATTTTCAAATTCAGAGGATAAATTTAATCTGGTATTGATTTAATTATATAAGGAATTGCCTTGTTCATATGATCACGATATAAATTAATGGTTGAAGGATCGCTCCAACTCTAAAAGATACAATATGATTTTGCTATGATGCTAAACAAAACATTTCATAAAGGATGTGTGACTCATTTTTGCAAGGGAACAAACAAACAAAGCATAGCTGTATTATAAATATGAATAAACCCTTAATACAAACAAATATCATTCCATCAGCGTATTATATAAAAATAAAATAACAATACATTGGCAAGGCTCCAATGACGTAGCTACAACACAATATACCTACTCTAAACTTGAACCTAATTATATATTTATGTATATAAGTATATGTGTACTTGGTGCAATACATAGGTGCAGCAAGGCGCTGGCATAAAAAAAGAGTTAAAAGGTCACTGAAGGTTTTCTATCATCATGTTGGAGTGCTAATACGAGGGTTGCTTGAAAAGTCCGTGCAAAGTCCGAGAGATGGCACTACTGTCACGTATCGAGGCTATGTTTAGTTAGTAGCATCTCATGGAAGAACACAAACAAACTTTCAGCCAGATCGGTCATTTTCTATCTGTTTGGCGCTTGTTTGAATGGGAAGAAGTGGAGTGAATTTCACAAAATGTACGAAAAAGAATTAAACATTACTTTATGAAAAGCACCATGCCTCAGGAGACTAAAAAGAAGGTTGATAAACATTATGTGGACTCTTTATCTCAGATTAGAAGAGTTTTTAAGTGGTTTCAAAATTTTCGGAGAGGCCATATAGGCCCAAGTGATGTTGAATGTTCTGGACGCCCTGAAGAGGTTACTACTCCAAAAGTTATCCATAAAAGATATATGGTGATGGATGACTGAAGAGTGAATCTCGAGTTGGAACCCTATTTCAATTAATTTTGTGACCACAACTGCCGAGGCGTGAGCTGGTGTATTTTTGTGATGGAAATGAACAATGAATAATATATACCTTTAATAGGTTTTCCCTTTTCCAGATAGTCTATGAGGATTATTCCTTGCAAATCCTAAAGACAATCGCCATAGTCTTTCTGGTATATTTCTTGATTCAAACGAATGCCAAACAAAATTAAATAGACTAATTTAGCTAAAAATTGGTGTGTGTTCTTCCAAGAGATGATACCAACAAAACCTAACCTCGATACGCGCCAGTAGTTCCATCTCTCAGACTTTGCACGGACTTTTGAAAGGACCCTAGTATTTTAATGAATTATTCAACTCTTACTTTACAACCATTAGAATTATAAATGACTTTTTCAGAATCCATTTACATATCACTTATCAGGGACATTATAATGAGAAGACTCGAGTTAGTAAATTGTGAAATCTATATCAAAAAAGCAGAGTTTGTCTGCCGGACTGAATGAATGTTTGAAAACCAGTCACGGGGTGCACTGTTTATATTTCCCCATGATGGTTATCATAAACATATTTTGATCCAAAAAATAGCAATATAGTCGTATTGTGAACTATAGAAGGCGTGAGCACAGAGCATCGAATTATTAGTCTCTTATGATAAATAATTCACGTGCTTGTTCATATTTGAATTAAATGTAAACGCAGGTTTGTTAAATTAATTTTTTTATTATTAGAGAGCGCTCTAGAGATTAAAGTACTCATCAGTCATCCTAACCTATAATATTATATTCTCTCAAACTCTTAGTATTAGTCTTTCAGTTTTTAGTACAGAGCAAATTTGAATTGGTATAAGTATTGAGAAGTTACGTGTAGGTGTGCTCATGAAAAATAGAGAGAAGAACTGAGGATTTCTTGGGGAGTTATCTTCCATATTATGAAGGAATTTTTGTATTTTAGCCGACGCACAAATGAATCCTGGCAATGGTGGATACTACCATAATATTTAACTAAGTAATTATAAATGGTTTAGAATAAACAGACTTTTAGTATAGTTCATCTTCTAAATATGTGTAAAAAGTGTTCTCGTATTTGACGTCATAAAATACTACAATATTAGATGAAATCTGGAGTTTCTTGTCTATCCTTTCATATAGTAATTTTATCATTGTGTACCTTTTAACATTTTACACCATCAAGTTTATAGTTACCATTGTCTCTCCCTTTTTACCCGTGGGTCGGGTCACATCCCTTTGTCTCAGCTCTTATTTTATTTAGGCTGTGTATTTTAGTTAAACTATATAATATACTCTTTCTAAATTATACCACGTGCGGAGTCACCTATTCTTAAATTCATTTTGCCTGTAGGTTTGACGACGAGCCCGGATTACTATATTCATTATAATATCTTAGGTAAGAACACACACTTTATGAAGTTTCGTTAGATTAGCTATGAAAGAAAATCAACACTTCTTCATTATTACTTAATACTGAATTCTACCCCAAGTCCAACAAGGACTTACCCTCATAGCTAACCCAACAAATCATCAATGTTTCCATCTATCTTTCAAGAGCACGTACACATGTGATGACTAAATACTTACTTAGATGTTCTCTCTTCAGGGGTTGGCTAAAGGGGCTGTAGTCCCCCAACCCAAATCAAGGAGTCTTTACTTTTTACTAAAAAATTAACTACTTAAAATTATTTTCTAAAAAATTTAATTTTTCACATTTTTTTCAAAAAAGTTAATTTTTTTGTGAACAACTATGGATTTATGAAATTTTTCTCCAAAAAATTTAATATTTGAAATGTTTTTCAGAAATTTTTTATTAGAAATTTGTTACTAACAAATTTATTCTTTGTGAGGAAATGTGGATTTTGGAAATGTTTTGAGAATATTTATGGATTTTTGATTTTTTTTCCAAAATGATTATTTGTGAACAGCCTTGGATTTTTGCATTTTTTTTCCAAAAAATTTAATTTTTTTTTAGAAAGCTGGATTTTTGAATTTTTTCCCCAGAAGTTAATGTTTTCATGAATAGCTGTGGATTTTTGAACTTTTTTTTCCAAAAAATCTAATATTTGTAATTTAATTTTCGAAATTTTTTTTTCAAAAAAATTTAATTTTTCAAAAAAAATCCACACCCCAAGGCCCCCCCCACAAATATAATCCTGCAGACACCTTTGCTCTTCAATAATTATATAATTATGATAATAGCTTCACGCTAATGTTGCAAGTGGTGATATTTTTAACAATTCTAGTAATGAGGGTAAGGGACGGGGGAATTGGTAGTCATCCCTCACTCTGCCACCTACCTACCCACTTCATTCTACAACTCTAGTAATGCGGGTAAGGGACGGACGGGGAATACCTACCTACCCACTTCATCAATTATAATAATCTCGTTTTTGTTGTACATAGTAATATATGTATTACTACTGCCTCTGATATTATAAATAATGGGCACAACCCACGTGGCCTTGCAATTTACTTTTTTTTCACTCCTCATATCTATTAACTATGAACATATAAGTATCTTATTAAAAAAAAACAATGGAATGGTCAAGATTTTAATTATACCTACATCAAACAAGAAGTTTTCGTCCTTATTTTTAATTACATTCAGTGCGATGAAAGACTTTTTATTTCACTGACAATAATAATTAAAAAAATATAGTCTTTTGTTAGAACTCATTGTAACAATGTTATTCACATCATAAATCATAAATAAATTTGTCCCTTTATATAGGCCTTAATAAAAGTTTATTAGCCACTGACATCCCCAAAATTGCATCATCATTGAACGTGATGTCACAATAAATCTTTATCAAATATCTTAAAGAATAAAAAAGACTTGGTGTCTGCATTGAATACTACTTGATGCCAATGATAAGAAATAATATTAGAATAAAATCAATGTATTATGTAGTACAAATGGGTAGATTTGTGTAATTAATAATTATTTTTTGATCGATTAGGTTCTAAGATGAAGAATAATATTTTATCATCTCCATTCACTTATTCTCAATAAGCATGGGTGCCTGAAGGGGGTTGGCTGGAGGGCCATTTTTACAAAAAAAAAAAAATATTTGAAATTTTTTTCTCCAAAATTTAATATATATTTGAAATTTAATTTCAATTACCAAAAATTTAATTGTTTGTGAATAGCCATAAATTTTCGAATTTTTTTCATAAAAAATATAATATTGGCAGTCTAATTTTAGAATTTTTCTTTAAAATTATTTTTTGTGAATAGCTATGGATTTTTGAAAAAATAATTCAAAAAATTTAACATTTGAAATTTAGTTTTTGAACTTTTTTTCGAAAAATTAAAATTATTTGTGAATAGCTATGAATTTTTGATTTTTTTTATAAATAATTTAATTTTATAATTTTTTTTCAAAAAATTATTTTCTGTGAAAAGCTATGGATTTTTTAAATTTTTCTGAAAATTACTCAAAATTCCCTGAAATGTTTTATATTGTAAACTTGACTTTTAATGAACTCGAATATTTTGAAAATAATTCAGGGTAACCATGTTGATTTTCGATTTATTTCCTTTTCTTTACAAATTGAAAATGCTTACAATTTACAAAACTATGTATGATCTTATTTTTTTTTTTTTAGAAAAAAGAAGTTTGATCTACAATTTATCTGTCCAAGGTTTGCAATGAGATAATGTAAAAATTCGGGCTCGGCCAGAGACTTAACACTAATGTTTACATTTTCTCGGCTACACCCATAGTAATTGAGTACATATTAATATGTACTTAGCAAACACTTCCCACTTTGTACATATTTTATATCTACGAAATATAAAATCTAATTCCTTGAAAAAACATGTATTGATGCATGAACTTCATAGTCGTTGTCGTATTTTTGTCATCATCTTCCATTTAAATAATATGGATGTACAATTTGAAATGCATTCAATTAAGTAATAAATACTAGTGTTGATACTCGATCCAAGATCAAACTTTTCCCCGGTTTGGTCTTAAGTGATGCTTTTGATAACGCTTAGGGCCGATATTTCAGTCCCGAATGCAAACTCATACCTTTAATCGAAATTTGATTATCGCGCCGTTACCTTGATTGTATCACGCAACCTTTCCTACGAAAATAATCACCAAAAAAGTCCAAAAATCAGTTGGACATTAGCCAATTCTTCCACAGTTATAATTTATGGGTTATACAAATACGATTGCTGTAACACATTTAACTTTGTACGGCGTCATAAACAATTCATTTTAAATTCAGTCTAGACATAAATTATGCAAGGCACCAAATTAAATCCATGTATTAATAATCATAACGGTATCTGAAGTCCGAGCGGTCTAAGATTTTCAGACTGTAACCCAAAACTATTAAATACTAGCTGTATTTGCAGCCTGGCGGTATATGTATTACAACTTTTTTGTAATTTCGATTAAGACTAGGTCGAAAAAGTTGTTACTTATGCAAAATTTCACTTCCTACGATGTCATCTTTAGTTAGGAGATCTAGTTCAAAGTTTGAAAGGAGAATATAGTTCTTTATTTCATCAATTAAGATTAAAATACAGTATTAATCCTTTTTTAGTATTTATTAATTATAATAGACAACAAAGTTGATATCCAAAGGTACCCTTTGGATCAAAAAGAGTAAATAACATAAGATAATTTTAATCTTTACTGTCTGAATATATATATATATGTATATATCATCAAATTAGAATCAATATAAGAATTGAAAAAAAAACACAGAAAAAAACAACTTTTTTAACACTTTTTATAGGTTAAAAAAGGTATATCAAAATTATCTTATGCAAAATATCTAAAAATGTATTTTTACTATCTATATTTACTAAGTAAAGAGTTTTTGTCTTTTTCTTAATTTGATCGAGATGTGCAAACTAAAGATGACCTCGTAGTAAAATGTAATTTTGCATAGGTAATTGTCATACTAAATAACAACATTTCCAAACTAGCAATAATCGAAATTCGAATCTGTATGTGTTGTATTGTGATTGTGTGCAAATCAGGCATTTGTTTCTAAAAATAGTGTCTTCTTTACTTGTAAGGGAGTGAGGGATAAGAAATAAAGCCCTTATTTTCATTAACAAATAAAATGAAATACAATTTTAAAAAACTGTCATCCATATTAGTTAAAATCTCCCAATTAAAAGTTAATTGAACAGACCTTTTTGCAAACGAAGGAGCTCATTCTTTTTTGTTTTTCTTTTAAAAACATTATGGTCTTGATGTCACACAAGTTATGGCATTCAATTGAACAACAATGGTTCAATTCGAATAATAAAATAACATTATTTAAAAAAATAAAAAAGCTTACATTGTTACGATAGATTGTTTTGTTATTTTGTCTTGAATGAATAAATGTTCAAGAAAAGTGAATAAAAGGAGAGGAGAGAACAACGTCTCTTGAATCAAGGGCAAGGACTCTTTTTGGTATGACAGAACTGTTTTGTGCCTATTATTTTCTACCCCTGAGAGAGTAAATAATAAAATGGATAATATATAATAATGATATATCAAGAGAATAAGGACACTTTTTGTTTTAGTACACGATACAGAGCAAATGAAGGAACAAAGGTATCCATAGGATTATATTTGGAGGGGGGAGGGCCTTCTTTTGGGATTTTATTTTGAAAAAAAAAAAAACCTTTAAAAATCAACAGCTGTTCACAAAAAATGAAGTTTTTTTTGGAACAAAATTTTAAAAATCTACAGCTGCTCATAAACAATAAAATTTTTTGGGAAGAAATTTCAAAAATTATTTTTCAAATATAAATATAAATAAAAAATCCATATTTATTCTTAAAGACTTAATATTTTTAGTAAAACATTGCAAAAATCCACAGTTGTCCACTAAACTTAATTTTTTTTCAAAAATTCCTTAATTTGGAGGCTACAGCCCCTCCAGCACAACCGTGCAGACGTACCTGAGAACATACTTTCATTACTCAATAAATATCGTTAGTTATGAACATCTTCTGGCATCTATATATAAGTGTGTCATTTAGTATAAAAACTACCTATGCAAAATGCCACTGTCCCACAAGGTCATCTTTAGGTCGCACATTATGATCAAATTATTAAAAACTCTTTTCTTTGTTAATAAATATATTTAAAAGACATTTTTAGTTATTTTGCATTAACTAATTTTTATAGAAATTTTCTACAACTTATGACAACTTATCCGAACTAGGCTATATCCAAAATAAACCACCCTATTGCATAAGTACATATGTACAACTAACAAACGAAGTAGTTCTTAATTTTTTTATGACATAATCATCTGTCTTAAAAATGGTTACAACTACGTCACGTATAATTAAAAATTATTTGCTTAGGGGAACCTGAACTAATGCTACGTATGAATGTGTGACTCGACTCAAATAAAAAAAAAACAATTAACTTCATATATTATTAAGTTGACTTGATTTATATCAAGTAAAATTTCCAAATGGTTTGCGTTTTGTAGCACTGTCTACGAAGCAATTGATTTTCTAGTGAATCACAATGTATAAAGAGACTCTTCTAATTATAATCACAGAAGAGACCGGAAGGGATATTATAACACAGTTTCTAACAAATATCATGTACTAAATTACTATATTAGTGCGTTAATTCGCCGCAATAGTACAAGAAAAGTAGTTAAGCGATTTACAAAGAACACACTCTCAGCATTTAATTGAATATAGGTAAATATAAGTGGGCAGTGGACAGGCTTAGTTACTTAATTTTCTTATTTATCGTCTAAAATAGGTTTGGGTTGAATCAAGTGAATACAAAACTAATTTTAAAAAAATCACTAATATCTTAAAACAATAACATCCTAACAACTTATTTTGTCCTGAGTCAAGGTTATTATGTAAAGTATATGATACAAATTAACCAGGCATACGTTACACATAAAATAAGTAGTAAAAAAGATTATTTCCTACCTGTATAATATATTGTCCGGCTAATTCCGCCATTGTCAAGGGTAATAAGGATAGAGACGATGAACAGCGTGATGGAGAAGGTTTGGATGAAAATACCTACATATAACCATAAGAAAAAACATTATTAATAAACTAATTACAAATATAGAAACACATTAAAATATATACATAAAACTTAGGATATGTGAGAGACACAAATACACTAAATAATGTCCAAATATTTCAAAAGCATACAATTAGTTCCTTCCTTAATACACAGTACTGAAATATCTTATGAAATGAAAATTATTAAATAAATTAAAAAACTTAATTCACATTGCATTACTGTTCTCAAACAGGATGTTATGACGACCAATAAAGCCATGAACAATTATGTAGACAAGTTGATAATGATCTTTTGATCTACATTTTTTGCAATAAAATCGAGGAAACCATATTTAAAGTATGCAAATGAATAAAGTTGGGGATTGGAGCGTAAAAGTATGAGTGGTGGTCAAGTGGTGGTACCATAATTAACTTACTTAAAGCACATAAATAGATTATAAAATGTCTTCATGCTTGAACAAAATTACATTTCCTTCAATCACTCAAAACTATCAAAATGTTACTTGAGTCCTTTTGTCGTGGTAGAGTAGCTTATAAAAGAAAGTGGATGCAATAATACTTTAATCAAGTTTTGTTATAAATAACTAAATGGTATTGTAGGATGGATCATCATCAAATATATATATTTATTTTTTTGGCAAAGTTTCCGTTCCGGAAAAAGTTTATGAACAAAATGTCTGTGCACCACGATCTACACAGTCACAGGACGACAGCCTAGTGATTGTGCGAGCTCTGTATAAATACAAATTCCCTCAATTTACGAACTTAATTTCGAAAATTAAGTGGAAAAAAAAACAACTGAAAGTTAATTTGGAGTTTTATATATTTTGAACAAAATGAACGTTTGAGTTATCCAACTCCTAAATCATATTTTTATATGCTATGCTAGGCATGATACAAAGTGTGACCCGGAACTTATAAAAGGCCATATACATGTACTTATACGCATATAAAATAATGCATATTACTTACTTATAACAGGACACTCCAAAATATAAAATAATATAACATTGCCGCTTCCCAAAATGGGATTTCATATTTATATTTTTTTAGCTTTATAAGAGCCTCTTTTAAAAAATGAAAACATTTGAACTCATAGATAGGTAGGTCCACAAATGCAGAAAATGCTACGATTCAATCAGTACAAAGGAGGAGGGAAAACTGTGAAGTGTCAATATAAAAACACTTTTTTTTAACTACCAATATTTCAGAGACATATTTGTGTCAATTATATGGTTTGAATTCAAATTTGTGGGATAAGTTAAGACACTCAATAATTTAACTTAAATTTAGAATCTTTATTTGATTTAAAATACTTCTATTGGCCCCGATATTGCATTTTAAATTAATAAATCATTATTTTATTGTAACACAAATGATTAGAAAATTAGTCCTAGGACTGATTCAAAACTACATGCAGAGTTATCTTCTATATAAATAAAGCAAAGTTTGTCTATTCTGTATATACCGCTAGTATATAATCCATCAAATATATGTACCTCTGAAAGGTCGCACATATTAACATTGATATTGCAGATGATTGCTATGTCAACACATTCCTAAATGTCATTTCGGAATGTGCAATGTGCCTGTTAATAAATACAACACATAACCTATCTATTTATAATCAAATAAGCATTTGAATGATAAATATGATATATCATTGTAACAACCTCTCAAAACTTAGTGATGAGTACTTTGTAGGTTCACAGCTATGAATTTTTGCAATATGTGACTTGTCAACACAAAAACAAGCCAACACAATTTCTCTCAAAATTGAGTGTGCATTACATTTGGTTTCTTCGCTGAATGATTTCTTATTAAGCGTATTAAATTGCAGTTAAAATAGTCAATATTGATCTTCACAACAAAAGAATAAGAAATTTATATATCTTATTCGAAAGGGACCATATCGGGGACTGACTAACTTCGTATTATTTCTCAAATAAAGGTTCTAAACTATTTGTAACATTCTTAGAATGGAGTTGATAAAAAGTATGGCAATCTGACAAATCCTGATAACGTTTCTAAAATAACAAGGGAATAGTTGATCTCTTCAGGGGCGTCCGTAGGATTATATTTGCCGAGGGGGGGGTGATGTTTTTGGATTTTTTTGAAAAAAATAGAAATAATTAAATTTTTCTTAAAAAAATCCATAGCTATTCACAAAAAATGAAAAAAAATTCTTGAATTAACTTTTAAATGTAAATTTTATTTGAAAATATTTCCAAAATTTAGAAAAACTTTTTATATAGACTTAATTTTGCAACCGCAGGCCGCACTTCGCCCCGATTAATGTTTAAGTGCAGCCAACTCCTCATTATCACTCCAAGTAGTATTTTGAAAAATTATCGCTCTGAAAACAGACATGTTTTAACTCTAATTTCTATTTAAAAAAAAAAAAGTCAAACTATGCAGGGAGGATAGTTGTATAAGTTCATCAAAAAATTCTAAAAAACCAAATCTTGCCAAATTGGCCTTTTTTGAATCAGATGACCTTGAAAAATTAGTTTTGCCCTAAATTTGAAATAAATATGTATTTAATAGTTTTGTTTTATGAAGAAATTGTTAATAAAATTTAATTTAATAGGTTCTGTGGACCATTAGAATATTTGAAGTGGCAATACTGCCCAATATATTACGTTGGACATCCCAGGTCTAGGATTTCCAGGCCAAAATCCAACACAAATTTGTATGCAAAGAGCATTTGACCCCTTGCCTATTTTCTAGGTTCACCAACTGGCGAAAAAACGATGCTTCTATAATTTTAATGGTAGAACAGTGAAAATACATTATTTGAAAAAAAAAAAAAAAAAAAAAAAAATTCTTCTTTATTTTTGGTCTTCAATTGTTTTTATTTTTCAACTGACCACATAGGCATGTATACTTGCATCATACTGATATAAATATACATGCTCTTGAAAATGTTCTAAATAAATGACATAGCATTTATTTATGTTTTTAAAAAAACAAACACATACATTGACCAATAACGCCTGATGCTATTATGACTATGTAATAATAACAATAATTACTATTTAAACCTGACACCTTTTTCTTTATTTTTAAACCAAAAAGCAATCCTTGAAATGAGAATGGTTATGATTACACATATTTTAATACTACACTTATCATTACACAAATAACGATCGCTTCAGAGTTAAATATACAGAGTGTGACAAATTAAATAACCTCTTTCAGGTGTTTTTTCAGGAATCGGCATCAGGGAAAATAATGTTTAATTTACGATTCTGATTCTTTTTTCTTATTATTGATTGCTGATATTTAAAAATTTATAGCTTTTCTAAGTTATGAGAAAAAAAAAAAGAAGGAAATTTTCTTAAAAAGATCTTATATTAGTTTTTGAAATTTTTCTTTCAAAATTTTTTAGTTTTTGTGAACAGCTGTAGATTTTTGAAATTTTCTGTGGAAAATTTAATTTTATGATAATAGCTGTGGATTTTTGAAATTTTTTTCCAAAAAATTTAATTTAGTGTGAAAAGCTGTGGATTTTTGAAATTTATTGGGAATAGTTGTGAATTTTTGAAAATATTTTAAATATATGGAATTCTTTCCAAAAAAAACTAATTTTTAATTTTAATTAGAACCCCCCCCCCCTATAATCCTGTAGACACGCCTGACCACAAAATAGTATTTTTGACTATTATTTAAAATATTAAAAATCGGATCGAGAATTTTTACTAGAATCGCTATTGATTATTTTTCCCATTACTAGTATATAACCTTAGAAAACAATTGAATAATTCCAAGGCGTCTAATTTATATGCATATTAGTTATAGAATTGAACAAAAAACAAACAAAAACCCTTATTAAAATTTTTGAGTTTATAGATATTTTGGAGGAAGAAGAACTCCAAATAAAAAAAGCCTTTGGATATCCCACATACATAATAATGATTATTGTACCACTAATTGAATGGTAAATCGAATAACTCTCAGCCCTTACAAGCAAACAAACAATCCAAACCACGATATTCATCCCCCCTAATCATTATTCCCAAGAAGCTAGCAAGCAAGTAGATGATTTACGAGTCCTTGAAGAACACACATCATCATAAAAACATTTCTTCACATTCTGGCGGGAGTTTTATTGTTTGTATATATATATATATATATTAGTGATGTATTGATATTTTCGAGTTTCTAAAAACATATTCGAGGAACTACGATCTTTACTCGTTACTCGCTTGAAACTTGTCATTTAAAAATTTGTATAGTTCTTAAGAGGACTTTGTATTTGTAATGGAATATGTTATATATATACATAAAAAAGGATCTTATAATAGCAATAATATTAGTATACCAGAAGGACTAAAATACTCTTAATATAAGGTACTGATGCCCACATATAATTTTATTCGTAATATACGTTGCACAAATTAATCTAAAAATGTCTTTAACTTATTTAAATCGTGGGGATAAGTGTAATTCAACACTTTATATAATCAATAAATCAATATTTTACTATAGTCTCGTTATAAATTGTGACAAATATGTTTTTAGTGGTACTGACGCTTATGAATATGAATGTATACTAATGATAATATATAGAAAAAGAAAAGTTTTTATAGGTCTATGTAATTCCAAGCAACGGTTGGGACAACATAAATTCTTAATTTTGCAAAAGAAAGAAAACAAGTCGAGGAAGATTTACGTGGAGTAATGGGCTCAAAAAAAGAAGAAAAATAAAGAATACCATGTTTTGACGAGTTCCGAGTAATACTCTGCTTTTTATGCCCAAATCCCGAGTTTTTTTTGTGTCTTTTTTTATTTACTTCAAAATACTCGAGTATCAATTTACGAGTTTTGCTCGTGGCACATCACTAATATATATTCTAATGACACATTGTTGAATAATGCTATGGCAACATAATAGTTAAAGACTTACATAAATATGATATTTTAAAAGGGGATTTGTGTACACATAGAATGTAAATTCATCATCTCTTCTCAAAATACACGCATTTAATGTAGGAATATACCTATACAGTAGTTTCACTGAACTAATAAATTGCATTATAATCGAAGGAGACGCCTTCTTAGGAGCTCAAAGTTGAAAAATGTACTAGATAAAATGGACAAATTTCTAATAAATCTTGGGGAAACTCCATCATATGACTTTAAGAATAAATAAAAACTCAACATTAGTGTTGTGTCAGTTCTTATTTATTCGGTCCAGTCCAGTCTTAGGACCGGTACGTAAGACCGTCAGTAATATAACTAATTAAAAAAAAAGATATAAAGTAAAGTAACGTCATAAACAGGGGCTTTTGCTGGGAGTGGGCTGTAGTCTCCGCCAAATTAACCCTTTACAGCCTTAATTTTATCTAATGAATTAAAAAGGAAGATTCTCATTTGTGTAAACTTTATTTGGCATCAGGATATAATATAAATGAAGAAACGTAAAAAATATTTTTTAATAAGAAAAATATATTATCAAGACACTGAAATCTTCTTTGTCACATAAATTTATATATTTAAACGTTTATATCTATGTACCATGGCCTTGAAAGTACATTTGGGTGAATGACTAAAAATAGAAATACACTAGAAATTCATAAAAAATAATAATAAATTTCTAAACATATATATAATTTCTTTCAAATATATTCCTTAGATTGATCATAGGCTAGCTTTTATCACAATTAGGTAGAAGATATAGACTTGGATATTAATGCTACAACAGTTTATTTACAAATAAACTTTGAGAGGGTTAAGAAATGTTTGCTTTTTACAACAAAAATAAATATTTGAAATTAAATTGAATTTTTCAAATAAATAAAATTTTCTATTATTAGCCATTGTTTTTTGAAATTTTTCTGCAAAAATTCCATATTTCATTTTTTTTTTTCAAAAAATAATATATTTATAAATTTTTGGCGAATACCTTAGTATTTTTGAAATTTTTCTCCAAAAAAATTTACTATTTGGAAATAAATTTTTCAATTTTTTCCCCAAATTTTTTATTTTCAGTGAATAGTTATAAATTTTTGAAATTTTTCTGATTAAATTTCATATTTAATTTTCGAATTTTTTTTAAAGAAAAATTTAATTTTTCTTATTTTTTCAAAAATGTTTATTCCTGGATTTAAAAAAATTCGAAATCAAGCCTCCCTCCCACACAAAAAAAAAATATATATATATATTATCTCGCGAACTCTCTTGATAAAGACTGAACTTTATAAGTTTTAGGACTGATATACTGGGCCGTGCAAAATTATTTACCGATGATGTAAATATACTTTTTAAGAGGTTTTGTGGCAACCAATCTGATTGTTTCGTATTTTTACTGTTAAAATAAACAAAAATCCTTCCTTTGAGAGCGTAACAACTTCCACATGTGAGACCATGTCCAATCAGGAAACAAAGAGGATCGAAATTGCAGCCCTCCTCCGCGCGGGAGTGCCTCCTAACAACATTAAGGAACAGGTTGGGGCCTCGTTGAAGACAATTTACAACGTTTCCAAGCCCTTGGAGGCTGGGGGCGATCTCAAGCATTCCCCTGGGGCTGGCAGGAAGCCCACTGTCTCAACAAGGCAAGTAAAGGCAGTGTTCAAGAGGACTCCCAACAGGTCCATTGCCGACATGGCCAGAAAGATTGGAACGTCGAGATCAACTGTTTCAAGGGAATTGAAAAGGGCTGGAGGAAAGTCCCTGAGGCGTACTGAACGCCCTCTGCTAACTGAACGTCAGCGAGAAGTCAGACTTGAGCGTGCCAAGAAAATCTTGAATGATATCAAGAGCTCATCTGGACGCATCATCATTTTTTCAGATCATAAAACTTTTACGGTAGATCCTGTTTTCAACAGGCAAAATGACCGTGTTGTGAGCTTTGGAGATGTACAAGATAAGCACCGCTATGTGGCAACAACAAAGCACCCTGCTTCGGTGATGATGTTGATTCTTGTGGCCTCCAACGGGAAGGCCATGAAGCCGGTATGGTTCCCCACTGGCTACAGATTAACAGCGGATGATTATGTGAAGATTCTGGCGTCCAAGGTCCTTCCGTGGATCTTATCCACGGTCGGCAACTCTCCTCGGGGTTTTCAACAAGATGGAGCACCCGCCCACGCTTCCAAGAAAGCTCAGGAGAGGCTCAAGGACAACATGAACTTTTGGCCGAAGGACTACTGGCCCCCTCAGAGCCTAGATCTGAACCCACTAGACTTCTCTATCTAGGCGCACGTGGAGACCAAGGCCTGCAAAAAACGACACAAGAACATAAATGCCTTAAAGGCTTCTGTCAACAAGGCCTGATCCTCCATGGACGCCGATTACATCCAGCAAGTCTGTGGCAGCTTCAGACGTCGACTGACCAGTGTCATTGAGTCAAATGGTAGCTACATTGATTAAGTTTGATCACAAACTATTTTATTATTCTAAAAATGTATGATTAAATTGTTTCTCAAGTAATTCGAAATGTCATTATTGTCCGCGATATGTTCTGAACAAAAATCGGTAAATAATTCTGCACGGCCCCTGGTACAGGACTGAGCTGGACCAGAGCGAGACTGAACTGTCGTCAGTCCCAAATAAAGACCGACACAACACCACTTAACACTTGGATTGAATACTAATTGATGTCAACGAAAATACTGATATTTGAATATAATTAAAGTAATTTGTACTAAAAATAATAAAATTCAGTGTCCTTATAAACTTTTTTTTTTAAAGAAAAAGTTAAACCTTCTTTAATGAATTATGCCCATATTTTATTAATCGACCTTTTTTTAGAAACAAGTAATCTTTTTGTAGCGTCTTCTTTAAAAAAAATTATTTATATTGTATATATTTAAATTATGTACAGTGCAAGGCTTGTGACCAGCCCCCTCTATACTCCCCCCCCCCTTAAACTGACCCAGTATACCTTTGACATAACAAATAAGATCATCATAATCACTCATCCTATGTCCACACTCATTCCATTCTTTAAAGATTATTTATGACTGCAAAAGTGATTCTCTGTACAAAATTAAAAAAAAAAAAGTCTAACTTTTCATTTCCCCATCTATTTTTTTTTTTTTTTTAATTAGTGAAGACAAAAAGTTAATAACAGTAATTATATGCCCTTAATTGCTATAATTACACATTGTATAAGATGCATATTTATTTACCATCAGCCAACAAGAGAAAGATGGAACACTTTTTTTATTAGGTGCCCATATGTATTTGGTGTCAGTAAATGTTTAGCTAGGTATATAATGTGTAGGATAAATAAATACATTACTTTTAGCGGATTTTTATTTTAATTTGTAATTTTTTTCCTTAAATGTAAATCTCCTATGATATCAAAACAGAAGTTACCTATCTTCCAAAAATTCCAAATATGAAATTTTTTCTATAAAATCCGCCATTATCCACAAAAAATTAAAATATTACATTTTTAGAAAAAAATTTCACTCTTGTCAAAAGATTAAATTTTTGGGAGAAATAAATTGAAAATTAAATTTATAATATAAATTGAAAAAAGAAATCAAATATAAAGTTTTTTGAAAAAAATATTAAAATTTTTAACAGAAGTTATAATTCCTTAATTTGGGAGGGGGGCTACAGCCCCTCCGCCCCCCTTCTGATGCCCCTGATATTGGACATCAAAATTACCAAAAGGGAAGTGACGATACCAAAATTGCATGCGATTACTTGTATATAAATATAAACACTATTCATATTTTAAGACGAATTACTTGCATTTTTGCCTTGTTTGAAAAAAAAAACCCTGTAAAATATGGCGTATTTTCTCATTCATGATGTCCACCATTGATGACCGCTCAAACAATTACAAAAACGTATAAAAAGTTTTTTTGGTAACATATCTTATCTTTATAATATCATCTAGGTTAACCCGATTGCACCTATACAACGAGAGATACACATAATTAAAGCCATCTAGTGAAAATAATGGAGTTTTTATTTATACGCCTATTAAATTTGAGGGAAAGCAAAGAGCAAATGTTTGCCTACAGCCCATCCCAAAGCAGCATATTCATTAATTAGGATTGTTTACATCCATCGATCATGACTTTGTTCAAGGTTTAATTATAATTCCTCAACGTTTTTATAATTAAAATGTAGTTAATTTCCTTTCCACATTAAGTATTTGTGCATAATTGTGTTTTGCAAATCAGTCGTCTTAAGTTATAGAACAATTTAGGACCGTTATAATACTTATGGGACATATTTAATTACGTCACTTCTGGACCGGTCCTGCAAACTAATTCGATCTGGATTAATACTATAGAAAAAAAGTAGTTTTTTGACTAATTTAATCTACAACTTTAATGAAGACTAAAGCAAATGGGGAAATCGTTTTTTCTGGTTTGATCTTGGGTGTTTCTTTTTAAAGCTTATAAGGACGATCTATAATGGTCACTAAATTAATGCATGGTCCGAATTTTCTGATTGTTTAAAGTATATTTATTTTCGAATTCAAATATTTTTTTTTTTTTTTTGAAAATTAATCAAAATTGAAATTTTCTAAATTCAATGAAGCTGACTGGCAGTTCTTCCTCACATTTTCATATACATTGATATAAAGTATGATTTCTCAATATAAGACTTATAAAATTAGTCTGTAATTTAGATTGTATAGAGAAATTGACCCTAAAATGTCCATTGGATTAATGTTTTGATAATAGTCTTCTGATTTTTTGACATTGTAATTCTTGTTCATTTCTAATAAATTATGTCACCTGGATTTAGCACTTTTTCGATGATGCAACACTAAATACCATCATAAGTAATAAATTTTGTCCAGTTAAATGATCCATTGATTATATATTTGCAATTACATCCATGAAGTTTTTAAGAAAAAAAATCGTTAAAAACAGCTCAAATTTCTGACTGTCAGTACTTGAACTGATTAAAAGAGGAAGAAATAAAGTTGAGTGACGTCATGTTGCCACACCCTCTATAATGTTTATCTATAATCAAGGCTCGGCAGTCTTTAAAATTAGACACAAGCCAAAAGGGCTAGTATATATATATATATATACTAGCCCAGAATACCACATAATATAAATTACCAATGTACTAGGTTATATACGAATATATTTGATTGGTTTAGATTTAAAGAGAAGCTCCTATACAAATCAGTTTTGTCAAATCAGAAACAAGGAAAGAAAGTGCTTTATGGAATATTTTAAATATTATATCGGAGGGAAATCGTGTTCCTCGCATAGAAATGTCAGCTTTGATCAAAAACATTTCCAAACTTCAGTAGAAGGGAAATATTGGGAAAATTATCTTTTACGTAATATTTGTTTATAATGTCTATTCGATGTATGAGACATTTACACTAGGTAAACCCATGATTTAAACCCAAAACTCCCCGTGTATATGGGGTATTTAAGGTACGGCATTTCGTAGGCAAACGGCCTATACACAAGCCACCCTGCAACTCTATCTGAACAATAAAACTCCCGGGAAAGTGGGAAATTCTGTTATATACCATCCTTTCCACGAATATGATAGAAGGAACGAGAGACAGATTAGTTCTTAGTGACACTTTTAGACCATAAAAAATACATAATTTATTTTTTTGTACACAACACGTATACTCCAAACCAAAAAATGTATATATGAACATTTGTAGTACATATTACGTTAGACACATAAAATCAGTCAGTCAGCATTCAACAATATAATTTTATGTACGGTGGAAGAAGACATATAACATAAAAGAAAAACCACATTGAATGTGTATATTATATTATATATTATTTCAGCAATAACAGATGACGTTTGTCCATTGAAGATTTTTTTCTGTATAGAAACATGCTTATGAACATAAACACATTTAAAGAAGAAAACAAAAAAATCATTTTTTCCACTTCTCCTCTCTGTATTTATTTTTTACCTTGAGGTCTCTTTGAATATGTATAAGGTGATGATGAGATTAAATCACAAGTGTTATGTATGTAGGTACAATCAATGCTTGCTTATAAATATGACTTATTCATGCTCATAGATAACTTATATAGGTGTGTACTAATGGTGTTTTTATCTATATCAATTATATAGATATTCATGTTATACCAATGTTGAGTGCACACAATTTAAGGTTTTGAGACGACTTGTACTATAATTATAAATGTATATAAGCAGGATGTACAAGTTGCAATTGGTACGTTTCATACTTTAGTATTTTTTGATTTCCTTCTTGAAATCCCATAATCGTCTGAGACTTTTAAGGCTTTTGTATGAGGTAAGTAATCTGGTTCAAGGTCGGTGTCGTAGTATAATTCGGTCAGATAAGGAAATTAATTTCAGTCCAGAGCAGTCCTGAAGCATAGGGGAGGTGGAAAAATGGACCCAAACTTTTACATATTTTTTATAACTATTGCCAGGGGCATCCGCAGGATCAAATCAAGGAATTTCTGAAAAATTAATTTCAGAGACTTTAGTGCCGTACGTAGGATTATATTTTGAAATGATTTTTTTAGGATTCCTTGTCTAAAAAAAGATCATCCGTTCAAATTAAGCTGTGCACCAAATATATAATCTTGCAGACCCCCCTGAAGTGTCATCATTCGAAAGGGGAACTTAACCCCCAACAATTATCAACACCGTTATATAATTAGGTTTATTTTATACATATATATAATTTAAGGGGCTTCATATATATATTTTTGGGGGGATGTAGCAATATCCCTCCCAGAAAGAACTAGCGACACGACTGGTTATCAACAAAAATAAAAATAAATTCCCTTCTCTAAAAAATTTAAATGTCATAATTTAATTTTCGAGATAAAAAAATGTGTTATTTTTCTTTTTTTTAACTGTTTTTCGCTCAAATTTAGTCTCCTCTGAGAAATTTAAATCTAAAATAAAATCAAAAAGTTTTTGAATCTCTTCTACAAAAAATCTTATATCAAATTAGGCATATTTAAAAAAGACAAAAACTTAAACTGTCAAAAATGGCCAATAGCCCATCCCCCTCCCACCAAATACTGAACGTCATTGATGAAGTCACTATTTTATAATTTGCACCCCCCAACACCAACTATAAAATACATTCCAGTTGTCTACGTTCTGAATTTTAATCTACAAAAAATACCTAATGACAGAACCAAAAAAAAAAAAAAAATCAATCTTGGACCAAGTCTCAAAATTATTCTTATTTAATCAGCTATAGAGTACATACTTCAATTTAAAAATAAATAAACAAATCATCATCTTAATACATATAAACTTTCGAATTTGCAGAAGTACAATCCAAGGTTAATAGACATACAAGGTTAGATCATCATGTAATCGGACTTGCTA
Source organism: Lepeophtheirus salmonis (assembly GCF_016086655.4). Taxonomy (NCBI): domain Eukaryota; kingdom Metazoa; phylum Arthropoda; class Copepoda; order Siphonostomatoida; family Caligidae; genus Lepeophtheirus; species Lepeophtheirus salmonis. The sequence continues at coordinate 30,100,175 of NC_052131.2, forward strand.
GAATTTTCAATCTGATGTATTGTACCGATTGCTGGGTAGGATAGGCAAATTTTGACAAAACACACAACCACTCATAGTCTATGACGTCACTATTGGTAGTATTTTCAATTTAATATATCATACCGACTGTTGGGCAAGAAAGACATATTTTGACAAAACAGACAGCCACTCATCTACTATGACGTCAATATTCAAAGTGCGGTGGAAGTCAAACTTCAGTCGTACACACGTTATGGTATAACCTTGTATTTCTATTAACCTTGGTGCAATCTAACTGGGCCTAATATTTTGTGTAGTTTGTTGTTGAGTATAGTTTATTTTGAAATTAAGTGTTCAGTAATTTACCAAAAAACCAGACAGAATATGTGGTCTAACTCCGTCAGATATGGTCAAGAAAATTCAGGGTTGTTTGAAAGAGGACTGAATTAGTTTTGGCTCTTCTTAAATGTGACCCCCCTTCATTGACATAAACTCCCTCAATAATCGGGAATCTGAAATAAAAAAAGGCATATACTTTTCCTTAACCCAAATTGGACTCTCTAAAAGGAAGCAGAGGGGGGGATAGTTTGAAATATAAAGGAAGTACCTTAGGAAGACCTATGATACTCACTTAGGAGGCCGTTTTGAGACCATATCTGGGCAAATGGATACCATTGTGCAATGTATGATAATAGCACCCTGAAAATTCAGTTCAGATCTGACTTAAAACTCCTGATAAATCTTGACGCGCTAGATTTCACTGCAGCTTTTGCTTCCCCCAAAAGTTATTCAGGGATTGAACAAATACCGTCATATAGATATTTAGTAAAGTTGCTTCATTACCAAATCCCTCTTGTTAGTAGTAAAGTCCACGTTTGAGGACCTTACGATAATGGCAGAATAATCTATTATTTTGATCGTGTCTACACTAACAATCTCGACCAATTACCCAGACAGGATATTCAATATCTTGTTCTATTTTATATTTAGTAGTCAAATATCAACTGTGGATAATCTTTATGATGTGCTACATAATATGTCTTATTATTTAGTAATTGCATTAAGAAAAGTCAAGGATGACTCCTTTAATAAGTGGATGGAACATATAATAGACTGCCGATCATTGCATTCTACTTATACCAAAATAAGCACTTTTCCCATCTTATATTGTATATGTAGTATACATAGATTCCATGTTGGAGCTGTAGTCTTTATAAAAGTTACTAAACAAAACGATCGTATTTCTGCATCAAAAATCATAAGGAATCTTCACATAAGGACTTTAAAAATAAAACAAACTGTTCAATGAGAGCAAGTATATAAATATGAGCCGTCAACACGAATGCAAGCAAGAATAATTTCTCTCAAAATTGAGTCCGTATTCCACTAATTATCGTCAATTACTATCAAAAAAATTATTTTTATTCGCCATTTAAATGTGCCGCAAATTGCAGACCTTAAAATAGTCAAAATTCATCGTCACAATAAAATAATGATAAATGGACAAATTTTATTTGTCAATGAAACATATCGGGAGCAATATAAGTCTCTTAAATGAAATAAAGGTGTCCAACTATAGGTAATATCCTTGGGTATCTTAATGCATCCCACAAATTTGAAAAGTCAACCTATAATTGGCTCAACTATATCTATGAAATATTAGGCTATATGTATATAAAGTAAAAATATAAACATTAGGATTTTATACTTTTTTTTCAATAGTGTTTTTATAATAAGTCAGCACATATTTAAAAAAAAAAAAAATCCGCACGTTTAATTAACTATTTTTAAGTTATGCTGACTAAATTGCTTAGTATTGACAAATAATGGAACCGCGAACCCCTTCATAAGATGATATAATGTGCCACAGTCAGGGTGGAACGATCAAATTGTCCCCTTAGAAAATAAGTCATAATTTTAGTTCAGTTTGAGGGAAACCGGTTTTCTTTTTTTGTAGTAAAACATGTAGTTTTTTCACGCTTCCAGAACCGTATCGAGGCTGTGATTCATGCTTGAAGTGGCTACATTGAATAGATATCGGCTCTATTACATTATCAAGCTACCCGTATTGATTTTTTCAATAAAATCCCTAATTATAAGTACAACTAAAACTATAATATATGGCCCTGCCCCTCAAAAACAACAAGTGTTCGTGATCTTTTGACTACAAAATAAACAAAGGCTTGAAGGTAACCTTTTAAAGAAGACAAATAAATAAATAAACATTCAAAAATATACTAGTAACAAGAAAACAAAACCCTATAAAGAATAATTAACAGAATGAGGGGAAAAAATACCTGAATGGATGCAAACTCTAATCGATGATGATCCATGGTGAGGATGGATGGATCTCTTAAGGATCTTTTTGAATTCATTTCACTCTAATAATATATATTTATATATATTATTAGTTAACAAAAATCACTTTAAATGACTATATCAATCACACAAACTCTTTTGCACGACAAATGATCAGTAATAATGATTGTTTTTGAATTTATGGGAGTTGTACCACCGTGGTACAACCACGACCAAAACAATAATAATAATAGAAGTAATTAAAAGAAAATGTGATGGAGGGAGGAAACGATAGGAAGAACAACAGTGATGATAGTGGCTCTTGGCGCTTGGTGTGTGTGTGTGTGTGACGATAGAAATCTGAGCCAACTGACACTAGATCCATTTTCTTCTTTCTCAATCTTAGTGTGTGTGTGTGTGAGGAGTTAAGCCTCTTTTACATACAGTATCTTTATATGTAATACACTTCAACATACTTAACTACACATCTAAGAATTTTTTCATTAGTACCGAGCTACGCGTTGTGTAAAATAATCTACATACATAATACGCTTAATACGTACAGTAGCTACAAGGTTGTTGTATTTACATAATAACCTATATGTAAAGATGGGATGTTTGTAAAGAAAAAATTAAGTAGGAATAGCAATTTAAAAAAAAGGAAAAACGATTCCGCGTGTGTTCTTTCATCTTTTTTAGTTCATTATTTAATCAGCCGTGGATGCATTAACATCACTTTTAAAAATTGTTGTTGTCAAGAAACCAGGGTAAATTACATCAAATGGGGTAATTTTGAAATTTTTTTGGGGATAATGGATGTTATTTCCAGGCCATAACGAAGGACTTTTACTTCCTATTGTTAAATAAAATAAACGTCATGCTATTAGTTTAGTGTAAATTAATTTTAGTTCAAGTTCTTTTGGGGTATTCCTAAAAAAAAGTTACAGAGCTCTGCTCTTTAAGAATAATCCTCACCTATCCTTGGTCTAAATTGATTTAAAAATGTAGTATAAAATAAATATGTATGAATTTAAATATAATTATAATAGTTTCTTTCTACTAATGTCATTTTAAAAGTATCAGTAAGTCATTTTATCCACCCAAAATCATATAAACGGCAGCTGATATTAACAAAGGTCTCAATACAGTAATAGCATATGTATTGCTCCTGCCTTCTCCTCACAATCTTACACAAATCCCATAAAACATATATGGCTCGATTGTTGATAACATTTAGTTTCTTGGACGAATTATACTTTATTCCTATGAACAAATTATTCTTATGAACTCTTTGGGTGTTTTGTGAATTGCACAACTTAAAATCGCCAAAAAATTGATTGCCACTATAAAAAAATTATAAATTCACAGATTTTATATGGCAAAGGCTATATCAGGACCAAGATATGTAAGTCTCTTAAGTCAAATAAAGTTTCGCAACTAGGGGTAAAACTCTTGGGTGTTTTAACTTATCCTATAAATTTTAATTATAAGCCTATAATTGACTCCAATATGTCTAAGAAATATTGAGCTGTATATATGAAGCAAAGAAAAATGAGTTATTGTCAATTTCTATGAGGAAATTATTCTTATTAACTCATGATGGGCCGTGTTGCAAATTGCGCAACTTCAAGTAGGCAAAATTGATCGTCATAATAAAAGAATGGTAAACTCTTATATTTTATATAAAATAGGTCATATCGGCGCCCATTTATGTCTTTTAAATCAAATAACGGTTCCAAACTATATTTAAAATTCTTGAGTATCTTAACTCAATCATAGTCCTATAATTGACTCAAATATGTCTATTAAATATTGGGCCGAATACAAATATGAAGTAAATAAATTCATACGGATTTTCTACTTTTCTTGAAGATTGTTTTGATGTTGACAGATCACATATGTACTTACCATTCCTCGAAAACGCACGTTACTTGTATTGTACACAAGGACGGAAGAACTGGGGAACAAAGTACATTGAGAGAGAGAGAGAGCAGCTGTTCCCAGGTACTACAATACAAAATAAACTTACATAATGGGGTCCCGGGACTCATTGTAAGCAAAACTTTGTCAGTAGGTCACCTACAATGGTAGTTATCTTCCTCACTAACATTGAAATATATATTGTATTTGTTAAGAGTTGCTGATTTTTCTACTTCCCTCACACTCATCAGCGCTCTGAACGTGGATTGGTTGAATTCAAATTAGTTCATCTTAGGATTTTTGAGCAATTTTTTTTAACCAAAATGAATTAAAAAAGAGCGCTAATTTTTTGATAAAGGAGCACCCAAAACATTAAAATTAAGTAATTTGTATTGAAAGAAAAATACAGTTTTATAAGGATAATTTAAAGGTAATTTATTCATAAATTTTGCTATATTATATCAATAAATCAAGATTTTCTTCGGTTAATTTTTGATTTCTATCAGTATTGATAGTTTTAAACATACTAAAAGACGACTACATTAGTAGTAGAAGTATATTTGAAGTTGGTGAGATCTTCAGGAGTCTTGTTCGATGGAGGCATCTCATTATCAACTGATATTACGCCTAACCCCTTTTGCATAAACCGAAAATCAATTTGGTACAAACGTATTTATCATTTGTCGGAAGATTCAATGTGGATTATTCAACAGTCATTTTTTTTGCTTTCTTTTTATCTCCTAATTGGCTATCCAATCATTTAATCAAAACCTTGATTTCATTACATACATATTTTACCTCCAAAAAGAGACCCTAATGAAAGAGGGCTTTCGCAGGTAGATTTTCCCTTGAATAATATCGTGAAAAGCTGTTGTGTAATCTAATTAGAACCCAAACTTTGTATATTTATTTTATACGAGTTTTAAGCCATTTTTGCACAAAGAAGGAAAAATGAGTAGTTTATCTAAAAAGAAGTCAAAGTGGGCAATTTTTGAGCAATCCCTCAAAAATTCTGGGTCTAGTTTTGACCAAATTAATTATTATAATTTATAAGACTGACATTCCAGCGAATGTACTTGCATATGGGGGTCTCAATTATATAACAGTGACGTTATAGTCACACAGCAGCTTCCTTTTCCTTCAAATATTTTCTGTGAAGGGGAGATAAATAAAAATTAATAACTTACGAAAAAATGTCAAAGTTTTGCGCGCAATATCAAAACTATATTCGATAAAAATACTCGCAGGTATTTTTCAAAATCTTTAGCGGATATCAAATGTAGAACACATGACACATGGCTTTTAGAAGAATTAACAATTTATATGTTTATATGAGGGGGATGATAATTACTAAATGAATTATGCCCATTGATTGCGTAGGAATATTTAATATGCAATTATAATTGCACAATCCTAAAAACAACCATAATTTTCTAAAAATAAAGGTCTCATGTTGAATAAATACATATTTGAAGGTGTTCTGAATTGTTTCCGACCTCACTCCCTCTCGCAAATAAAAGCTAGTCATATCCATTTAGGATCTCTTGACAGTTAAATACCTAAGTTTCAGCCATTTTAAAGGCACACTTATTATGTAAGAATCGTTTGAGTAAGTTGATGCGAGTATTTTTGTTAAAATTGACAAAATCAAGTAATGAGCAGTCATTAATCTATTTTCTTTTTTTATTTGAAGATGTAACCTTTAAATAGATTTAAACAATGGCAGACATATAAAATTTGACAAGTCCAAGTCAATCAAACTCTGAGTCATTGAGACAAAAAAAAAGTGAAACTGCAAGTACTTTTTGGACGTGTTACAGAGAGGAGTTACAAGGAGACACTGTTGAAAAATAAAATAAACAATTCACAAAAAAATGTCTTGGATCTTTGTTAGGTTGGATACTTTTTAGATCACCCTCGTATTTATTAATGTTAAAACTCACCCTGAGGCCCTTTTTTTGGGGGGGAGAGGGGAGTATTAATTAGGATTTCAAAAGACGGTCCCATCCAACTTACTGTCTTGTCCCTGTTATCAATCCTTGAAAAACGCCCAAATTTTAAGGGCCATGATTAAGTCATGATTTTCACTAATATTATCATAAGATACTTTAATTTACCAATAGATAGAGTTGAGTAATTTGTAAACAAAAAACGGACTTTAAAAATTAAACAAAGAAAAGCGGTGGTTGCGTTGCCTCTTTCTCCTTTTTTATTCATTATTTAATAGGTCGGCCTAGCGTTTACTTCTCCTTCTGAAGTATACATTATTGCCTAACTTTGGTGTAAATTGTTTTAAAAATGCAAAGCATATGAGTTTAAATGTAATTATAATTTTTTCCCCTTATATTCTATTTCAATAAAAAGTGAAATAATTTTGCTTTTTTATCATACTAGTTATATAATAAATTACTTATATTAATGCTAAAATCATATTACAAAAATTAGCCTGAAAATAAATTAGTTCTTGTGGGGTTAATGTTTTTTAAAAAATTGGTTTGGACCTAGTTTTCCCATACTCAGTGATACCATATCAAAATATGAGAAGAAAAAAAATAAATAAGGTCCTGGTCGAGACCGAAATGAAATACCATAAAACACCTTAAAAACCTGTCTCTCATTAACTTTTTTTTTGTACAGGAGCACTATAGATCTATCACTTTGATATATTGATTTTATATCGGAATCTTTTCTCTAAAAATAACGAGGGGTAAAAAAAAATCCCCCAAAAACAGTTGCTAATAGTTTATTCACGGTTAACAAGAGTTAACTGGAATTCAACCAATCATGAACGTTCATAACACTAATAAGGGAACGAAAAGTAAAAAAATACAGAGCTGACAATCAAAGACAATGTATATTTTGAAGTTAGTGATGTAACGTCCTGCAAATTTTATTATGAGAACTGTCCAGATCAAATTTATATTTGATTTTACTAAGATTATAAAATCTCAGAGAGGTCTAGGATTTCCAGACTGAAACCCCCTCAACACTAATATTTGCGTATCAACAGCTCAAACGCATCTCTTCCCCTTATTTCAAGGATGATGATCTATGTATCATGCACTCCTCAAAAGAGCCGCAGGTTGAGCAATAAAAAGAAGAAGAAAGGTCAATTATATGCACATTGAGACTAGATAAGAGCCTTCATTCAACAGCTATTAAATGATTCTTCTAATTAGGTGTCAGCGTAGGAAATAAATATTTGACCCCTTGTCGATTTTGTAAATTTCCCTACAGACAAAGAAAATAACGTCCTATAATTTTAAACGTAGGTTTATTCAAAGAGTAAGATACATTATACCAAGTGGTCCATTGAAATCTGAACACTTACGAATTCAATACGTAATTAAGATTAAGTGATTTAAATTAATTGATATTTCGATAAATTAAAGCACAAACAATTAGTAGATTTGAATAGTAGTAAATTTAGCGTGTGGGTCTTGTTATTGCTGTCAACCTAAATAGGTGTTTGCATTTTCTTAACATGTAATCATCATTATTTCATTCTTGAGGAGAGAACATCTAAGTATAAAGAAGTTCATGAATGACGGAGAGTAACAATGATAATTTGTTGGGGAGTTATTCAGTGTAGGTCTTTGTGGAACACGACAGTAAAATTGAGGATCAGAATGGGAGTAATTATTGCCTATATCATGGCTACCAGGTGGTCCATTAAATTTAAACACTTTGAATTTTAAACTTCAACAAGATATCATTCATTCATTAACAATAGAATTCCAAAAAAATTAATAATATATATGTATCTGAGCTCTCTTAATCATTTTTAGTCACCCTTAGTGGCAATGATGGTTTCGAGGCGGAGGCGGAATGCCTGGCATCTGCTGCAGTATCTGTCAATATGCCCCAGGCTGACAGTGGCTTTTATGGGCTCGGTGTTTGGAACAGACACTACAGGCCTTCCCCTCGACATGAACCCAAAAGGTGTAGCCGAGGGAGTTCGAATAAGGGCTGTAGGTTGACACAAAGAGTTAAAAAGAACTCAAAAGACTAATTCAAAAAGGTCTTACAAATGAGGAGATGGGTTTCTTTCATTGCTTGTGTCAAAAGTGGCCTCTCCACCCTCACAAGGCTCTTTCCACTCAATTTTTGGATATCTCTCTGGACAGTCCGTTGTGAAGCCCCAAGATCTCTTGCATGGGCGCTGATGGACTTGAGGGTATTGACATGGACTGTATTTTTTAAACTCATGCAGGTCCAGTTTGGCCTTTTTGGCAGAGCCTTTCTTCTTCTCCAACGTTTTAGATTTGCTTAAGGTATAAACGGTGGTCCTGGAGACGACCAATGGCTGGGTGTGCGCGAATGGGAAATTCGTCGATCACGTTCAAGTGTCATTTTCTCGACTTGTTCGTAAGCTACAGAGCTCACGTTTGTCTTGTTTTCTGACAAATTACTAATACGGTAATATATCGAAATATGAATAAATTTCAATGTATCAAACTTCATTAATTGATGAATTAGTAAATATTCCGATTCTAAAGGACAACCCGGTACATACTGAGTGGGATTTATGTGTATTCTCTTCCTCTTGTAACTGCTTGCAACTAATACAATGAAACGTGAGGCCAGCGAAGCTGCTCTCCACCCAAAGATTCTTCAAATTAACGACGTTTAAATTCCTTTTATATATATATATATACCGAAAAAGCTTACGATTTACAACTTTAATTATATACCTAATTTTTATGTACATAGGGATGTATTTCATTAAGAGTCTCTGAATACCTATGTAACATAAGTAAGGAGAAATAATCATTACACTAACCAAAACGTCCTTTGCCCTTTACAAAGAGATATAAATATGTATAAAATGCTGTAACAACTCAACATCAGTACGTAGACTGAAAATACTTTTTCGTCATGAATATTTTAATGCTTACTTATGTGCAGTATATTATCATATTGTGAGTCTTTGTGATTACTATGGAACCCATATACTCAAGATATTCAGAGTTCAAGGCAAAATGGCGACAAAAATTTTCCAAATACGATCCAACTAATCTTATGACTCGACAACTTATTCAGAAAGGATATAAATACTTTTTTCATTGTGAGAAAAAGTTGTTTTTTAAATAAAAAGAATAATCATGACTAGAGTTGTATAAAATAAGACGTATTACGCGTGTAATATGTTTTTCAGTTGGCACTCTGAGCAATGTTTTTTTTTTTTTTTTTAATTTTCAAAGCTGTTACCTAAATTATTTACTTCTTTAAGAGAGAACATTAAATTATAAGGAAATCATATGTGCATGTGACAATGCAACACTGATGAGCTGTTGCAGAGAATGAGTCCTTTGTTGGACTCAAAGTAGGAATGAGGATCGACTTCGGAGTAATCCCTGCCTCTGTCCCTCCCGGATACAGGATGTGATTCGTGTATAATACCCTCCTTTAAAGCAGGGATGCTCAACCTTTTTTAGTACCACTAGTTAGTAAAATATTTATTTAACAGAAGTAACACCTTACCAGCACTAAACACTTTTTGCTTCAGTGACAGGGGCGTTCGCAGGATTATATTTTGAAGGGGGGGAGGGGGCTTAGTTTTTGAAAAAAATTTCTAAAAGAAATTCAAAATTAAAAATTTTTTGTAAAAAATTTTTAAATCTATAACTATTCTCAAAAAATTCATATATTTTGAGATATTTACAAAATTCACATCAATTCTCAAAAGAATAAGTTTTTTTTGGAAAAAAACCTCAAAAACAGAAAGTTAACTTCTAGTAAAAAACAGCCCCTCCAGCCCACCCCTGAGTTATATAGCACAGGCCAGGCAAATACATACAAATATCCAAAAATGTTACAAAGGTCCACTCATTGAGGTCGGCATCATGCATCTAGGTAGAGACGACAAATAAATTGTATATTTTATAATATGGGTAATGGTGTTATTTGAAGAACGTCATTTAATTTCTGAGCAAAAAATCTAGGAGAGAATATTGAGATTGATGGTATACTAAAATTGGGCCATGAAGGTAAACGAGTTAACAACCGTATGTACCCAAAATGTTTTGTCGAGGGGGTTGGCATCAGGGCTGCAAGGGAGCCAAAAGACCCATTCAAAATCGTCTTACAATGGATGAGATGCGTTTTTTTTTATTGCTAGCCTCTCCAACCTCTCAAGGCTCTTTGCACCCACTTTTTTGATAGCTCCATGTATAGTCTGGTGTGAAACCCTGAGATCTTTTAAATGGGCCCTCATGGACTTGAGGGGACTGCCTTGGGATTTTTTTTTAACTCCTCAAGATCCAGTTTGGCCTTTTAGACAGAGCCCTTCTTCTTCTCCAACCTTTCGGTCTTGCTGACGGTGTAGACAGTGGTCTTGGAGACACTCAATTGCTTGGAATGCGCCAATAAAAATTCGTCGATCACGTGTTAAAGTGTCATTTTCTCGACTTTTAAGTAGGCAGGTAAGCTCAGGTATGTCTTGTTTTGTAAATTATTAATTATGCTTTAATATATCGAAATATGAATTAATTTCAATCACTCATACTTAATTAATTATTAAATTAGTAAGTGTTCCGATTTCAATGTACCACCCGATACATAAATATCACTACGACCAAATGTTATTAAATTGCTGCTATTTGTGCAAGTTTTCGATATAAAAAAAACCTTTCCCGAACCTACTCGTTCTACAAGGATTTATTGTACCTAGAAATATTCATAAGATGTAAATACAAGTATCAAATTGACATTTAAAAATAAATGAATAAAAATCACAAGGCATAAATATACGTTAACGACTTGTCTTTAGCATTTTCAAAAAAATCAAGAATAGGAGGGAAAAAGAGCAGAATATCCGTCTGTCAAACAAACAAGCAAAAACTGTACTGTCAATCAAAATATTATGTAGGCATAAATGCCAAGAAGACGTAGCAAATAATTAATTAACTAAAAATAATTGGAATATGGGATTTTGTTTGTTCGTTTTATCCTAAATATGTTTGTTAGTTTTTGAGTTCGGTCTAAAAATCCTAGACCGGTCTCGTAATACAATTCGGTCAATTACCATATATAATCTTTTTTTTAAAAAAAAACGGTTGAAATTTAGATCTAGACTTTTAGACTGCGCCCTGTAACAAAAATATTGCTATCGAAAAATATGAAAAAAATAAAATTCTATCTCGGACCAGGTCTCAACAATAATATTGACGAATTCCGATCTGATTACTTTATAATTGTAACTAATTCGGATCAACTTCGGTCTTAACAAAAGTGACACTATTGTTGATGAGTCCATGTTCCAGATAGATTTTTTTATTCAATTTAGTGTTAAAGTGATTTTCTACTAGAGCAAAAGTCGAACCATTGACTCAAATTTCCTTCCCTACAAAAATGTATCTTTCTATATAAAATAAATTTGACTGAGATAATAAAGAAGATATTATTTTAGAAAAATGAAAATATGGTCTCAGTTTGACTTTTAGTATGGAAAAAAAATCATTTAACACCGAATCTCGGACATCAAAAGCTTAATAACCATCATTGTTAGTTTTAAAGACTAACAGTTTTTTATCAAACTAAAGCTTTTCAAAATGAAAGATTTTTTTTTAGCATAACAAAACTAATATTTTATATAAATTACTTATCTATCAGAGACTATAAAATTTTCTTGCACTCCTAAACTTAATATTTGTAGAAACTACTTAAACAATACCCCTTTTTGAATGAACAATAAACACCCATAAATCAAAAAAATCAAACAATCTGGACTAAGTGTCAGTATCACGCAGCTACATCAAACTAAAAAAGATGGCTATTCCTAAAATGTGTTCAATTTATTCACAAATAACACCCTTAAGAAAGTGGAATTTACTAATACATGTCAGCTATGAGGCCCTGTCAATAGGAAGCAAGTTGAGCCTAAATCCCACTCAAATCCTAATTGTCTTTCAAAATATTCCAAACCTTCTAAGAATGTAAAATACACACCTATTACACAGTTACTAGTAGGATTAAAGCAGCATTCTTGTGTCAATAGCCCCCCAACCTCAAATATGATATTTAAAATGGACATGTCCAATGACCAAAAGATAAAGTTAACTTATAGTCATCTTACATAATTTGAAGGAGGGTTGGGAAAGAAGAATAAAAGAATATCATCATAAAAGGCAAGTGATTGGACAAGCTCATTGAATTTTACCTCTAATAATTAAATACTGCCAGACCCCTTGACCAACTACGTAATGAGGAGAAATACACGAGGGTAGAATAAGATCTTATTGACTATGAAGGTCTCTGTGTGTAGGCCTCTCTTATGAAGTATACAATAAAAAGATTTATGAACAAATTATGACAGGTCATAAATTATAATTATCTGCGTATTAGAAAGAACGTTAGAGGGGCATATCAAACTTAAGTACGATTCAACTATTTACAATTATCATAATAATATATAGGTATGATTGTTAGTATTTGAATTATTGATAATAGTAGTACAGTTACGTAAGGGAATGGTTATTAAAATGAGTTTTTTGAAGTGACAATTAAGTCTCGCCCACAATTCAATGCTACTTTTGCATCATATACATACATATGTTTTGTACAAGTTGCAACTTGTACAAGACAATGATACAAGTGGCAATTTCTTCGTTTGTAAGTGCATTATTTAATTACAACATTGGCCGCTCTATCATTTACTTTCCATCTATTAAAGTTACATGGTTATTATATATTTATGTTTGAGTAATTTTTATCAAAATTGTCAGCGATTACGCCTAGTCTTGTGTCAGTCCTTATTAGAACAGAAGACAACAGTCCCGTAGAGCTCCCCCCTCGGTCCGGTCAAGTTTAGTATTGCATATAGGTACTAAAACTTATGAAGTTTGGTCCTTGATGACGTGACTCAAATGAAATTCTTCTGTTTTTAATCAGTTCTAGTACTGATTAAAAGTCTGAAGGACCGGTCCTAAGATTGGACTGGACCGAATAAATAAGGACTGATACAACACTAATTATACCATTAGTATATCAATTCTCTGGGGCATCCGTAAGATTAAATATTTGGAATGGTTCTTAGAAAAAAATTTCAAATATTATTTTTTTTGGAATTTTTTTTCAAAAATCCATAACTATTAACAGAAAATTAAGTTTTATAGAAAAAAAAATTCAAAAACTAAAATTCAATTATTCAATTCTTTTCCCTCAACCAATTGAATACTAAATTTTTGCGAAAAAAACTTCAAAAATTTACATCTATTCACAAAATATATATTTTTTGAATAAAAAAATTTCTAATTTTAATTTTTTTGGAAAAAGATTTTAAAAATTTACTACTACTAATTTAGCTATTTATAAATTTTTTTTTTTTTTTTTTTTGGGGGGGGGAATTCAAAATTCCATTATTATTTACAAATAATTTCAAATATTAAATATTTTCATCCTGACCAAAAAAATTCTAGTAAAGACCTTCTCCCTGTGGACGCCTTTCAATCTCATTTTCTGGTTACAACTTGTACACAAAAAGTTACCATAGATTTGAAATGAAGATAACTCAGTGGTCTTTGAATGGTTAATATACTAACGGTGTAAATTATAACTATATTGATGAAAAGCACATGTTGATATTGTTAGATTCGAGTTAATACGCAATTTAAAAAAAAGTAGACTTTGCTAAAGTGAACAATTTTTCTAAAAATGTCACTTAACTCGGTCCAATTTTTTTTTTTTTTTTTTTTTTAAATTTGACTTTACTCGAATAATCAAAACTAATCCAAACATGGAATATTGATTAGTTTGATTGTCACTCCTCAGAAGGACGGTAAAAAATACAGACAAATGGATCGACATACACTAGTAAAAACTTAAAAAAACTCGAAATGTTTGCCTCGAATCCAACACTACTCATTGGTAATTAATCAGTGGCACATTATAAAGTTCAAATGCCCTACATTTATAATACTTATAAATGCACAATAAATGTGTTTTATTAAATGACTTATGAGGTAAATACATTAAGTGTAATGAGGCGTAGAAATTGCAACTTGTTCAAAATCGCAACTTACAAAAAATAGATACATTTTCTAGATTAACAAAGCAAAGTTTTCTATATGATCCAAGTAATGGCAATATGGTCATATTAATGAGTTTTCGCAGGTATTTTGCATGTGACAAGGGGGCGTTCGCATGGAGTAGTCTAGAGCCCCCTCAAATTAAGGAATTTTTACTTTTTACTAGATAATTGAACATTTGATTGATTTTTTTTCTTCAAAAAATTTAATTTTTTGTTAACAGCTGAGGATTTTTGAATTTTTTTAACCAAATTTTTAATTTTGTGTGAATACCTGTGGAATATATAAAAATCTTCAAAAAAAATAAATATTTGAAATGTAATTTTGACATTTTTTCCCAAAAAATTAAATAAATTTAGAAAAATAAAAAATGAAGTCCTTTAGGTAAATAATAGAATATTATGACTTGATTTCATACATTTTTATTTCAAGGTCCATAGACACTAGATGCCTCAGACCCGTAGTGATTGAGGGATTCCAAAAGACGGACATTCAAGGGAGTTCTTGGAGAAAATTTTACTGGCGAGGGGCAGTTCAGAAGGGATTTCTTTGTCAAAAATTCCTTCCCGCGCATACACTCCTCTCGATTGATGAACAACGATCCCAAATTTGGTATCCTACTCTAAAGAGGGGTTTTATTTAACACTTTTTAACCCCTTCTTCCCTCCCCCCTCTATGTTTCTATCCTTTCCTTCTTTCATAGTTAGTCTATGTAAAACAGTCATTCTATTGAGCGTTTTGGGAGGATATTTTTTAAATTAAAGCTAAAACTTTCAGCTATCAAATGAGAAAGCTATTTGAGTATATTTGTATTGAACCTATGAGCCTCAGAATAAAAAGTACCTATTTTCAACTTTAAACAAAGATAACTTGAGTTAAATGCATGATCCAGACCATTTAATAATGTTTTTTGGGATTTTTTTTACATTTGGTTTGAAAATGTATACACAAAATTTAATCCTATTTTCAAGATCAAACGCTTAAAATAGCTTTGAGCCTTAAAAATTGTCAAAAATAACCAAAAAAATTAAGATCTTTTTCTGAAGGCTACGAAGCTCAGAGAGAAAAAAATAAGGCCGTATTTGGAATCAAGGGATCAAATTCTACTAAGTTAAGCAAAATAGAATGCTATTGATCCCATTTTGCTATCAAACAGTGTTATTAGCAAATTTATATAGTTTCTGATCCTTGTATTTTTTTGTGATCTGGTACTAACAATACATACACATATAGGACTGAAGAAGACAGACACTACATATATGGTCCTATCGTCTACATATATACATAAAATTAGATATGCAAATGACTCTCGAAAGAAATCCTGTTTGAGTCGTGTTTTTTTTTTATTTATTCTTTTTAATAATAAAAAAATATTTCTTGGAAAATAAATATCTTCAGTTTTATTTTCTGCGCAAAAAAAACAACGCCGTTGATAATCAGATACAATTATTCGAGCTATACGATCCGGTTTTAGCTTTCAAATTAATCGCATTCCCTCCACGCTATCTTACATAAAGATTTCAATTAATCTATTTTGTTATTGTTTCTCCTTATTTAATCAAATTTTAATTGGTCCTATATTATTTTAAAGGATATGAAAATGAGAGATTAAATTTTTTGTTCAGTTGTCAGTGACCTACATGTTTAAAGACACTGATAAATCCATACATATTTTGAGGAATCAAAATGAAGACGATACCTTCTTAATTGAACAAGACCAAGATGGATCACAATAAACCACATCACTACAGAATACACATCTGGGAATGAGTCCTTTTTTCAATGTATGTTATACCTATGTACAATGGTTGCAACACGTTGTGAGAAGAGGAATTACATCCAGTGAATACAACCATTTCTAACTTTCTAGATAAGAAAATGTAGATTAAGTACCTCCACATTAATTTTTGGTTTTTTCCATACAAACTAAGTAATGTGAGGCGAAGAGAAATCAAAATACATACATACATTTGTGTCAAATCTATTCTTACTTTGCCATAATACAAATTATATATAAATGTGGCCCATCAACACAAAAGGACGCTCAAAGGATTTTTATCAATTTTTTAATTGAATTAAATATATTTGTGAAAAATTGGGCTGCATGCAAATGTGAATAAAAAAATTAATTGGGATTTTCTGCTATTCTTGATTTTTTTAATGTTTAGAATCAACATCTAAAAATTTATCTAGTAATAAAACAAAGTAATAACATCAGCTCCTGCTTACGTCCATCTAAAAGGACGTTTCATTAAGGAAATGAGGGCATTTCATTATTTGACCATTAAATATAATTTGAGTACTCAATGAGTTTATACATTTTGGCTGAATTGAGTGAAACAATTGATGTTTTGGAAAACATATTGCTAATTGCCGTGAAAATCTACTTAAAAAGTAACAAGGATTCAACTTATGAGCCATCTAGCGAGTAAAAAATTCATGAATGTATGAAAAGCCGTCACCAGGAGCACAGTAATGCTCCTGATTCATATACCAGTTTTTTGTTTGTTTTTTTAAATTTTTATTTTCCAAAAATGGAGATCTATTCACAAAAAAAAAAAGTTGGGGAAAAATTTGCAAAATCCGCTGCTGCTTACAAAAAAATTAAATTTCAAATATTATATTTGTTTGTAAAAAATTTGAAAACCTAAATTTTTGGGGAAATTTATTCCAAAACCCACAGCTGTTAAAAAAACAAAACTATTTTTTGGAAAAAATTTCAAATATTTAATTTTTGGAAAATAATATCAAATATCAAATTTTTTGGAAAATAAATTCAAATATTATTTTATGGAAAATAAATTCAAATATTATTTTATGGAAAATAACTTCGAAATCCCCGACTGTTCTCAAAGATATAAACTTTTATTATAATATTTTTAGGAGAAAAATACATTCATATTCACATTTAATTAAATCTTTTGGAAAAAAATTTGAAAAGTTATATATTTTGGTGGAAAAAATTCAAATATTACATTTTTAGTAAAAAAAAAAAAATCTTTATTATTCATATATATAACGGGAGTTGCATAAATACGCGGACTAATTTTTAAACGCTTATACATCGAGGTTCCGTGACCGGAAATAAAAAATTCCGCCTCAAGTAACTCGGTAAATCTTTTGGCTTTGTTTGTGTTTTTCTTACTCGAATCTAATGAAGACGTTTACAATGAATGACGAGGCCAAATGTCATCTGGTTGCCACTCTCCTCCGCGCCGTTAGGTCTGTCAAGGAGATAATCAAGGATACTGGACTATCCAGGACTACTTTATTCATGGTCCAGAAGCTTGTCAAGGAGGGAAAAGATCTGAAGGAGTGTGTTCAGACCGGCAGACCACGGAAAATCAATGTGGATGAGGTGAAGGAGGCCTTCATGGGCAACCCAAAGACTGCTATGACAAAGGGGGCTGAAGACATGAATGCTCATAAGGCTACCATTTCCAGGGATGTAAAAGAAGTTGGTGACTGATCTCTAAGGATGATTGAGAAACCTTTATTGTCTCAACTTCAACGTGATAAGTGCCTAGAACGTTGCAAAGTCATGCTGAATAATATCAAGCATGCCCCGGCTAGTCGCATCATCATTTTTCAGATGAAAAGAATTTCAGTGTTGATCCAGTGTTCAACAGGTCAAGTGACCGTGTGGTGGTCTTCAATTACAACAGGGACATGGTTGCGGATCTTTGGACAATCACCACAGTCATCTGTGATGATGTTTGGTGCCATTGCATCAAATGGGGCAAAAATGGATCTAATTTGGTTCAAAGCTGGTTTCCCGCTTAAATCAGAGTCCTACTTGGAGATTTTGAAGGACAAGGTCCTTCCATAGACCCTCAAGATCTCAAATGGGGTCCCTTTATCTTCCAGCAGGATGGAGCACCTGCACATACCTCTGGAATTACTCAGGACTGGCTCGCTGCCAACATGCCATTTTCGAACAAAAACATTTGGCCACCTCAATCACCTGATTTGAATCCCCTAGACTACAGTGAGTGGTGGTAAAATGAGAAGAAGGCCTGTGCTACCCGCCACCCGAATTTGGATTCATTGAAGGCCAGTGTCAATGAGCAATGGGCAGCCATGGAAGACCATTACATCATCAATGTGTGCAAGCCCTTCCACGGGCGCTTGGAGGGTGTCATAGAAGCTGATGGCGGTTATATTCAGTAATTATAGTAAATTTAATACCAGAACAAATTCTGCATTATATAATTCCCAAAAAAAATACGTCATACGAATTTTATTACACATTTAATTATTTGCCACAAATAGTCCGCGTATTTATGCAACTACCGGTATATATATATATTTTTTCATAACTTAGAAAAGTAATATATGGTTTAATATCAGCAATAAATAAGAATCGGAATCGCAAATTAAACAGTATTTTACCGATGTCAATCCAGATCCGATTCCAGAAAAAAAACTACTCGATTCTCCGATTTGATTAATCGTCCCATTACTAATGGAAATAATCGAGTTGGACAGGCATTATAGAATTTATTCCATTAGCCAAAAACCCGTTAGAAACCATTTAAATAGGATAATTCTAACTATGTTAATTTTATAGCAAAAATAAAGGGAAAAAACGCTGGGAACTTTTTACTATTAGGATGTAAATGAATAAATTGGATATTTCTATTTTTCTGATTTTTGTTCAAGACAGTTTTTGTGTTAACTCACCACAAAATATATATTTAATAAGATGTTTCTTTTCATCAAGTTCAACTTCATTTAGGATTTCCGCATTTACAACAATTAGGTACACACTCAGGTATGTAGTATGAACATGAAGTAGTAGCAAACATCGCAAGAATCAACTAGGAGGAAGAAAATGTGTCTGGTGCTAGGGTGGTTACTAGGTTATGACTGAGCCAAGGAAAGGGACTTTTACTATTATTTACAGGGTCCTTGATTTAGCAAACAAACACGTTAATAACAAATAATAACCATTGTCATAATGATTATTGCAAGAGACAAATTTTTTTAATTGGGTATGCACAAGGTGGGGATTTTAAATCTGGACAATTTAAGGATATTACAATTTATTTCCCAAAATTATTTCAGTAATTATCTAATCTTTTGCTTTGTCATGTAGGGGGTCCATTATAGTGACTGCAATCAAGAAATCAAAGGGTCGTCAGGATTCTATTGGGGAAGGATTAAAAAAAAATCAAATTATTTTTAAAAATCCATTACTATTTGCAAAAAAGTTACACTTTTTTGGCGAAACAATTCAAAAATCCAAAGTTATTCACAGAAAATTAATTTTTTTTGATTTTTTTTCAAAAAATCCATAACTATTCACAAAAAAATAATATATTTTTTTTGCTCTCCTGCATAATTTGCCGGAATGAAGAAAAAGTCTTATTGTGAAAAGCAAAAATTCCTTAATTTTGAGGTGGGGCTACATCCCTCCAGCCCACCCCCTGTGGACGTTGTTTCCTTGTTGATTAGATTTATATATATATAATACATTTTTTTACCCCTCTCTACAAATAAAAAATTTAATCCTGCCAATTTTCTAACAAAAATTCCTCCAGCCCCCTGCGGACATCCGTCCCTCTAAATAGTTTGGCTAGTAAATTGAAAAAGACTTATTTTCTTCTAATTATGTATTTTTCAAGGTTTCTTGCGTCAAGTGTAACAATTTTGCTCACGCACACTGTAGACTAATTACTTCATTATGCCAGATTATGAAATTGTCACAATATTGCACTAATTTTCTACGTAGGTAAGCCTCTTAAATATCTAAGGACATTACTGTCACTTAAATATAATATGTAGGACTCGGAAAGTCAAAATTCGATAAATTATATTATTAATAAATATAACAATAATGATTATAACATTGTATCTATGAAATATCGAACTTTTGGAGGTCAGTTGAGTAATACATAGATATATACAAGAATTCTTACTCCTTTGATGATTGCATCATAGAGGAGGTAAATATATGAACACGGAGATACTCGGAATATTAAATATACAGATACAAAGTGGGTACAGAAAACTGCAGAATTTACATTTTTATTTGGGGTAGTCCCTAATCACAACTTTGCTATTAGAAAAAACTCTCCAGAATCTCTAGAGGCCTTGGGAACCTTATGCCCTATTCTTGAGTGTAAAAAGTTATGACCCGACGTAATATTGTAAATTTTGTTAAAAATGAGATCCTGAACTCACATTATTTATCTACAATAGATTATTCATAAAATTTTGATAAATAAGGAGCGGAAAGACAATAATAATTTCTACAAGTACTGTTACCCCTATCAATGGGGGAATTGACACAAAATATTGTCAACACTTAAACTTGATATTACAGCTAAAATATCATTCATTAACTATGCTTTAAATTTTGTAAAAAAAGTACAGTATCACTAAAAATGCTATATTTTTTTGTCTCAACTTGCCCATTACCTCCCAAATCCAAATAAACAATACTCTATCATTTCATTTGTAAGATCTACGTTACAAAAATGTAATATGCATGTTTAGGAATATCTTGAAAACTTTAACCATCACAACAAAAATATAATCCTGGTTGATATAATTATGCTCTAGGCCCACGACACAGACATAATTTTATCACGAACAAATCAATTTTTCCATCAACAATATGATGATACGCACCCAGTTCTCTCTTTATTTCTGTCTGTACGTTCACAAGTACGATACCCACCCATGTATTGGCAAATTAGCAAATTATATGGAATCGTGTAAGATAAAAATGATTTTTTTATCGTTTTACAAAATTATGTAAGGAATACATTTAACATGTACTCTGTTCAAATACAATATTATTAAAAAATAATAATAACGAATCTAAAATGGTATGTCTTACCCTAATTTGACCCTATACCTCACGTGAACCTATCATTTTTTTGTTCGTTTTGCAGAACCCATTATTATGTTTTATATTTCGAATTATAAAAAAATATTTAATTGACTTTATTTTGTACGTGATACATGTTTGTAAGAAGAATCTATAAAAAAAAAAGACCCTCAAAAGAAGAGATGATGACCGGAGTATCATGTACATTCGTTTGCCCTCTTTTCAAGTGTATATCTTTTTTTCACTGCACAAATACATTTTCTATTCAGAACAATAAAAAACCCAAGTTTGGTCTTCTCAGGTCATTTTTGGCGTGTTACACGTCATTTAATTTGATAAAATGGGATTTTTGGGTCGAAATTGGGCATTTTTAAGAATCTTGAACCGTCCTAAATATGATGATTTGAGTCAAAAATTGTACTTTCCTCCTGTTTCATGAAATACTAGTAGTAGTAGTAACCGGCATTTCCCAGAGTAATTAAGGGTCGACTAAAAGAAAAGTTGTGCTTTAATAATGTAGAAGATAAATCCCCCAGAAATACTCAGTGTCATAGTGCTTTTTACATGTACACATTTGCACGTACTCCATCAATTCATATCCTCAAACAATAATAAGAGTTAGGGAATTTTTTATATATATAGGAATGATTGATGAGTACTTTAGTCTTAAGAGTGTTCACTAATAAAAGCAAACCACATTAATTTTAATATAGCAGCGTTTATATTATATCTAAATCTTAACATATGCGTACCTGAATGATAATTGATATAAATAAGAGACCAACAACAAAAACATTCAGAAACAGTGCTCTTTGTATACACCTACACGGTTCCCGGACTTTTGGGGGGACAGTTATGTATCTATATATTGATGTATACTCCATATAGTCCAAAAATGGACTATATGGAGACAGCCAATAATAGAAATAGGTCAATTAGTTCGCACTCTTAGTAATATTAGTATAATGCAAAGTTATTTTTTGCTTCTTCCCACAGAGCAGTCTCCTTCCTTTCAGTTTCTTTTATCTTTATTTTCTCCTGCAGACTAGCCCAATTTTTCGTTTTTAGAAAAAGTTTCGGTTCAAACTACCAATTTTATCAATATTTTTATTATCAGTATATTTATAAATGAGCTCAAATTAGTAAGGAATCTTACATTTAGGGGAATTTTCACAACTATTTCTATATATTTTGTTCAAAGATGCCCGGAAAGCATTACTTTGAAGCATTTTAATTCACATTATCGTCATAGTTATAACAATAATCTGTTCAACATTAAGGTTTTCTTGCATTCAGCAAACACTTGTCGCTAAAACTGCCTCCATATAGTCCTCAGAAAGTCCACACAGGGACTTATGGAGAACGTGATTCGATTGGTTGTCTCCATATATCTGGACAAGTTCTTTTTATTTTCCAAAGCTACTGTTATTATTATTTAATTCTCGAACAGGGAACATCAAAGTATTAAGTAATAACCACTGAGTGAATGTGCTCATGAAATACGAAGAGTCATTATGGGGGTTTGCTCGGGACTAATAAATATAAGTTTCCTTCTTGGACTCAGAGTAGAATTGTGAATCAACGTCCGATTAATTCCATCCTTTAAGTCCTTGTTATATATTTAGTGTTGTGTTAGTTGTCCTTATTTAAGCCCCGCAGTCCAGTCCGATTCCACTTGTTGGTCCTTAAAGAAGGTAAAATCAATCCCTTGTGACGTCAATGAAGGTCTTTCTCCATTTTTTTAATATTTACATTATTCTATTATATAATAAAATAAATTATATAACTAAGTAGCAATATAATATGTTCGTATTAAATTGTTTTATAATCATAAAGGATGTGTTCATTAATCTTAAGATATATTTCATATATTTTATTTGGCTTAATAAGCTATCAATATTTCGAATGATCTTTAGTCCTAAGGACCGATCCTAAGACTGGACTGGACCGAATAAATAAAGATCGACACTATTTATGTATGGAGTGAGATTTGACCGCATAGCTGCTCTTCTCCCTGAGATTTTTCATGCTGTCAGGATTATCCAGTTCATTTTGGGGTTCCTTTATTTTTACATACACGAAGGGCATGTTTTATACATCTCTGATTTTAGGAATAGTATAAGAAGCTTAACCCTTTACCACCCAAAAGTACTTCAAAGTCTCTTTTTAAGTAAATACTTAATATAACATAGTTAATATTTGTAAATGGAACCTAATTGTAATAAAAACTAGTCTATGATCAATATAAGGAATATGTTTTTGAAGGAAATTATATATTTATTTTTCTATGTTTAGAAATTTTTTATGAATTTTTACTGCTATTATTTCTAATCATTCGCTTGATTGTACTTTCAAAGCCATGGTACATAGATATGCCAAGTGAGTTGTGACCAAGTGGATTTCACAGTCTTATTAATATATTTCTCTTATTAAAAAAATATTTTTGATGTTTTTTCGTTTATATTATATTTTGATGCCTATAAAACTAAATAATAATGAAAATTTTTCTTTTTAATTCATTTGATAAAATTCAGACGGTAAAGGGTTAAAAATGGCCAATTTTGATCCAAAAATACCATATTTTTTCAAATTAGAATGGTCTTTAAAAGGTTAAAAATGACCTGAGAGTCCTCAAACTTTCCCAAAGTCCAATTGTCTAGGGTGGGTTGGTGGGATATTAACCCCATAAACGAACAGTCTTATTTACACGGTAACAGAGCAAGTATAATCATGATACCGACTTATATATTTTTATTTTTTTTGCACGAATTTATTTTTAACTAAAATATATATTATTTTTTGAGTGGTGCTGTAGGAGTAATGAGAGAGAGAGAGATCGGATGGGGTCAAGGATGATCTTTCTCAAATCAGTAATCAAGGAAAACGTATTCTTCTTCTTATATACCTATACATGTTCGTAAAGGCCCCTTATAAGGTATGAAGGAAGAGAATAGAAGTCAATTAGAAGAGAGAAAAGAAAAGGACAATCCCTTAAGAAAATAATCTTCATCAGGAGCTTGTCATGTTTTTTTTTTTTGCATTTTTTAAAAATCAATTTTCACTTGATGCATAAATGTCAAGGATCCTTCAGAATCATGCTCCTGATGAACAAGGGTACACATCATAATTTTCTTACTAGGGGCTCAGCAGGGGGTGGGCTAGAGGGGCATTAGCTCATGCCAAAAAAAAAAAAAAAAAAAAAAAAAAAAGATAAAAAAAAGTTTATACAAAAATAGGGATGAAATTTTTTTCATTCGTGTAAATTATGCAACTGAACAAAAAATTTAACTTTTTGTGAATAGCTGTGGATTTTTCAATTTTTTTTATTTATAAATTTCATATTTGAAAGTTTTTTTTCCCAAAAATGTAATATTTCTGACAAATTCATGTACATATATTTGAAGAGGCAACACGGAAACACTCTTGAACAAAATTAAAAATGTCTTATATATTTTTGTACATCATAAATGCCCAATATTTCATTTACATATTTCGTTCAACAATTATTAGGTTCAAATTTATGGGATTAGCTGAGATATCCAAGAATAGTAAGCATGGTTTAAAGCAGGGATGTTCAATCCATGGCCCCCAGGCTGCACTACATTGTAGATGCAATACTTACAAATAATCAAGAACATCAACGTCAGCTTATTTTTCATAAGGTATCAAATATTTCATGACATGTCATTGCTAAGTTCTAAGGCAATTATTTTACATTAGAAATAAATGTCGGGCTGAAAGATCCAGGCCTAGTGCTTGGGCCTTGAACGAATTCACCTCTAATCCCCACGGAGCAATGATACATTTTAAAATAAACATTGGGTTTTTTGCTGCATAAAGGAACTAATCAGCATAATATCAATTTGAATAAAATTATTTTTAAATATATTTATCAATAGACATAGATTTTGTCAAGGTTAATTGTAATACAAGGGTAGACCATAATATAATCATACTTGCTAGAATTTTCAATTGGATGTGTCGTACCGACTGCTCAAAAAGACAGACATATATTGACAAAACACGCAACCAATCATATTCTATGATGAATCTATTAAAAATCGTGATGGAAGACAACCATCAGTCGTTTACGCGTTTTGATATTACCTTGGGTTTTACGAATACATGATCTCACGGCCTTAGTTGTGATCTTATATATAAAATAGTTGAATATATTATAATATTCAAACTTCAACAACTTTCCCAATCAAAATGAAGAGGTTTTGTGATTTAAATGTGTGTTGTTGGTGGGGATGAAAACGCCATGATAAATTCAATTTCGGAAGGACGATCATCAATAACGTGATGTTTTCTCTCACCCAAACAAAAAAATTTAAATCACATCGCCTATTTATTTTATAGTTTGAAGGTTATCACACATAAAGTTCTTAGAAAATTAAAGTCCACTTTTAAAGTAAGTCATAAGACTTTTAGGTTCCTAGTTTGCGTTATTTTAGCGTGGAGGATAATGAACGAATTAAGACATAATTTAATATTATGTGTACACCTATTAATGGTACAATCATTGACGTTTTTGGTGAAATGTATATATCCCACATTAGAAAACTTCAAGGTATCAAATATCAAGGTAAATAAATAATGAATCAAATTTATTAATATATATATATGTATATATGTCAAAATGAAATGGTTGTAGGTTCAATCTTTGTACATATATATGAATGTTTGACAATTAAAATTAATGGTAATATAATTTACGTAGTTGAGAGCCCGGAAAATATTACAACTTGCTGGTACAATCTGCTTGTGAGTTGATTTTGTAATAATATGTTGAAATCGTTTGATTACAAATGTCTAAAATATTTTGTGGTATAAGCGGTTTAAGGCACTTGTTCTCCACTTTTATGCGTGGAGGAACGTTGTATGTAGATAGGTTAAGACTCCTCGATTTTATAATAAAGGATGACTCTGATTAATTAACCTTATTAATGTGGAAGGGATAATGGTTGACGTTTGAAGATTATAATATGCAAAGTTTTTAGAAATAAATTGTCTATTAGTTCAATCCAAAATTATACATTTCTCATCAAATGGTTTTTAAACAGGATCCTAGTATTTTTTTAAATTGTAGGATACCGTTAGAAAAAACTTAACACAGAGAAATTTAAGTATTACTTATTATATTTTAGGCTAGTCTTACATATAAATTCTACCTTTCTTCATTTTATCCTTATCCCCATGGTTAATAGTGATACAAGTTTATTCCCCCAAAGGCGTCCGCAGGGGTTGGACTGGAAGGGCTGTAATACCCTATCCCGAATTAAATAATTTTTTGGTTTTACTAGAAAATTTAATTCAATTTTAAAAATTTAAGTTTCTGAAAAAAAATAAGAATTTTTGAAATTTTTCTCCAAAAATATCTACATTTGAAATTTTTTGAGAACAACTGTGGGTTTTTCAATTTTTTCCTAAAAAATTAATATTTATATATAAATTTTTCAATTTTTTTTGAAAAAAGTTATTTTTTTGTGAATCACGATAGGTTTTTCAGATTTTTTTCCTAAAAAATTAATTTTTTAAAAATGAATTTTTGAGATTTTTCTGTAAATAGCTTTAGATTTTTGAAATTTTTTTATCAAAAAATTTAATTTCCTATAAATATATGAGATAAAATTATTTTCCAAAAATTTTACTTTCTCCAACAAAAATCAACCCCTCTCCCCCAAATATATATGTATAGATAATCCTGCAGATCCCTATGATACAATACAGCTTTTTAGAAGGATCTTTGACTTCCACCATGCTTTTTAATAGTGACGTCATAAAGTATGTACTGTTTCTATTAATCATATAATTTATACTGTTATATGTTCTTAATATACCGCTGCTGTCTTTCATGCCCAGCAAGCGGTACGGTACATCAAGTAAAAAATTATAGCAAGCCCTATTATATTTCTATTAACCTAAATTATCACTAATATTGTGCTGATTGGTTCTTTTTAAAGCCACACGTCCCGCTTTTTGAAATTCCGCAACTCGATCCGACCTGCAATAAAACACTTAAATAGTAAGTATGACAGAACTAATTTTTGGTGTTGCTGGGGATTACATAATTGTGAAATACACAACCCGATCCGCGGGGTAAAAGTAAACTCAATACACATAGTGGTGTGTCAGTCCTTATTTATTTGGTACAGTCCAGTATTAGGACCGGTCCTTCACTCTTTCTCTGCAAATTTTTATTTTATTTCAAATTTGAAAAAAAAAAATATATATCTTATATACTGATGTAGGTAAGATAATTTTAAATAATTTAACTTCTATAATTCCCCTATTAATCTAGCTATTTAACGAGTTAATGATCCATATATTATTAAAACATTTTGATTCTAAACGTCCCTAATTTTTATAATATTTATTGATCCCATATGGGATCATCAGGAGAAAATGGGTTAAGACCGTCGGTCCTTTGGACCGCCAGTACAAGAACTGATTCAAAAAAGAAGAAATAAAGTTGATTGATGTCATCACAGACCGACCTTTATAAATGTTAGGACTGATATGCAGGACTTAACTGCACTGAACTGATACTGAACTAGACTGCAGTCTTGCGTGTAAAATAATTACAATATGTAAAATCCTGAGAAAACGAAATCCCTGGATCTTGGGAGAGACCCCCTAATACCTATATACTTGTACACGCATAATAGATGCTAGGAAATGTATGTAATGATTACGTCATCAGGGGTCCCTGCAGGATGTGTGGGGTTGACTAGGATGTTTATTTTTTTAATATGAGGGGGGATAGAGCCCCAAAAAAGCGTCTACTCTTCAAAATTACTTAGGCAAGACGTATTTTTATATATTATTATTGCAATCAAAATTCTTCAAAAGTGGTTCCGATAGCACCGCAGGTGTCTTACCCCATTTCAAAAACCCAAATCTACAAAAACCATACACAATACGTCCAAATATATACCGCAATACACACATATTATGAATTAATGATGAAAAGTTGTGGTCTACAATAAGTAGGTATTATTTATAGAAAAGAACGACTTTAGCCCATCAACCAAATATGGTTGTATACTTAACAAAAACGAAAGAAAAAATCTCACATTAATGACACTCATTTATACAATATATACCTATATATTGTATAAATCAAGTTTTCAAAAGTTTGATGTTGATGCAGGATGAGACGGTTTATGGGTAGAATTAAAAAAGAGAGAGTGGGCGTGGATGAGAAATGGTCAAAACAGTTTTTTAACTGTTTGTAAGAATTTGAAAATGTGAAAACCTTTCAAATAAAAAAACAGCAATGAATCCAATGGTTTAAGGACACACATCCTTATAACTATTTGGTTAACCACGAATTAAATATTTTCATTTGTAATAAAATATCATTCATTCATTTACGTTACTTAATGACCAATCATGATGTGATGATGATGACATCCCATCCCTTTGCGGTGGTGTAACTTCAACCATTGGTTTAATAATAATAAATAATAAATGTAGTCCGTCAAAAAAAGCTCTCATAGTTGATTGTTTATTACATTTGTATGCTTCCCAAAGAAGTATCTTTCATTTCTATAAACAAATTATTCTTATTCATCCTTAAGGTGTATTGCAAATCGCATTCTAAAAGTAATCAAGATAATAGATCTTCACAATGAAATAGTGAGAAATTAATGGATTTTATTTGAAAGGGGACATATTGTGTATCTGGGGGGCTAAGGTTATCACTAATCTTTGCGCAGTGATCCCAGGGATTGGGGATTTGAAGAGGATTTAGGGTAGATAAAACCACTTTAAGGCGATTCTTCGCTTTGCACTACCTAATCCCCCTTCTATCTTCCCTAGAGGTTATAGCTCACAAATTCTTTCTTCACTCTACGAGGCCCAATTAAGTCCCTTAAATTAAATAAAGGTTCCAAACTAAGGTATAAATTCTTGGGTATCTTAACTCATCTCACAAAGCCTAAAATGGACTCAAATACTTATATGTTTTTCTGAGTTCAGGATTGTTTTTAATGTTGATGAAATCACATATGTGTCCTATCAAGCAATGTTCCAATACATGTCTTGTTTTCCTTGCGAATTGTTTTGATTTGATCAAAATCGGACAAAAAATGAGTGAACAGGAATTGAAAAGGAAAAGGTTCCTTTCTTCTTCAACCCCATAAGGAAATCGGGGCTGAGGTCTACTATAAAGTCCTGAGTTGGCCTGATGGATAACTATCATAAAAACAATTATGTGTGAACCTCCAGCCATACAGTCTTGAAAACACAGAGCTTCTGCAAGGACCACTTTGCTAACTTCTGGGGCAAGACCTTCTGACCATCTTCCACCCCTGATCTCCATCTTCCCAACTTCAGTGCGTAGAGCATCTTAAAGGGCAAGGTTGGGAAGACATCACACAGAAATGTGCAGGAGCTCAAGGCCAGTATCAAGAAGCAATGGACCAACATGTCCACCGATTATATGTTGGCCACTTTTGCCAATTTCCGACCTCGTGTGGAGGCTGTGACAGAGACTGGAGGCGGCCATATTGAATCATTCTTGCCCAGATTGATTGCTAAACGTTTTTTCATTATATTTTCCAATAAAAAGTTATTAAGATTTTAGTTTTGCTTCTTGATCGCGGGACTTTAAAATGTGCCATTGAATACACATATATTAGTAATTTTACTTAAAATTATTCATCTCATTTTTGAATTGCTATTTTTGTACAAGTAATAAAGTTTGTAATATAAAAATGTACAAACAAAAATAAAGCACTTCTCATTTCCAACTAGATTTGTGCTCAAGATTGTTTACGTGTTAACTTATCAACTATACATATATACAATATACGCTCACACACCACCACGGGAGATTCACACTTGTTACGTATATATATGTATCTATAGTTTATCTACATAGTAGTCAAATAAATTAATATTAAATTCCACCATAAATCATCAAAGATGATCATAACGATTTAACGTTGTGTTAAGCTATATCTAAGCATTATTGCTTACGTGTTACGCAAAGGATTTTAATTTTTTTTTTCAGATGCAAAGAAATAATTTTAATTAAATAAACAAATAGAGTAGGAAAATTATTTTTGGGGTTTTGGAAATCTTAGACTGCAATACTTTTTGTTGGAGCTAAGTAATTTGGTGCTTTGAAGAAGTTTGGCTCCGACAAGCTATATACATAGATAAATCTATCCTAAATCTAAATATATATATACTATTTGACATTTAAATTTATTTAAAAAATCCACCACCATTCACAAAAAATTAATAAGCCCATGGCTATTCTCAAATTTTTTTGAAAATCCACAGCTGTTAACAAAAATTAATTTTTTTTCCAAAAAATTTATAATATTAACATTTATTTTTATGATTTTTTTTTCTCAAAAATATACAGCTGTTTTCAAAAAATGAAATATTTTGGGGAAAAAAATTAAAAACCCAAACTTTTTTCTAAAAAATAATTTTTTTTTTGGATAAAAACTTCAAATTATTAATTTTTTGGACTTTTTTTTTTCTTCGAAAAACACAAACTGTTTTCAAAAGATGAATTTTTTTGATCAAAATTTCAAAAAATAGTTTATTTGGATAAAATTTATAAATATAAATTTCTAATACATAATTTTCTTTAAAAAAATCCAATATTAAATTTTTTGGAGAAAAATATCAAAAATACAAAGTTATTGACAGAAATAATTTTTTTTTTTTGAAAAATGAAACTAAATTTCAATTTCTTTAGTAGAAAAAAACAACTAAAATTACCCTTGTATTAAGTTCTAAAGATCCCAACCGACGTGGATCCGTCCTATCTTTTGTCTAAGACGAGTTTTAACACTAGTAGCTATTGATCTCCCTCTCAATAACTGATGCCCTTATTTGTAATTGATTAAGAAAAAAACACCCAAAGGGAGCAAAATAAGTGAACATAATAATATGAATCTTTTAATTATGAAAAATAAAGGGTTTGCCTTAAATGACGAATGAATGTGGGATGAAAATGGTGGAGAGGTAATATACAGAAAAGGTGATGTGAGCGTAATAGGAGGGGGTCAGAAATATAAATATTATACCCATGTATTAAAAAAAGGTAACATGGAATGGTATCATTTAAATTAATACTTTTTAAGATGATGTTGAAAACATATGATCATGTAGGGGTATATGGTCAAAAGAGGTGAGGCCGCATAGTCTGGCTTTATATTTGAGTAGTATTACTCATAGCAATAATAACCATAAAAAACTCAAAATAAATTACAAAAAAACAACACCTTTATTTTCGAAAAGAGACCAAAAATACATACTTACTTATTCCACCCTATTTTTAAGGTCGTTAACGGGGGAAATCTACCATTGTAAAGTGCTACACTAATGTGGCTCATCAACACAAACCAATATCGAAATAAAAATGAAGAAGTACATATGACACAGCATTGAAGCAGTGAGTACTTCACATATGTATAAACTAATTACTTTTGAGTTAAGTACATTTAAATGTACCTCGTTATCAACCATTCAAGGCATCATAACAGACTTGGGTTACGAAATATATATACTCCACTTCAGCCAATTTGATCAATGCTTAGAGCTTGAGTTCATTACTCTTGCCGTTTCCAAATTTCACCGTTTTTAAAAAGAAAGAAAAAATAACAATCTTACCTAAAAATAGAGAATATAAATTTAAAAAAAGCTATTTATAACAATCAACTATTTTAGATGAAATAACACTTTTAAATAAGTATTCATAGAGTTTTCCACTAAAATGATTATATTTTATTAAAAAATTGGTTATATTAAATAATATATATGTCTAATATTAAAAAAACTGATACTTTTTTAATAATTATATTAAGCAATGTTTGTTCTATAAAACAGTTTCTCATTTGCTTCAGAAGATTGAGAAGTGAACGTCGAAATTGTGGAAAAGATACATCAACAATAGATTTTCATACTCCACTCAAATATGGTCTTTATAATCAAACTTCAGGGATGGGTTGAGATAGCCATGAAATGTTAGTTATACAACGTCTAGTATAGCCTTCATTTGATTTATTAGACATTATTTGGCTCCGATATGATGATGGCTTTTCAAGTATGTAGAATTTACCATATATATTCTATAATTATGAGGTGGAATATTTTGCGACCTTTAAGCGGAATTTGATGTGCCTCTGATGGATGATTAATCGGAATATTTTATTAGTTAAATTGGAGAATGGTTATTATTTAAAAAAAAAAAAAAAAAAAAAAATGTAGTCTAAAAACATAAAACTGATCTGGGAAATATGTATTTTTCAAATGAATATCATTCAAACAATTGGAGCAAAACAATGACTAATTAAGCAGAATGTAAAACCAAATTTATCTCCTAAAAATAAGAAACGAATTTTACGGTTGATTTTGATGACTAAAGCCAATATTATTCAAAGTGAATAAGTAGGCATGACGTTGTAGCAAAAGTTTGCAAAAATGAATGAGTAAATCATCCTCAAAATGGATGGCAATGAATAAATCTAATTCATTTGTTATGTAAATACAACTTTTAGGAAATCTTTTTTAAAACCATGATTTCAATATTTTTGATCAAAAATACAATGCACAAGATTGATATAAAAATTGCTGAACTATAAGCAAAAAGTTTGAATAACAAATGTGTTGTTTTTTATTTATTTTAGATATGAACTGGTCAAGAATTTGCGGCCTGAGTTTTTATAGTTACTTGATATAGTATTAGTGTTGGATCGGTCCTAAGCTTGTATTCCTAAACATTATTTTCCCAATCGGTCTATTATTTTTGACCATTTATCTGTCCTAAGGGCCGATAAGTCCAATAAAATTAAGAGAGTGGGGGGTTACTCCCCATTTTATCCATAGGAAAGTTTATTTCTTCTCTTGGATTTCTAGGTGTGTTCTAGCCACACACATCCTATTTTAAACTTAAGGCATTTCGTCTTTTTGAAAGCTGGTGATGATATAACTTCAACAGCTGGAATGACTTAGCTACTAACTATTTTATTTCAACTGATGTAGTTACCATAAAAGATCGGCTCTGAGACTGAGATAATTAATGTTTGAAAATGAATGTTTTTAAAACTCCTACGTCAAGGATCTCCTCCTAATTTTTTATTTTTTTTGTTAAAAAACTATTAAAAATCAATTAAATATTGATTACTTTTCTTTACTTCTCTCCTTCTAAGGCCATCATAATTTAGACTCTATGATTTTTTTTAAATAAATATTTTTGCAAGTTAGTTGCATATTTTTCCTTCTCCTAACTATTCAATTAACACAACCAACAAAGCCTTTAATAAACAAATATATAATAGTGGCTATCCTTGAAGAGTCTAGAGTAATATACAATAATCATACACTCACACTGAATTAAACATACAAATAAAAATGGGGAGAGAGGAAAGCTAATAGCATAGGTACCCATGCCATTTTTTGCGTTTTACAAAGGAGTGAATCATCAATGATATTTACTTAGGTATTTGCTACTAATTTGGTAGTAAATCCTGTCTAAAAGTTAGACTCCTAGATTAGTTTGCATGACCAAGGAATTATATGAAGGGAATGTTGTTCGTAGTCAAAGGCATTAACAATGTCAAGGTTAGGCAAGAAAACTACATAAATTTAAAAAGTAAAACACTTAATAAATGTTATCATTATCATAGAAGTAGTTGTTCGATATTCTTAAGTGATATTTTACTAAATATAACGCCAAATTATTTTTTATGTTGTGTTCATAACAATCCCAATGACGTCTCCAGAAATAGAAAAAGAGATACTTATGAACTAAATCTGCTGTGTTTGCCGAGCCATTTTCCGGCTGCCAAATCTTTTTCAATAAACATTGGTTATTAATGTCTATGTCATCCATTCTATTGCCTTTAAGCAATGTTTTCAAACTTAAAGTATCCATAGATCTCCATAGGCACATTTATATTAGACACACCACCAAAGCAAAATTTTGTTTTTATTAACTTAGATAACTAGCAAAAGACATTATCTCAAGGCATTATCCAAATTGAAAATGAACACAAAACTTGATAGTCAGAATTTAATCTGAGTATAAGAAGTTGAATTTTTTCATAAACTAATTACAGAGAATCCATACTATGGATTTTTGTAACATATTTTTTGTGCTTTAAACATGTTATAACCAACTAGTTTAAATGATTAGAATCAGGAGCTTCCCAAAAAGTTTTTGAACCAAAAAGTTCCAAGAAAGTAAGAGCCACTCTGTACAAGTCAAGGATAGTCAGATAGTTGATCTTTTGTTATTTGCCTTAATAATTCAAAAGAGACAGTTTCAATTAACAAAATATTAGCATGCAAGGATTTAGAGTAAATATATATTCTATAAGATTGACGTCGGATAACGTCTTATTGAATCATTTTTCATACTCTCGATCTTAGTTAATGGTACATTCATTTTGTTTTAATTTATTAATTCAGGGGCGTCACAAGGGTTGGGCTGGAGGGGCCGTAGCCCTTCCCAAATTAAGATTTTTTGTTTTTTACAAGAAAATTTAATATTTGAATTTTTTTCCTCAAAAAAGTTGATATATGAAATTTTTATTGGAAAAAAATATCATTTTTTGTCTAAATTTATAATTTATATTAACGAATAATAGAACTGTGGGGACTTTATGATGTGCGACATAATGTTTATTAATTAGTAATTTTTATATTAAAAAAACGATATTGATTATATGCTTGAAGTTTGCACATTTAATTGAAATACTATTGAACACATTGCAAATACATAAATTATTGGATTTATGAGTCGTAAATTTTGAAATTAAAATCCATTTCCATTTTTCAGAACAAAAGTGAATTGTTGAAAAAGGAAAAAATGAAAAGGTCTCAAATGGAGACGAAAACGATTAAATATTGCTGACCCTCTTAGCATCTATGTTTTATTGTTGGTTGAGTCAAGTCCGTCTTGTTTCAAGTTTTTTTTTTAATCGGTAAAATCGAGGTTTTTTAAATTTTTATTTTTGCTTAGAAATGGAGAATTTTTTGTAATATTATATGTAACTGAATAAACAAAAACGGATTTCTCCATTTAACACATCTAAAATTAGATTCTGTAATTTTTCAAAAAAGAAATGTTTTAAACAATTTTTTTTTAAAAGTTTGTCACACTCAAGGGTCATTTTTGTATATTCCCCTGTTTGCTGATTCAATGGTAATATATTGTTTGTGAATAGCTATTGATTTTTGAAATTTTTTTTGGAAAAATTTAGTATTTGAAATCTTTCCTCAAAAAATTGAATAAATAAATTTTATATTTGATTTTTTTTCCCAAAAAAAAATAATTTTCCGTGAATAAAATCAAAACGATAACAATGTATATTTAAATTGTTTGCATTCATCCTATAAAAAATATCAACATTAAATAAAGCTGTAAAACCTTTTTTTTTTCCTTATTTAAACAGGTGCATCCCAAATAAGACATCCTCTATGAAATTGATTTCTTTACAAATAATATGTAGATCATTTAAACATAAGAGAGAGTGGAGGATTTGATTAGTAATTGAAGTATTTTAATATATTTACATATTCATTAGTGTTACGACTCGGTGCAAGATCGATTTTTTGGGTTCGGTCTTAAGTTATTTTTTTCTAATCAATATTTGGATATAGAACCCAGTCTCAGACGGTGAACCAAAATTTAATCGCATTCAAATCGTGGACGGATATTGCGATTTGTTCTCCAACCCAATTATTATACAAGTGGCACATATATGTTTTAAACTTTGTATGAGATCATGGTATCGAATATGGATGTTATTGATTGAATGTACATATGACGTCAACAAAATTGCTTTATAAAATCGGGTTACAGGTATTATATTTTTACGGGGGGCGGAAGGGGATC
Organism: Lepeophtheirus salmonis; assembly: GCF_016086655.4. Classification (NCBI taxonomy): domain Eukaryota; kingdom Metazoa; phylum Arthropoda; class Copepoda; order Siphonostomatoida; family Caligidae; genus Lepeophtheirus; species Lepeophtheirus salmonis. Next base: position 30,136,107 of record NC_052131.2, read on the forward strand.
TGATGCATTTCAAACGGTACACTACTGAATTGATATTGGAGCCGGAACTTTCACCGCCATTTGGATATATATTGGGCGGCCACTGTTGACGTAATGCTTTTCCTTAAATAAAAAAGTCATCAAATTTCTGTGCTCTAGGTGTAACAACCCTCACACTAATAAGTGCATCCGAATATTGACCAAACCATATTCCTGTTTTCGATTTTCCTTATTAAAAAAGTATTAAAATACCAACAACAATTTTTGTACCGAAACCGGAACAAAACTATTTGTACCAAATATCAATTGTGTACCTACAAAAATGAATGTAAGATGAAGGTCAATATCTATTCATAAAAAAATCGGATCTAAGGATTTTGCACAACACACAAAAAGAGTAAACTGATAACTTTCATTTTGAGAAGATAAGTATTTTTTATTATATTTTATAAAAAAATTTCCTTTCCGTCAGATGAAGAAATTGTAGTTTTTTATATGGTATATTTATTTCGAGCAGTTAAAGCAGGCAACTCAACCCTCTAGCTAAAAAAGATATATTCCAGAAACTTTGGATACAGCTTTTATCTGGGACACCTTTTGCGATTTGCGAAATTTTTATATACTTTACTATTCAAAAAATGTTTATTCCTTCAAATTTAGTCCTAGCCTAAAAATTTTAACACTAAAATTTACAAAAAAAATAAATAAATATATATATACACAAAAAAGTTCTGTCATAAACCTCCAACACGACAAAACGGAATTGCCCCCCCCACCCTTGCAAATGTATTCCGCGCCGGTGATTGCTATAATGACAGAAGCAGAAGTGTTGACGGAATTTGAAATGTCATTGACCCAGACCGATTTTTTTTTTTTTTGTGAGTCCGAACTCCGATCATCAATACACAGGGACGGATTAATATCAAATTTTTCTTTGAGATAACTTTTTAAAACTAACGAATTAGTTATACTTTTTTTTAAATTAAAAAAAACAAAACCTTGCCTCACACCAGTATAGGATTTTCAGACCAAAGTCAACACTAATAATAATCATGCCTGAATGATCCTTCGTTCATTCTTTTTTTTTTTTTTTTTTTGACTATTTCTTTTAAGACATAGAGAGTCCTAATAAATAAACAATTATTTGAAGGCAACAACGAAAAAAACATCCCAAAAAAACATTCAACAAAATGAATCCCCTACCAACCCACAACATCTAGGTGTATATATATATATTCTAAGAATGAGAAAGAGGAAAAAAATTCAAACAATGCAGCATGCTTCTCTCTGAAACCCCAGGGATGTTGCAATAACCTCCGTTAGTTTAGCTCCAAGGGCTTTTTCACGTAAATACATAAACCCAGTCAAGAAATAATAATAATAATACTGCTGGAAGCGACTTTTGAATATACTATGGAGATAATAAAGTAAACATTTTATTCAAATCAGTGCATGAAGTGACGATAGTTGTTGCTCCAGCGTCCCACGCACAAAAATAATAAATATAATTTTTTTTTTTTTTGGTGAGATCGATGAACTAACGAACGATCATCAACATAAGTTTATACATACAGTATATGTGGTCCGTCAACATAAAAACAAGCAAGAATCATTTTTATGCAAATTAGTTCAAATTGCACAGCGGAAAATTAGGGAAGGGTTCTTGGAGAGAATTTTGTACAAATGAATTAAAGACAATAATCAAATTTATTTATGAATCCAAAACTGATCGACATTTTTCTTTCTGAATTCTGAAATATCTGGGATTATAGTAATTCCAGACTATTAGCGTTCAGACTCACTTTTACCCTTAAAATAATCCCCAAATTAAAAGTAGGATTAATAAAACTTTTATAAAAGTGTTTTTTATGATTACAAAAGTGTTTTTATTGATTGAGTATCTTGTTCTGAACTCCATATATTTCAATCATGCTAAAGCATGGAAAATGATGAGAAACGACGCTCTTTTTAGACCCTTATAACTTATTCATAATACATAGGTGATGAGGAATATCATAGCTTATATTAAAGAAAAATATTCAATGTATAATTCATATAAAAAAAAAAAAGATGTTTTTAAATTTTTTTGTTCCATATTGTATTTTTTAAGTGATCCTATTTTGAAATATTAAAATTCTCTACTCATCGTAAATGGATCACTTTATTGTTAGGATCCTGGTATCTCATTCCCAAATAAGGAGTCCACTCTACTCCCTTATGAGGTCTGGTAGTTTTCCTTGCATGAATTCTCCTCCCGTTGTCCCTTGTGGAATTCGGAATCCGAACATCTCTAGAGATGGATGATTATGTTGGAAGTATTTTCCTTCTATTACCTCAATCTTCAGTTTGCTAACAGATACTTAAAAGTAGGGGCGTCGCTAGAAAATTCTGCCCCATGAAATGATATTAGATACAAACAGGGGCACAGTTACCTTATACACAGAGTTGCAAAGTCCCCTAGTATCAGAATTTGCATGGACAACGAAGGTTGCTTAAGACAATGGTTTCCAAAGTACACATGTTTCGTATAAAGGTGTCTCAGCTAAAAATTTATTAATGTATTGGGGCCTTGGCATAATAAGGTTTGGGAAACTCTGGCTTAAGCAATAGTTATAGTTATCATATTATACACCCCGACCAGCTTAGTAGCGGACCTGGATCTATAATCTACTCCAACCCTTCCCTCTTTTATTTTCACCATCTGGTCCGTAAAACCACATTTCCAGACCCATAAGAAGCCCTTAGCTATTTGGAAATCAGATACAACTGTATCACCCTGGCGACATTAAACAAAAGCATTGGAAAGCGCTGCAATTACACACACACACAAAAAAATAATAAACACTCAGAAAATTGACTTATTGATTAAAGATAATTAATTTTTATAATATATTTTGTATTTTCTATATATATTCTTTATAGGAACAAAAGCACAAGAACGCAGACCAATAAGCAATATATTGCGGTCTCAGTTCAACTTTTCCGGTTCAGGTTCTAGCAATTCAAGAACCGGAACCGCTAGACCAATAAGGGCACAATCTTTGTAGGCCATGTCTGTGATTTTATGCAAGTTGTATAGTCTCTAGTCAATAAATGATGATATTAAAGAAAAAAAAATCCTAAAAATTATACAAGTGATAATCTGCTTATTAAATTCCATAGATAATTATCAAAGACAGATATATTAATTTTGTTTATTAATAGAGGAAAGTGAACTTGATAAATAACTGATCCTCCTACGTCCGGACACTTTCCAACTAACTTAAAAACATTTGAGCTCGTTCTAAGAGTCACTAACTTGCTAAACTGGCTCAGAGCTTGCAGCTTAAATATATACTAATTTTGTACTCACTGATATGGAAAATATATTTTTATGAATGTTGTTAAACAAATGAAAAAAAGGACATAGTTTAACATTATGTAATGGGTTTTATTTTCTTTCGCAAAAATGCAAATTTGACCATGAACATATTTATGGACCGAAATTTAAATCTTTTTTTAAAAAGGTCAAACATAACAAATTCCTTATTGATTTTTTGTTTTGTGACCGATCAAGACCGAATTAGTTCGGCATAGCAAACATTATAACAGTCTAGGATTTCCAGACGGAAATCCTACACTAATATAAATGTTTTGGAAATGAGGTTTTTTAGACATAAGGAATTTTTTAGCATTTTATAAATATGATCTCCACCAACAAAGTTGGGAAGTCTAACAATTGGCAATACCCTGTACATTAGAGTGTGCTTTAATTAGAATTTTAGAAATCAATTAAGGGCTTGAATTGGAAAAAATTTCATACTATGAAATCTATTTCATACCAAATTTTAGGAAGATTGAACGTATTTAGAAGGTGAATTTTGTGGATTTACTTGACTTCCATTTTGAAATTATTCATAATCAAATGGTTCAAATTTAATTACAATTGAAAATAATTTATAGGCCCCACTAAGCCAACGTAGTATTTTCTGTTAAATATTGTGTTATTTTCATTTTTACGCTTCAAAAACTACACAATTAATATTTTAATTTTTTTAAATATAATAATGATTAATAATCATCAACAATACCATATAAATAGTTAATCCAAGAGATATATTACTATGGTAATCCTGTCTTCACAATAGAGGGAATATGATTTCTAAGCATTGTGTCATTAGATACAAATATGAAAACTGAATTTTAAACTTCAATAATATATAATTTATTAACTAAGGATGATAGACTTTCAACAAAATGAATACTAGAAATAAATATGTGTCTGAGCTCTCTTAATCGTTAATGTAGCCGCCCTTAGCGCCAATGATAACTTTCATGCGGGGCTGAAGGCCTGGCATCCACTGCGGATATAACCCTCTGTCATGGTGTCCCAGTGCAGGCTAACAATGGTTTTTAAGACCTCAGTGTTTGGATGACGGACACTCCAGGTCTTCCCATCGACAAACTCCCAAAAGGTGTAGTTAAGGGGTTTGGCATCAGGGCTGTAGGGGACCCAAAAGTATCAAAAAGAGTTCAAAAGACTTATTCAATTGAGTCTTGCAATGGAGGAGATTGATTTCTTTCATTCCTGGTGTCAAAAGTGACGTCTCCACCCTCATTCCACCTTCTTTTTTGATAGTTCTCTGGACAGTCTGATGTGAAATTCCAAGATTTTTTGCATGTCCCTCATGGACTTTAGGTAATTGCCCTGTGCTGTTTTCTTTAATTCCTCCGGATCCAGTTTGGCCTTGACAGTGGTCCATGAATATTACAAAATACAGCAATGAGAAAATAAAATGTTTCAACATTCAGTGTATAAACGGATTGCAAGTAAATAATTAAATATGGATATATATATATCTATAGGTAAGCAACATGTTCACTAATGATTGTGAGACTGTAAAATATGTAATCAGAAAATATCCCAAATATTTCTTATTAATTATTCTTAAGCATATATTTTGATATTTTAAATATTCTATGTAATCAAAAAAACATCGGTAATAATAATATCTTTTCTCATGGAAATGATACATGAATTTTATGTTTATTAGTGTTGGATTCGAGTGTTACTCGAACTCGAAACATAATTGATAATTTTTTGAGATATTCTACTTCAACTTGCTCCTTGAAAAATATTCTTTGAAAAGCTCAACTAAACTCCAATGATCTCATCATAAAGCAAACATTATTCAAATCTGTATTAAACTTTCCTACAAAGGAAAACTGAAGATGCGACCACATATTGCGGTAACAGGCTTAAAACAGGAAGCCAACAGAACAGTTTTGACTTTATATCAAGTAACTATCAATTTCAGTTTACAATTTTCTGAAAATTAATACAACTGACCCTCCAAAATATCATTTGAAAGGCTCAACTAAATTTGAATGATCACAGCGAAAAGTCGAAATTAATCAAAGCTGAAAAAGCGATCACTTAAACCGTGTTTCCTATTTTGTAATCATTCTAAATGTGAAGATCAGACATGGCTACTTAGTGCAATGCCACACTTAAAACAACAGGTTTGACTATATTGCAAATGACCATCAATTTCAGTAGATAACTTTCTGAAAATTGCTGCAACTTACCATCAGAAATGTTATTCGAAAATGCTTTACTTAACACATATTATCTCATTGAAATGTCGAAATTAGTCAAAGTGGTATTAAGGGATCAGGCTATTAAAACTAAAAAACGATTATCAATCACAGCCTTTACACGTCGCCTGAAGACCATGTAGGAGTTGATGACTAACTCCTCTGACAAGTTGTCCCATGCAGCCACTATGGATGACTTCAGTGAGTCTACATTTGGGTGTAAGGTCCTGTTGGGTTCCCCCTCCAAAGTGCCCCATATACAAAAGTGCAGTGGGCTCACATTTGGTTAGGAAGGGGCCATATCTCTTTGGACCAGAATCGAGCCATGTTATATGTGCATAACTTTTGACATGTGGCGAACGTATGAGAGAGATGTCCGTCCTGAGTCTACAAGTAATGAGAAAACACGTTTTGCTACCCTACTATGTATATATACGATGCAAATTTAAGAGAGCTTCAGACACTTTCGGTGGGCTTGCACACTGGCTGCTATCTTAATTTTTCTACCAATTAGCATCACTACAACTAATAGTACTTATTTATTCATAATACAAAAATTTAAAAAAACCTTCTTTGCTTACCTCAAAATCAACTTTAAATACAATTCTCATAGCCTCAAACTCGAGATTGTTACTCGAATCCAACATTAATCATATATAAGTATGTAGTGATAAAGATGACGGTTATTATGCATAACGTACATGTTTTTTTCTGTAGGAGTTGGATTTCCACAAAGAAATTAAATAAGTAATGAAGAGATAGTTAAAGAGATAGTCTCTCCTCCTAATGGAAAACCCTATAATTGAGTCCATCCATCAAGTATGTGATTCTCATCATCATAGCGCACCTACCTACCGAGGAGTTGGACGAAGAAGAAAAATGCATAATTCATGAGAGCCTTTACTTAAGAAGGGAACAAACAGGAGACCAGCATGTCTAAAGGCATAATGTTTAATGCACCCCGTCAACAAAAAAAGCAAGCTTCTCATAATTAAGTCTGGATTACGTATTTTCTAATTATATTGAGGAATTATCGTTCATTTCTACCAACAAATTATTGAGATTAATCCTTTGAAGGCGCCGTAAATTAAAGAAGTAAAATTAATAGATTTTTTTTCAGAAAGGGTCATAATATCAGGGTCAAATTAACCTTCTCATAAATCAAATGAAGGTTCTAAACCAGTTATTTCCAACTGCAGTCTTCATAGACGTGTTTTTCTTAGGGAACATCTAATTTCGGGAGAATATTTTACTTTTTTTTAAATAAAAGACAGTTTCTTGTAATTTTTTTATGACACTTTTTTGAGAAGAAATCACTTTTTTTTTTTTTTTTTTTTTTTTTTTTTTTTTTACAAAACCGTGCAGACTCCCTCTACAAAATACATTCTTGATAACCTCACATACGGGTGTTTGACATTCATTGCCACTCTTGGGTAGTATATTAAATCATCCCAGAATTTAAAACACTAATTGATCGTAATATGTTTATGAATAATTGGACTACAAATTGAATATATATATAAATATGGTTTTTATATAGAAAAATGTCGACAAATATGTATCTCAAAAAAAAAAAAAAAACCTTGAGAAAAACATACATATAAGGATCATCCAAAATTTTCACAAATGATGATACCTTCTCAGATGGTACACTATCTGATAAAAAGCGCAATAGTTTCAAAACCAAGACCAGCTGTTAATGATAGATTAAATACTCTTAAGGGGAAAATGAAAGCCAAGAAAAAGGAGGTAGCTGACTGACAAGATATTCATTATTGTGTTCCTGATCCTTATTTAGGATTGAAGAAGACTGTAATTCAATCCAGTTCAGTCCTTAAAAAAGGGACCCATTATCTAAAATATAATCCACATCTTTTTGAAACTCCATTACCTTAGCCCTTGTATCTCTAATGAATTTATATGATCATAATTTAATAATCCTGTAAAACTCTTTAGTCGCTTGCCAGGAAGAAACATCAAATAGAAAATTCCAGCAAGCCCTATTACATGATCGTCTAACCTTGCTTTATACTACCAATTAAAAATTAACGGACCAGCTCAAAAACACATCAGATTTACATCATTGCCTATAAAACTATCACGCCAGAAAGTTCGAACCAAAAAAAAATAGAAAAAAAGAAGGCTCTAAGATTATAATTTTAATAACATTACAATACTTTTTGAACACCCGGTATTTAAGACAAACTGTACAAAAAATGTTCAGATTGACATCAAAAGTACAAATAAAAAATGATTTTTATTAATGAACTCGTCGGTAAAAAAAAATGAATGATCTGTTGATGTTGATTAATGAGACAACAACTTGATTAAAAGAGGTGCTTATAAATATATACATTCATTTTGACAAATAGTTGGGAGGAATGCACGTTTTTTTCTTCTCTCTTCATATACTACTTGAAAAAAAGTAGAAGAAGAGAGGTCAAAGCTCTATCAACAAAAATACACAAAAGACCAACATAAATTCATTCAAAAAATAAATAGACACGTAGAGTGTACCTTTACATAGGAATTAGTGTTAGGCTGAAGACAATTTTGTTTGGAAAGAAGGGGTAGAAAATTGAGGAGCAACAACATATGAAGGTTTAAAAAAAAAAAAAAACATAGCAAAACTGCAGGTATTGGTTTTAATATCAGCTTATCATACCATTTTAAATGTACTTGTAGCCGGGCTTTCGTCCCAGATCGCTGTCTCAGACCGTAGACTGATTTTTTTTTTCGGTTTCTATTTCTGGACATTTTTTTTTGGTCTCTATTTCTGGACATTTTTTTTTGGTCTCACTTTATGTACCGATTTTATCCGATCTTACGCAAAGGACCGATTTTTTTCGGTTTAATATACAATGTGAGACCCAATTTCTTTTTATTTCTAGATCAACCGTCATTGATTTTTTTCAAAAAAATGTCAGAAGTACACGATAAATTCTAGAACAAATACTGTATACAAAGAAGAGACGACGGTATAAAAATTTATCTGAGCACTCTCTGTTTAAACTTGGTATGACGTCATAGTACTTGGAAACATATATGATGTCATGTTACAAACAATTTATCAGTAAAATCGGTACGATTTTTTTGTGACCGAACTTTTCCTTTGGACTAATCTAGACCATTTTTGTATGAGACCGGTCCAGACCGAGCTTTTTTGTTAGATCAAAATAATTTGTTCCAACAAAAAATGTAACGGTTTCAGACAGGCCTAGGATTTCCGGACGGAAACCTAACACTATTCATCAAGCTTTTGTCATTATTCTATCATTTTTGAAGAGAAGACATCTACGTAATGAGTCATTTTATAGTTAAAATAACATAAAATAACACTCATCAGATTATTATTGAAGAAAAAGGTAATTCTGTCTAGGACAATTTTAGTCAATATTTTTGAAAAATGACTTAAGACCTTATTGGGGAAAAAACCAGATGGATCTCGGACCGAGTTTCAACACTAATAGGAGGAATAAGGGTTTCGAAAAACAATAATAAAGAAAAAAGTGGAGAAGGAAATGGTCAAAATAAAAGATATATTAAAAATAAAAAACCACACAAGAGTATACATAACTAAGCGCATAAAAGCAAGTACAACGAAGATATTCTTCCTCATACAGGAATTTAAAATTCATATAGTATCATGGATATAAAGCTACAAACTACATTTATTATTATTTCCTTGATTCCTTAGCAAAAGTATATGTATACATAATCAAATGAAAAGAAGCCAACTATTCATTTGATAGCTGTCAGTCCTTAAATTAACCATACCGGGTGGAAATTTGAAACTTACACTTGAAGAGAAAAATAAATATTTATTAATATTTTTCTGATACATATCCAATCCCAAATGATTATAGTCGGCCCCCATTTGGACTCACAGATGGCGACAAGCGTTCCAAGTATTGCGAATGAAGTTCAGGTCCATGGCAGTCCACTCCTTGTCAAGGGAGGCCTTCAACGTTCGGAGGACGGATGCTACAGGGCCTGCTCTCGACGTGGGGCCCAAAAGTTGAGGGGTTGGACATCTGGACTGTATGGTGGACATATTATCTTGTCCCAGAGAGCGATGTAATTAGCAAAGAAGGTCTGAATAATTTTCACAGTGTGAGCGGTTCCCCATTTGGTGAAAGACGATGTTCCCGTCGATAAAATTTGCATGGAAACAGGTTGGCCTTGAAAACGTGGATGTACATGGCATGGGCACGCAGATGTTTGGTTGTGTTCTTTTGAATAGCGTCCTTAAGAGCAACCACATTAATGATGGACTTTTTTTCCGGAGCCTTCCTTCCTCTTTATGGTCTCATTGTGGTCTAGCATCTTCTTTACGTTGTAGATGGTCTTACGAGCCCTTCCCGTCAACCTGATCACCTCTGTTGGAGTGTGACCCGCAATAAGATAAGTTGAATAAGATTGATGCCCTAAGCCTTGAATCTCGCTGTGATTACATTTCTCCTCTGATTTACAAAAAATAAAATTCAGCAGGTGATAGAGGAACATGGCTACCTATAAAGTTCTAATTTTCTTACACAAAAGCTCTCAAATCAATATAATACAAGTGTGTAAGTTTCACGTTTCCACCCGGTAAATGAATCACTTATACATATCATATATACATGTGCCTTGGTTCATAAAATGGTTTTCCCCCTCTCAAATATTGAAATACATAGTGCAAAATGTTCCTTTTGGTAGAAAGATAAGAAACATGAATTATTAGGTGTCGACGAACGTACACATTTTGCTTTATTGATATACAATATAACGAAATCTACTCTACGTTTTGTTTTGTCAGGGGCCGTTATTATTTTTATTGGAACGAATTTAGTTGGTCCTTAAAAGAAGTACAGTCTGGATCGGTCTAGATCGATCTCACAGAAAATAGGGACTACATCAGTCTCATTTGAAAGTCAATCTACACCGACTCTATAGATGAATTGTTGATGATTGGTTGACGATTTGAAAAAGATTAAATTTCAGTCTACGGTCTGAGATTGCGGCCTAGAACAAAATATTGGTCTAGAAAAAATCACTTAATACCAAACAGGGAATAAAAATCGGTGTGGGACTTAGTCTCAACACTAGACTCAATACTTAGATGTTATCTCCTCAAGAATGAAGGAATAATGAAGAAAGCTTGGAAAAAAACCAAAAAAAAAACAACAGCAAAACTCGCACTGACGTCATAAATTGCATAATAATTGAAGGCAATACCATCTTGGGGGCTCATAGTATACAGGGTAGGGCAGCATAACGTGGACTCGAGAAATTAATTTAAAAATACACCAATAATTTTATATTTTCAATACTAGGCAAATAAATAATGGTAACAAAACATGTAGACAGGGTTATTTGGTATGGTAAACCCCTTGGACCTCTTCTTTTTTTTTTGCAAGCCAGCAGTCATTCTGACGGTTGTGGAATTGATCAACTGATCAATCGCCCAGAAAATTTTCACAATTGTCCAATTTGCTTTAATCCAAGTAAGGATTTTCTTGCACCTCTCGAGCCTCCTGACTTTCATGCACTCTGTCAGAAGGTGGCCTGGGGTTCATGTGAAATAAACGAATCCCAAGTTGCCCTTTATATCCCTCCTGATGGTCCTAGAAACAACAGAGAAATCTTTGACGAGGCGACTCATTGACTTAGCGGGGTCCTCCATTATATTATCCTCCAAACTTAACAAGAAAATCGTATCCATCTTTCAATTATGCCCTCCACTTCCTGACATCCTGGAAAGATATTCTCCGTTTTTTCCCCCCATCTTGGCATACTTAAAAACCAGGCTCTTAAAACACTTAACAATGTCCATAATCTTCATCACATCAACTCCAGCATCTAAGAGATCTGAGATGGACTGTCTTTTTGCTTGTTGCTCGCTCATGATGATGAAATGCCTAAATGATTAGTATAGTTTGTTTGTGTAAAAAGGACGGGTGAAACAGAATTTCATAAAATAATCAAAAACATTTTCAAAGTAATGAGAAAATAAACATTAATTAACATTCCACATTTTGCTGCCCTATCCTGTATATCTTTACACCATAAAATGAACAGATTTTCCATAAATCTTGATTTAATTTAATTAAATGACTTAAAAGAATCAAAATAGACGTTATACCCATATTGAATACAAACAGTGTCATTTGAATTAAATTATATGAATAAGATGCTGAAAATACCAATGAAATGGATAGGCTTTGAAATTTTAGTATGATAATTATACAAAATTATAGCATTATTTCCATTGTTGATTTATTGTCTGCACTATGGTAGTCAGATTGTAAAATGGTGTATTAACATCATCAAATATATAATAAAGGTAGGTATTAGACGGATATACTTTTGATATATATTTAAGTCCTTTTATTTATTTGTCCAATTTTGGCATCCAACAGTTTGCTGTTTTTCCTTTATATGAATGAAAAACCCGATGAGCACAATACTGACGTCAGATGAAAACGCTCTACATTTGCTTCTTCTTCTTCTTATAATATCAACTGTTTTTGTAATAAGAAAAGAGTGTGTAAACTAAGTTTTTGACTGTCCTTATGAGGGAGTGGTACTAGAAATTTCCTTAACCCCTTATAAGAAATAAATTGAAAAGATGAAGTAGTCGTCAGAGAAATTGATAATGCATTTCAAAAAAAATTTAAGTTATTGCACAATGGATATAGCAGTAATCAAATGACTCAAGGCGATTTTTACAAACGGGATCTTAGAAAGAGATATGCAGTATGCTAGGAATGATAAGCTCATAGATGAAAGTTAAAGATGATACTTCCTCAATTACACATCATTATCCTATTAGCAATTAGGATATATATTTAGTGTTGAGTAGAGTCTCAATATAAACTGAGTCTACATATAAATTAGAAAAAGAAAGATCAAAATTTAAGTGGACAACCCCCCTACCGATTTAATAATATAACAGCGGAAGTACCCAGCATTGCCCAGAATAATTAGGCGTCTGCTGAAAGACACATTTTGCTTTAATAATGTAGAATATAACTCCTCAAAAAGGTATCGGTGTTACTCTACGTTTTTCATGAATACACTCACACGTAACTACTCAATACTTAAATCAATCCATATATGTTTTGTCCTCAAGAATGAAAGAATGATATTTAGAATTTTGGAGGGAAAAAAATAAAGAGTACATCAGTCTTAAGAGCGCTCAGTAATAAAAACAAACGAAATCGCAATTTCATTCATACGACTACAGAATAATGTCTTAGATCAAAAATATATACCGAGTGGTACATTAAAATCTGAACATTTTAAATTTTAAAGTTTAAACAGATGTAATTAATTAATGAACAATATAATTTCAACATAATTAATTCTATGAATAGATGTGTGTCTGAGTCTCTTAATCATTAATGTAGCCACCCTTAGGGGCAATGATAGTTTCTAGGGGACAGTAGAAGGCCTAACAACTGCTGCAGTCCTCTGTAATGGCGTCCGAGTACTGGCTGAGAGTGGCTTTGAAGACCTCGGTGTTTGGATGACACACACTGCTGGCCTTCCACTCGACATACACTCAAAATGTTTAGTCGAGGAGGTTGCATCAGGACTGTAGAGGGGGGGGGGCATAAGTGTCAAAAAATAGTTCAAAAGAGTCTTGGAACAGAGGAGATGGGTTTTATTACTTGTTGATGTCAAAAGTGGCCTCTTCACCCTCACAAGGTTCTTTCTAACCACTTTTTGAAAGCTCTCTGAACAGTCTGGGGCGAAACCCCGAGATCTATTGCATGGATCCTCATGGATTTGAGAGATTGACCCAGGCTGTTTTCTTTAACTCCTCCGGGTCCAGTTTAGCCTTTTGGGCAGAGTTATTCTTCCTCTTCAATTTTTCAGAGTTGCTGATGGCGTAGACGGTGGTTCTGCAGACGCCCAACTCCTTGTAGAGCACGAATGGAAATTCGTCGATCACGTTCAAGTTTCATTTTCTCAATTTGTAAGCAAAGTTAGATTTAAGTTTTGTTTTGTAACTAATTGTATATGGTTGAAAAATCAAAATATCAATTAATTTCAATCACTCAACCTTAAATAATTATTGAATTAGTAAGTGTTTAGATTTCAATGAACCACCCAGTATATGATTCACATCAGGGATACTGTATGCACTTTCGATGATATATGCATACGCCTGCAATATATTTCATTAATAGACTACAGTGTTATTTCTTCAATCAAAATATACTTCATGGAGCAACCTATACCCGGTGACTCGTTTTCATATATCCAGACATTCATACAGACAAAAAGACAAACTATGGTGTATTAATATAGATATTCAATGAAATATGCATTGTATGATCGTGCAAATTATTACAAACAAAACCGTGAAATCACGTCTAGTTTGTCTCCTTAGCTAGTACAGATTACAAGAAGAACTCGATTTGAAATTGTAATTGATTAAAATATCACTTACTTCGTGGACAGTAGGACACCCAAGCTCAATACATCATTTGATGAGAGAGTTTAGTTCTACAAAGTACCTCAGTATCATTATAGAAGTACCGGGACAACTTTATATTATTGTATTACCTCCCGCATTGTCCGGTTATATTAGTTGTCCACAAACATACCAAAGTTCCTTTAATAATATAGAAGATAACACTCCAACAAATCCTCGGTTTTATCCTCCAATTTTCATGAGCACACTCACACGTAAATACTCACTCAATACTTACAGGTTCTTTATCAAATATTCTTTAAAAAAAAATCATTTGATGAGACAGGTAGTTCTTGATCTTGTTTCTAAGCCTAATGTAATGCCGCATTAATTTTTTAAAAAGAATTTCAAGTGCTACTAGCTTTTTATCTTTTTAATTATGAGTTCATTTTATGTAGCGCTCCCTGTAAATTATACCCATTTTTTTATCTTTATACTGTATTGGTATACGTATCAGGGCACAGTATAGTGCACCTGGTGACGCGTTACATTTTAAAGACAATTAGCAAGATTTCGAAATTTCACCATGTTTAGAAGGGGAAAAAATAACAGTCTTACCTGAAAAAAGGGAATATAAATTAAAATAAAGTTATTAATAACGAAAAATGTTTAACATAAATAAACAATTTTGTATAATGATTAATCGAGTTTGTTGCTAAAATGAATATTTCACTTTAAAAAAATGATCAATATAATAAAAAATAGCAATTTAAGAAATAATATTTTTATCTATCAAATATATTTTTGGGAATTGAACCAGGTCTTAATAAAGTGCTTTCAATAATCGGTTCCTTCCTTATTATTGGGTTCAATAATTCACAGATATTCCCAAAAAATTAATTTTTTTGGAGAAATTTCAAAAATCCATAGCTTTTTACTACAAAACTAAATTTGCAGAATTTTTTTTTCCAAAAATCCAAAGCTATTAACAAGAAATTAAATTTAAAGGAGAACAATATAAAAATTAAATATTTTAGGAGAAAGCAATCATTCCTTAATTTGGGGGGTACAACCCCTTCAGTCCTCCCCCTGTTTTCCCTGTTTCTTTCGGTATGAAAGGTTGTGCGATATAATAAAGGTAACAATGTGATATATATATATATTATTGCACCCTGTAAGCATCCTTGAAGCTCTCTCTCTCTATATATAAATATACATATTTATTACTTGGTTCACAAATAACGACGCACACACCTTTTCATAATGAAACAAATCGGAACTTGCTTTGTAAATTATATGTGTATATATATTGAACATTCAAATCTACGATATATATACATAGATGTTATTAATATCCATATACATATATCCTACATTATACAGTAACAGATCCTTTTCCTCATCTTTTCTTATTATCATAAATTCGTTTACTCTTCTCTCCTCTTAACCTCAACCTTCAAATCCCCATTATCAGGATAGGGAGCAAAGGAAGGCATATGTAGAAGAAGTGAATGAAAGAGTAAAAAAGCAGCTTCTTGCTTCTATTTTGCTGTTAAATGGAACAGTGGTTCTCAAACTTTGGCTTGAGAAAAGAGGGGGGGGGAGGGTTACAGGGCGTCCGCAGGATTATATATTGCTATTCATAAAAAAAAAAATACAAACATTAAATTTTTGGAAAAAATTTCATTTATTAAATTTTGGAAAAAAAAATAAAAAAGATTAATTTTTTTTCAGGAATCCACAGTTATTCACAAAAAGTAAAATCCTTAGAAATTTTTTTCAAAAATCAACATCTCTTAACAAAAAAATTCAATAATCCATGTTTATACACAACAAATTAATTTTTTGGGAAAAAATAATTTCAAAAATCCAAAGCTATTTACAGAGAATGAAAATTTTAGAAAAAAAAAAATCAATATTCCACAGCTATTAACAAAAAAAAAATAATTTTTATCCATAACTAAACACATAAATGAAATGTTTTGAAAAAAAAAAAAATCAAATATCAAATAATTTGATCTGCTACATAATTTGCCCGAATGACGAAAAAAAACTATAGTATAAACAAAAATTCCTTTTTTATTTGGCTAGAAGGAGGCTACATCCCCTCTAGCCAAATATATACAACCCTCGATTATACAAAAAAGAAACTCTTATGAAAAAAGGTTAATAGCAAACAAAGTCATCCAATAGGTATATATAAAAAAGTTAACAAATATATCCTTTATAAATAAGTTCATATTCATAAATATAGTTTTTATAATAAACAAAGGTCAACAAAATGTCTTTTTATATGTAGAACATGTCTTCTAGCAAATATATTTCTTATGAAAAAAGATCAACAAATTATTTTTCTTATATACATATATGGTTTGTTGTTTTTTGGAAAAAATCAGCATATATGTCTTTCATTGAAAAATTCATTCAACAAATATGATTTTTATTATAAAAAGGTCAATGATTTTTTTTTTTTTTGTCATATCTCTATATTATATAGTTTTTACAATATCAAAGATCAAAGAAAAATTTTCAAAAAAATATGTCTTATAAATAAGGTCAACAAAATATTAATTTTGTAAAAAAGATCACATTATATAGTTTTTATATTTGAAAAAGATCAACGCTGTTATCTCTTATACAAATGATAAAAAATATTGTATTTTTATTTAATAAAAAGGTCCTTCAATAAATGAAAAAAGATCAAAAAATATGCTTTAATTAAAAAAGTCATTAAACATATACTTTTTATAATAAAAAAAAAGGTCGACAAAATATGTAAAAAGTTCATATTTATATTATATAGTTTCTATAATATCAAAGGTCAAATAATCATCTCTTTTATAAAATAGGTCAACAAAATAATTTTTTATAATTCAGTTATAAAAAAATTGTTTTTTTTATAAAATAATTTTTAATATCAAATGTCAAAGAATCCTTTCTTTTATAAAAACAAAATATATTTTTTATAACTAAGGTGAACAAAATATGTTTTTATAACGAAAAAGATTCCAAAAAAACCCCAGTTTTTTATCAAAAAAACGTCAACAAAATATTTTTTTAAAAAGAGGTCATCCAAAAATATGGATTTTAATGGAACAAAACCATCCAAAAATATATCTTTATATTTAAAAAAGGCATTCAAAGTATATTTACTTCTCTAGGCACGAACCTACGTAGATTGAGTTCAAGTGAATAATTTCTCCTGAGCCAGTTGTCCTTTGAGCTACGTCGTTCCATATTTTTCCTTTCATCAAAAGTTTTCAAATTTAAAAAAGTTATCAATGATGTGGCACTTGAAGCTTATTTTAAAATTTTCAGAAGGCAAGCAATGTAAAAAGTTTGAAAACCCCTGTACAGCAACACGTTATTATCTTTTAAGTGTAAGGTTACACGTAAGTAATTCTAAGTCCCTTGGGGGCGTAGGGTTATATACACACACATGTAATTAGCGTGCAAAGAGAGCCAAGGATCCTTCCACTTTCCTAATTGTTTTCATGCTTGAATGCAATTTAAAGCTCCACCACAAAAAAAAAAGGGGGGAAATGGTCTATATATGTATGTAAATATTAATATATATGTAGTCCGTCAACAAAAAAGCAAGCTAGAATGATTTTTCTAATAAAATCAATATGATTACATTCTTATACGAATGAACCTCCATTTCTCTATTTAAAAAAAAACCAAAAAAAAACTTAATAATCCTGTGGGTAGGGGTGTCCCAGGGGTAGGGAGGGCTTTATTTTTTGCTTTTGATTGGAATTTTTTTGGTCAGAATGAAAAAAATTTACGAGAAAATAGGGGTAATACTTTTTTAAAAGATTTATTTTCTTTAAAAAAAATAAAATTGTTCGGGAAAATTATGGACCAGAGCAAAAAATTAAATTTTTTTGTGAATAGCTATTGATTTTAAAAAAAAAAATCCGAAAATTTAATATTTGAAATTTAATTTTTTCCAAAATAAAATCATTTTCGGTGAACAGCTGTGGATTTTTGAAATATGTTTCCGAAAAATTTAATGTTTTACTTAAATGCCCGAACTTTTTCACTCAACTAAAAATAATACGGGTCTCACACCAGTCTATTACTCTCCCACAGAAAGACATCACTCACATTTAATATAGTTTGAATAATTAACTTACATAACTAAGGTATTGAATAAAAACTTCTACTTATATCATTACAAGAAAAAATTCGAGATAAGTGATGATATTTAACATATCATGCAACAAGTATTAGATTCGAGTATTTCCCCTGGTATTGTTATTAAAATAATGCAATAAATTAATCCTTTGAAAGGCCTAACAGCGATTACGAAATAACCAGCACTGAATATTTAAAAAAATAAATAAATGACAATGCAGGGAGTGGTAGTAACTAACTAATGAATTATATCACAAGCTAGGACAAATCACTTCGTCCTCACTATTATTATCATTAAGAGGGAATTGTTTGTTCTTCAACTTTGAACGAATTTCGATTACGGCTATTGCAGAAAAGTTGTTATGTGATTTTAACGATTTTTCCCAGTGTTATCGTCAAACAGTTCTTGTAAAACATTTACTAATCAGACCATATAATTATAGATGCATGTAAGTCTATCAACTTTATTTTGTTTTCCCTTCAATTCCTACTTGAGTCATAGGTCTACATGTATAAACGAGAGTCGTTTGAAAAGTCCGTGCAAAGTCTGAGAGATGGCACTACTAGCGTGTATCGAGGTTATGTTTAGTTAGTAGCATCTCTTGGAAGAACACACACCAACTTGCAGCCAGATCAGTGTTTTTCTTTCTATTTGGAATTTTATTTGAATAGAGGAAGTGGAGTGATTTTCCAAAAATAATATATTTGGGAACTATTTTACCATAAAATATTATTTTAAATCATATAAGAAAAAATGAACTATTTGGGAAATGCATGCTGTCCTTATTCCAGGTATTTAGAGTTCCATGATCAGACCAAGAACAATTGAGATAGAGGCCAAAAGAAGTCGTCTGTCATAGCTTCTTGACGTTGAAATTAGTTATGACAGGATCCGGATCTCCTCTAAGGGTTTATTTCTAGAACTTCTTCGTTTTTGCACTATTTTCTTCTTTGTTAGATCCATAGCTAAGATATAACCACGACTCGACAGACACGCTAGTCTTTGGCTAGTGAAATACCCGTTGAGCTAGTGTAAGGTGACTTGTATCTAGCCCGTTGGTCCCCGTACCTTAAATACCCCATATACACAGGCAATAGTGAGATTCAAATCTTAATTATTAACTTGTGTAAATGTCGAATAGACGTTGAAAACAAATATTACGGATGATTTTTCAGTAAAATATATGTAAAAGAGAAATTTCCCAATATTTCACTTCCTGTGTAGTTCAGAAATGTTTTTTAACAAAACTGATATTCCTAAGGGCGGAACACTCCGTAAATTTCAATTTTAGAATATACAAATCAAATCTATTTAGCATTTTTCGTAAATTACTTTGTGTCCTTGTTTCTGATTTGACCTAAGGGTATTGTATAGGGGTTTCCTTTCGAATTTAAGGGAGTCACATAGTAGTTCATATTTTGTGGTATTCTAGGCTAGTTAATTTTTCATGGGGCTATTAAAAAATATAATTGACTAGCCCTGTTGGCTAATGGCCAGGATATAACAGTAAAGATTAAAGATAATGTTCAACCCCTTATTACAGAAACATGGAAAGTCGGCAAATATGTCATGAAACAAAATTACACTAAAGATAACACCGTATTTAAAAAAAAAATGATAACTTTTCCGCACTAACTGTAATATAAATACAAAAAAAGTTTGCAAAATAATCCCCCTAATGACCATTCATGCCTTGCTCCAAATATATATAGTTAATATTATATAATGATTGAAGGAAGAACAATGGATAAGTCAAAACAAAGCCAAACAAAAAGAAATGAAGAAATTAACTGTTTCTCAATTGATACGATGTTGATGATGGGCTCTCTCAGAAATTAAAATAATTCACCCTTAAGGCATATGCGTACATATATAGATACATTCACCTATTATGCTCTGAATTTAGATAATGAATATATACTTAATGAGTTACGTAGGAGTAACGAACTAACTTTTCTTTCTACAAAGGAATTAGTCGTTGTAATAAAGATGTACAATATATGCGCTATCAACACGCAAGTAAACTAGAATGATTTTGTAACAAAATTGAGTCTGGATTATAAACTTTATATTCTTTGACTAATCTATGAACATATTATTCTGATCCATCCTTTGAATAGACTGCAAATTTAAAACGAAATATTAACCTAATGAATATTTATAGGAATAATTTCGGGAAGATATGTTTTAGTTAATAAATTCAATATAAATTTAATAATTGGCAAAACTTTTGTGTACATGATCCAATCGTAATATTAATTAATTAAAAAAACAACAACTTTTATTCCAAATAGTCTCCCTTTGCCCAAATTAAATAGCGGAGACAAAGATGCCCTTGGCAAAGGTAGCACAGACAAAGTTGTTTACTGTTGAGACCATTCACTAAGTCCAAAATTACCATGTTTTAGGCAAGACCATTGTCAGCATCCCTAAAGTGTACCGAATCATCACCAGGTGCCATGGTCATGGTCTGGCCCTGTATTATCTTCGACGGGAAGAATAAACCCCTCATTTTCATAAAGGAGGGCTTGAAACAAGCAGGGATGTTGCTATCTTTCAACATTGGGAAAGGGGGGGGGGGGTTGCTTAGAAACAAAAATTATCAACACCGTAATATAATTACTCATATAAATTGGTTCATTTAAAAAATTATATTTATTATAAAATTTTTGGGGGTTCTCGATGCCCTCCAAAAAGAGGTTATTGCCGCCACTGGTAAAGGATCATCCAAGCAAGCAGTCTACAAGGCCATGTTGTCGACACTTTCCTTCCCTTACATATTCAGGCACATACAAGGCAAAAAGTGTGCCACGACTGGTCAAAACCAAATTTCAAGGGCTATTAGGAAAGGATGTGAGCCCTCCTTGTAGCCCTGACCTGAAACCCATGGACTTTTCTATGTAACCCATCCATCAGGTCATGGCTTAAACCAAGGCCCAGATAATCAAAGAGCGTGCCTCCATGACGGAATGGGCCAATGTCTATGAAGAAACTCTCCCGGCTGCCTCTGCCTACGTGCCTCTTCGTCTCTGCCACGTAATGAGGGCAAAGGATGGCTATTTCGTAAAAAAGTTTTTTTAAAGTAACTTATATTAAATTTAATTACTTTCACAAAAGTTTATACAAATTAATAAATTTATATTGAAATTAAAACAAATCTTCAAGGAGTTATTGTTCACCCAGTATGTCAGTCAAACAAAAAATACTTTTTCGTGTTTGAGTTCGTCGTTCATACTTGTTTCTCACATAATATATTTGTACAAAGTACATAATATTATCTAACAAAAGGTCAAAAAGGCCTCTTCTACCATATAAATCTATTATACAATATATAACTTTGTTTTCTCCCCCCCCCCTTTTTTTCGTTTTGTAATTTGACCTTTGGTCTAAATGACAATAAAACCATAATAGTAAGAGGCAACCACACTCCCTCAAATTCCGCATATTAATAAAATACATGTCTATTTTTTATTAGAGCTATAAATAGAAAAAGAGTCAAGGCAATAAGGAAAAGATGAGACGAGGAATCCCTACTTCTATTAATAGTAAATAATTATGTATTACTAGTCAATTTCTAGTATTATTAGTCAAATCTGGAGAAAGGAAACTGCTATTTTCCAGATGAAAATTTAACTATATCCAGATCCTTCTTATATTAAAATCCTATTTTTTGAATACTTATGTAATTAAGTAATTTTGAAACTCCATATTTGGAGGTAGCCCGTGTTTGATTAGATCCTGTTTTTTTTATAGATTATCAAGGATTTTTAGCTTATCCTAGAGCAAATGTGTTTTTCGTGGGACACTCATAATATGTATCCCATACAGATTGAAAAGCAATGTGAAATGAATTAAAAAAGAAACGCACAGAACAAAAATGTTGGGCAGCTGACGATTTGTACCTCCTAGAAAGTATTCCCATTTGCATGAATTCCTATGAAGTTGACTATAAGATGATTTTTTACATAGTGTTTCTTCTAGTCAAAGCCTACTCTAACAGGGGCGTCGGCTGTAGCCCCCCAAATAAGGATAATTCTTCAAAAACTTTTCCCGAAAATTAATTTTTTTTAAATTTTTCCAAAAAATTTAATTTTTCTAATATTTTTCGGAAATATTAAATTTTCTATGAACAGCTACAGATTTAGAAAATTTAATTTTTGTGAATAGCTGTGGATATTTGAATTTTTTTCCAAAAAAAATGTAGTTTTCTGTGAATAGCTTTGGATTTTCGAAATTCTTTTCCAAAAATATAATATTTGAAATATTTTTCGAAATAATTAAATTTTTTGATTTTGAAATTTTGTTAAATTTTTTTTTATAATAACCGTGGATTTTTTAATTTAAAAAAAAAAAAAAAAAATGATATTTAAAATTAAATTTTTTACGAAAAATTAATTCCAAAAACCATCCTCCCAAAATATAATCTTGCGGACACCCCTGTATAAGCACATTAAATTATATACAGATTTTACTCTTACAAAGTGTAGATACTAGACATGGGCTGATATCAACACATTTACTGATCTCATATTTTACAAATGGTTAAATGCTTGTTTTGTTTTGTTTTCCTTTTTTTGTTTGCCAACAGATTCAAAAGATAAAATATTTAATTTGTTGGTTAGTGCTTTACTTGATCGAAAAGGAAGATTCGTGAGAGACAAATTCTAACAATGTTAGCAAGACGACCGGTTTAAAAAAAACAACCTTTGTAACAATTAAATCTAATCTTTGATTTTTTGACTAATTTTACAATCAAGGAGACAAAAACATTCTATCGTATTCTTCTTAAAAAGTACATAAGTTATAACAGATCCTTTTATTCATTCATCGAAGTGTGATTACTCTTTGTACTGGGTGTAAAATAGTAATGATACCTTCTATAAATACACTTTTGAATAGGTGTTGTTGATTAAATCTTAAAGTTCCGATTATTTTTTAATAGTTTAGATTTATGTTTATGTTGTAAACAAAAATTATAAATGTATATGTCGCGATGGAGGCAAGAAGAGCCATCATAGGCAATTTAATCCGTAGTGGGAGGCCCACTTCAGACATCATAAAGGCCTTAAACATCATCAAGGCTTAAGCCTTAAAGACGCACCCAAGAGTGAAAACCCCACCAAAGTGAAGCTTGAAGACATTATGGAGGCATTTAAGGTCAATCCGACGATGAAGATGTCAGAGTACGCCAAGAAGAAGAAGGTACATCGGTCTACTGTGGGCAAGGCCATCCGAATGGATGGAGGAAGGTTGCTTAGAAGAATTGAGAGGCCATTCTTTTCCCAACGTGAAAAAGAACTCTTTCTTCAGCGAACTCTTGAATGACAACACAACAGAAACCGAGTAACTTTTATCTCTGATGAAAATACCTTCATCATTGATCCCGTGGCCGACTACTTGATGGTGTTGAAGGAAAATGTGATCACATAGGTCCCAAAGAAGTGCAGCAAGGCTATGACATATTTCAGCAGGATGGTACTCCAGCTCATACTGCTGATATTGTACAAGAGTGGATGGGTAGCAACATGAACTTCAGCTCCAAGAGCCTTTGGCCCCCTCAGAGCCCACATCTGAATCCACTGGATTACTCCATTAGGTGGCAAACTGAAAAGAAGGACTGAAAAGTCCACCACCAAAATATTGATTCCCTGAAGAACTCCGTTAACCAGGAGTGGAGGATCATGAGAAAGGACTACGTTACCAATGTGTGCAAGGGGTTCCAGATGTGGTCATTGAGGCTCATATATAAATAGTATTGTATTTTTCTTACAAATGAATGTAGATTACATATTTTTTATTCTGCAACTAATAATTTATTATTTCTCATGTGTGTATTAGGATTTTTATATGTGTTCATGAAGTAAAAAAATTATGAAAATAACTTATTTGAACACCTTATTAATCATGTACTAAAGTATGGGAGGAAAAACAAACATTGATGGATAACGACTTTGTTGTAAAATTCCTTATTCAGTTAGTAATAAATTGGATAAAATATCATTATTTTTTCTCTTTCGTTCATTTAAAAAAAAAAATAATAACAATTATTGTTTTAAGTTATATTATGACTCCTAATACTACGGAGTGGTCCATTAAATTCTGAACACTTTGAATCCTTCACTTCAACATTATATAATTTATGTTCCAAAAGAGTTCAAAAGACTAATTCAAGAGTCTTGCAATGGAGTAGATGGGGTTCTTTCATTGCTGGTGTCAAAAGTGGACTCTCCATCCTAGCAAAGTTCTTTCGACCCACTTCTATGATAGCTCTCTTGACAGTCTGCTGTGAAAATTCGACATCTCTGGCATGGACCCTCATGGACTTGAGGGGATTAGCCTAGGCTGTTTTCTTTAACTCCTCTGGGGTAGGTTTAACCTTTTTGACAGAGCCCTTCTTTCACTCCAACGTTTCGGACTTGATGAGGGCGTAGACAGTGGTCCTAAAGCCGCCCAACTGCTTGAAGTGCTTAAATGGTAATTCCTCAATCACGTTTAAGTGTCATTTCTCAACCTGTACGTAAGCTAGGAGCTCAAATTTGTTTTGAAACTAATTGTTTATGCCTTAAAATATCGAAATATGAATACATTTCAATCACTCAACCTGCATTAATTATTGAACTATTAAGTGTTCAGATTTCAATGGACCACCCGGTATTTTAGTTTTGATTTCGTATTATTTTCATGGAATTCTATTGAAAATGTATACCTTCTTTTTAAAATACATAAATAAATACAGATATGTACTTTTTTTTGGCTTCACTGTATATGTGAATATACTTTTTGGTTGAAAGAGAAAGTTTGTGTGATGGCCTTACTGACCTTTTTTATGCATTTTCTTAATGAACAAAAGTATTTGATCCCTTGCCTACAGATAAAAATATGTTCTGTGGGATTTATGTCCAGAAATCTACTCGGCAATTCCATGACATCAATGTTTTTCTTCTCCAGCCACTCCTTCGTTGTGTTGGCCGTATTTTTGAGTTATTTTCGTGCTGGAAGACCTCTTACACGACCCTTTTCAGTACCTTATCGTGATGGAAGGAAGTGGTCGCCAGTGATTTCCAGGTACAGTAATCAACAGTTGATAACAAATAGCAATGTATATTTCTATGTTAGTAAAATAACTCCTAGTGCTGGGTTTCAGTTGGTGTCCAACACGTGGCCCACTTATTCTTTAAGTGCAGACCACTAATCATTCTCACTTCAAGTAGTATTCTATTTCAATATTGTCATAATATCATCAAAACGCGTAAAACGAGCAATTACGTACAAAAATTGAAAATAAAATATTTACCAAATAAAGGAAGTGCTGAAAAATTATCCCTCAGAACTAACTATCTGATCGAAACTTGACGAGAAGGTAGAAAAATAAAAGTACTCTATTTGTTTACGTTAGGCCACATGAACCAAAGGGCTATCAAATATCGAAAATTAGCATCAAAGTCATTCAACTTGTTTTCCGACCACCCTGTATTTACACAAACGAAAAACTAATCAGATGAGTGGCCGTATTTATGTGCCCATAATGTAAATTATGCCCAAGAAATAATTAAAATTCATTAAGCAAACGATGATCCTTAATGACTTAGAAGGAAGAAGGCCTTTAATGTGTATGAAAACCACTAAGTAACCCCCAAAAACCCTCACAGCTCTTCCTCCTTCTTACTAACTAACTAGCCAAGTATTCTATTGAAATCTCCTCCATCTATCCATTAAATAAGTAAAGAGTTAATTAACCAAAAATTAGTGCGAGTATTAATAATACCATCGCACTAAAAGGGAAATGGTTCTTCTAAAAAGTATTATATATAAGTACAAAAAAAAACCTAGTATAATGTTAGTATTCTATTTTTCTCTTTCTATGTGTGCAATCAACATGGCTTGCAAAATATAGGCATATCCACACCTCAAGTTATATTCAGGAAGGAGAAAAAAAAAACAAGAGAGAGATTTTAATAATTTAAAATGAAAATATTTAAAAAAATAATACACAATACAAATCCGTGAGAAAAATGTTCTTTGACTGACTTATATTACAATGAGGATACTGCACACTTAAGTCACAAAATATACTCAATATATTATACCTGTAGACATGCCTCTTGTAGTAGGTACCTACTTGGGTTTGAACATCCTTAAGACAGGCTTAAAATTTACTATTTCTTCTTTAAGAATTATAAAAAAATCACTCAAATTCCACAGTATTTATTATTTTCCTAGTGGTCCATTAAAATCTCACCACTTTGAATTTTAGACTTCAACAAGACATAATTTATTAATTACCAATAGAATTTCAACAAAATTAATGCTTTAAATAGATGTGTGTCAGAGCTCCATTAATTATTAATGTAGCCGCCCTTAGCGGCAATGATGGCTTACATTCCGCTGCTCCGGATGTAGTCCTTTGTCATGTCAGATAGTGGCTTTGAGGGCCTCGGTGTTTGGATGACTGACACTGTAGGTCTTCTCCTTCACATGCACCCAAAAGGTGTATTTGAGGGGGTTTGCATCAGGGTTGTAGGGGGACCAAAAGTGTCAAAAACAGTTCAAAAGGCTCATTTACCAGAGGTTTGCAAAGGAGAAGATGGGGTTCTTTCATTGTTGGTGTCAAGAATCTTTGCAGCCATTTTTTTTGCTAGCTCTCTGGACAGACTGGTGTGAAACCCCTAGATCTTTTGCATGGGCCCTCATGGACTTGAGGGGATTAGCCTAGGCTGTTTTCTTTAACTCATCTGCGTTAGGTTTAACCTTTTTGACAGATCCCTTATTTCTTTCCAACGTTTCGAACTTGATGAGAGCGTAGGCGGTGGCTCTAGAGCCGCCCAACTGCTTGGGGTGCATGAATGGAAATTCGTCGAGATTCGTCCTCAGATTTGCTTTGTTTTATAACTAATTGTTTATCCTTTAATATATCGAAATATGAATTTATTTCAATCACTCATCATTCATAAATTAGTAAGTATTCAGATTTCCATGGATCACTCGGTACTAAGGGTATCCCGCATCAACACAATTTACGAGGAAATTAGAAACCCTAGTTACGACCTACCTATGGGCTTTATACAACTCTTCAAGAAGATGAAAAAAGGGGAAAATCTTATTATAATATTATTATTTTTTTAGAAGAAGAAGTTCAATTAAAGTGCAGATTTTCAGTTAAGATAAATTATTATCAAGCTCCACGAAATGTTAGCATATGTGTAATTTAAAAAAATAAAAGAATAAAATGAAGATGGGAAAAAACTCAAGGGCAATAATATTCCCTCTCAAAAGGCCTCCTTAATCAATGGATTCTTCTTTTTCAATCAAATGAATGGGGTATTTTAATTGACAAAAGTAATCTATTTTAATAAATATATAAGTAAATTCACATTACATTGTGTGGCATCAAAAAACTTAAATAATGATGAATATACATATATTTATAAATATCCCATAGACCATTTTAAAAGTATTTCCCAGGAGAGGGTGCTCAACAAAAACTATGTGACTTTTACCAACATAGCTTATCATCATCTGTCGTCGGGAATGAAAGACGCCCTTATCGAACTTTCATGTAACCAAACACACAAAAACAGATTTTGATTCTAAAACACTTGACGAATTCTGAATTTCCGTGATAAATGAGTAACCCCTGCCGGCTAAAGAAGCTTTCAATTTACTCATATCATTTGGCTCAACTTATTTATGTAAGAAGTCCTTTCCGTATTATCTTCGAGTAGCTGTGTTCATAATTAAACCTAGAATAGAACTCAATGCATCCGTCACATTAAGACTTTGATTCGTTTATAAACATATTTGCACGTTCATGGCCTGCAATGTTATTTGGCTGTAAGTCTCAATTTGGAGTTAATTTACTGCAAAAAGATAAATGATAGTATATAAATGATTCCAAGTATTACATATTTACAATACATTTGATTATTTCTTCTTTTTTTCATACAATTTTCAATATATGTGGAATAAAAATCATTATTTTTGATCAATGAGGTCAAATAATTAATATTATTTGCCTCTGGGTTGAACTTTAGAGTGTTGGTAAGACCTTTAAGTCATCTATATGTATAAAATGCACTCTAAATTATATATCCATCTCTCAATGAGAGTTGTAAGGGTCGTACATTGTCTATTTTAAGGGTCGAACTCAAAAAAGTTTGGGAACAACTGATCTAATTATTAATTACACTGTAGCACGTTATATAATCAAAGGCCTACAATACTGTTACTCATACATATGAATAGTTTCCTGGAACACATGCAGGGTTTAGAATCCTGTTCATGTAGTCACAATCTTGGTTGTAGAAATGTAATAGTTTTTACCAAATTTCAGTGCTATCTTCATCTCTCTTTCATTATTGTTTCGGATACCCGAACTTTACTAAAATATTTATGTCTACATATCCGAACCGACCCAGATCTGAGCAAATATGAATGTGTCCTATCTCATAGTAACCTATATGTAGTAACAGAGGCGTCCGCAGGAGGTGAACTGGTAGAATTCAGCATTTATACTTTTTACTATCAATTTTTTTGGGTCAGAATGAAAAAACTTTACGTGAAACTATGAGAAATTTTTTCCTTAAAAAACGTTCATTCCGTCAAATTATGCAGCAGATCAAAAAATGAAAAATATGAAATGAAATATTTGAAATTTAATTTTTCAATTTTTGTTTTTGTAATCAACTATGAATTTTGCAAATATTTTTGCAAAAAAATTATTATTTGATATTTTTTTCCATAAAATGAAAAATTTAAATTTTTAATTCTCCAAAAAATGAAATATTTCAAAAAAAAAAAATATAGCAAAAGGAAATATTTGAAATTTAATTTTTCAAATTTTTTTGTGAACAACTATGAATTTTGTAAATATTTTTCCAAAAAAAATATTATTTGATATTTTTTTCCAAAAAATTATATTTTTTGTGAACTGCTATGGATTTTTGAATTTTTTTTTCCATAAAATTATATTTTTGTGAATTGCTATGGACTTTTGAATTTTTTTTTTCATAAGAAATTTAATATTTGATTTTGTTTTTTCGAAAAAAACCAAGGACCCCTCAGACACCCCTAATTTATTCATTGTCCCCCACCTCCCCCGCTTCATGCTCAAAATATCATATTGTTTCCTGGCTATTCCTACTATTTGTAATCCATAAGTATTTAGCAACACACATACACATTTTCTCACACGGATAGAAACAAAAGATATAATTAATATACATTCTACATATGACATATCATGTACGACAATGAACTCCTCCTAAATATATCTTTTCAGCAGTAGATAACTCCCCTATCAGATCTTTTCCAATCTATAAATACATTTATAGATAGTTTCTTCCTTCAGAACACTAATTAAAGGGGGATTTTCTTTCGTCATCACAATCACATTAATTGAATGATATATGCGTCATTATCCGCTTTATTATGTTGTAATACATGTACAAATATAGATATTAACAGAGAGATAAGACAATCGTATACAACTATCTATCTATGTATTTAGATACAAAGATATTAAAGTACCATTTCTATGCATGTATAATATATCCACCTATGGTTGTAACTAGTAACCCTCCCCTCCATCCCACCCACCATTGTTGTATCGTCTTGGAATATACATATGTAGAAAAAAATACAAGGAAAGAAACAAATAAAACATTAATTTAAAAAAAAAGGTAATATACATGTTTTTGACACTTGCTATTATTACACATAATGACCATTAGGCAGCAGTAAATTACTTTAGGATTTTTCCAAAATATTAGGTCAGTATTAGAGAACAGGTGGAATCCTACGACTTTAACCCGTCCAGCAAGTGGAAAATAATAACCGTGGTGATGATGATTTGCGCCGGTTTTAATGACTATGACATCATGAAGCGTGCCTGCATGGTGAGGAACAGAGTGAAAACATTAGGGTCATTTGTCATCTTTTCGTTTTGTTATTTTTAGCCCATAAGTCCCAGATGTGGGTCTGCAAGAACTTCGAAGACTTCAACAGCTCCAACATCTGGCCTCCCAACAGCCTCGACTGCAATCCCTGTGACTTCTACATGTGGGTCGTAGTTGAACAGGACACCAACCGAACCTCGATTAAACCCTGTTGGCTGAGTTAAAGCAGAGTGCTTTACAACAAGTTGCCCAGGGAGCAGGTTGAGCACGCCTGCAACAGGTTCACGCCCAGGCTGTAGAAGGTTACCGCGACTGAGAGTGCCTACTTTGAGTAGAGTTCGAAGCCAGAATCCACACCTTTTAAATAGTTTTTGATATTTTTTTTGGCCTCCGAGGTCATTAAGATGCTGTTTCTAAGCAAAAAACAAACAAACATGGGTCTCCCTCTCTCTGTCTCTTTTCTTCGATGATCATTCTTTTTTTCTGTTCCACTCTGTTCAGTCCTGCACCCTCTGCTAGTACCGGGTCCGGCGAAAAAATCTTTACACTTCGTTTTTGCTACATAAATCAAGGTTTTTGTGAAGTTGGTAAAAAAATTCCGGTCAAATACTAAAAATAAACAAAAAAAAAATGGATATTGCATTGTTACCATGGGTCCAAACCAATTACCCTAACATGAACGTGGTATTCTAGCAGGATGGTGTGCCTTCACACACGTCCAAAAATGGCCAGAAGTGGTTAGAGGACAACTTGCCTTTCTGGCCAAAACTAATGAGGCCCCCTTCTCATAAGATGTCAACATATTGAACTTCACTTTTTGGGTGCATGTTGACTCCAAGGCCTGTACTGTCCGTCACCCAAATATCAACAATCTCTAGAATACCGTCAACCAGTACTAGGACGCCATGTCTGATGACTATCTCCACAATGAGTTTAAGGACTTCCGTGGTCCCTTGGAAGGCATCATTGCTGCCAAGGGGGGCTAGATCGATGATTAGTGTAGCCAAGACATCATATTAGTTATTTTAATTTTATTGATATACCCTATTACAACTGGTTGCTGAAATGTATCTTGATAAAGTTCTACATTGAAAGTGTAATTTTTTTTCGCCGCACCTGATATATAATATAATTAGTTGAAAAATAATAATGTAATCCATAAACAATTTTGAGAATCATCATTCTAGATGGTTTTGTGTTGACGGGTCACATATATATATAAATTTTAAACTAACATATATGAGCTCTTTAAAAAAAAATCAAGACTTACTTTGTATTATCCAATTTATATTTAAAATGAGTAGTAGAGGTTAAACACGAACATCTTTCGATGTAGTTTAGGGGGGGGGATTAATATAATATATATTTAATATAGAAAAGTCATTCAAGAGAGGATCATCATCCAAGGTTCCTTTCTCCTCATATTATTCGTATTCAAGTCAAGAATCTTGTTCAACCCTGCGATTGTAGATAATAGTGATGGACAATTAATCAGAATCGGGTGTTTTTTCTGGAAAATAATGTTTAATTTGCGATTCTGGTATTTGTGAGCTATGATGTTGGTAGTGGAAGTGGTGACGTCACTCTATAATATGAGGTCATAAATAGGGTCACTTTTTGTGAACAGTCTAGTTATGAACGTCACTCTATGATATGAGGTCATAAATAGTGTACACTTTTTGTGGACAGCCTAGTTATGAACCTGAGAAATTGTTATTTTATTAAAAAATGTAACAGACAAAGACTATTATATTTTAGATTTCCATACAAGTCTATTGTGAGCATACCCTCTACATTGGAATTTTTAGAAAGTATTCAATGACTCAATTTCAAATTTAAATATTCAACCAACAAATAAAAGATCTTTGAAGAGCAGGGTCAGAGGAAACCGACCCAAAGAGGATGGAGAGTGCTGGGGTGAAAAAATTGTTGAAGTTACAAAATAATGGCCTCATTTTGATTTTGAAAAAAAAATAAAATGTGTCGTTAGTTTGTCTGGAAAGGCCTGTGAATGCAGTTTTCAATTCATTATAAAGTATTTCAAGGTATAGGATCAAGAAACACTTAACTCCGTCCACCTCAACTGGTTAGATACTTATCAAAAAATTTAGCATGAGATGGGAGATTAACCCAGATGATTTGAAAAATAATTCAAAGTCCTCTGATTTCCTATTAGACATGATGGGTATTTTTAAGCTCATTACAAATTGGCTACCTACAAATAAATTAGTGAAATAGAAGGGTGCAAGTCTTTGTAGGCTGTGTAAGAAGAAAAAGATGATGATATTCATTTATTCTTGGAGAGTCCATATTTACAAAATGGACGAAGGAGACATATACAATATTTTGGAATTGCATATTTGTAAGGTTTTGTGCACTCCTGACCTCTTAAAATTTAATGGTATCTTACTCTGATCATAATTAACACTATAGACCTGGAATACTCATCCATAATTTATATTCCCACATAAGGAAATAAAGATATTTACAAGGAGTGATTGGATGAGGAAAAATAGGAGGGGGGAAGAGGTAAACGTCATTTTATAATTCCTTCTAGAGGTGAAATAATAATAACTAAAAACAAGCTGGGTGATTATTTCATGTATCTAAAATTGATAGATGATAGAGACTATACTAAACAGTCATTCTTATTTTAAATTACTTTTTGCTCTAAAGTAATTTCTTTACTCCATTTTGCTAAAAAATAAAAATTACCCAGTTTGAATAGAAGCTTTTACTCGCAACGTCCTTTTAATTTTAACAGTCGGTCGATATATATAAGAAAGTCAAAACAATTCTATATTTTTTTCTTTAAATTTGAATCCTTGTTGATTTCAATAAGCAAAAAAGAAAATATTTATTTTCCGTATCAAGATTTTTGATCTGCTCGTTAGATGACGGTTGTCAATAGTTTTGACAAGTTATTGGATGGTATAGCCTTTCAAAAGCCTAAACTAAAAAAAAAGATGACGGTTAAGGACTGACAGTCCTAAGGACTGAACCTAAGACTGGACTGAATAAAATAGGACCTACATAACACTACTCCAGAGGGAGTGGCTAATATGTCCGAAATATCTGTCACGCAAGGCGTTCAGAGGCCGTTTAGAGACAATGTTGGTTTGTATTATGAAAAAAAAAAAAAAGTATCTATAGTTAATCTCTTGCAAACAGACTTATTGAGCTAACTTATGTGGTTTATGAAAACAGCGTTACCAAGATGATAGTTATAGATGTCAGTAATTTAAAACCGACCAACATGGGTATTATGAAACTTATGAACCTTTTCTTTAGTAATGAGAGATACTAGGGAGACGTAAAAAGAGAGGGAGAAAAATACATTTTAATATGCCAGATGTGTAATTTAAATGGAAAAATAACCATAAATGGTTTCGAGGAAGAGAGAGAAAATGATTCACAATGCGTATGTATGGAACTCATCTTCTTCTTCAAGGATGAGTCTCTTACTTCTTCATATATAAAAACATACAATTGTTCCCCTTATAAACATACGTACATACATAGGATTATACATACCTATATAAATAAACGAAATTACATCATAATTCAACCCTTTCCATTCTCAAAACAATAAATTAAAAGGAAGAAAAAAAAAAGATTTAAAAGTAAGTAAATCATCACACAGAGAGCAGCCATTAAATCAAAACAAACCATCAAATAAAACGAAATGTACTCCACTGCTTCTACTACTATAATTAGTAGGTACCTCAAGTATTAACCCTACAATCTATGCCATCTCTCATTCATCTTATTATCTATGAATCTCCAATCGTAACGTACTTAGTGTACATAAGCAAAATTGCATCAAAGCGGACAACATTAACAAATTCATCAATAGCTCAAACGTTTATTAACTAGTGAAAAAATACATTTTCCTTCCTTAAAATTTAAAATGTCCTCCTTTAGCCTCAATTACAGCCTCTACACGAAGTCGAAAGGGCCTAAATACTCTGATGACATACCCATCAGACATGGCCATCCACTCCCACTCAATGGAGACCTTCAGATCAACGATATTTCTGTGGGGGAACTTGTTCAATACCTATAATAATACGGGATCATTCTGCATTAGCTGAATTATAGAAGTTTAAAATCAGTATAGATAATCATAGATATTGTATTTTTTTTGAAAGGAAGGGTAAACTGATAAACAGACTCAACAACGTATTACTAGGTCCATGGCCATGTCAATTGATCTCACAAAAAGTGGTTTACAAAAGAAACCTTGCTCCATATAGCAGTGTAGACAGTTAAAACTCATCAAAGAGCACTGCACAAACATTATTTTATGATCACTAGGACCTCTTTACATGCAAACTCATATTATAAATAAGGGGGAGGAGGGGCGTAATATGTATTTACAATCCAAAAAAACATAAAGTTGTTTTTGTTTCTTTTTAAATACATACACGTATAATCAGGAGACATGTAGACAGACAGTATAAACAACAGGGAAAACTCAATCAATGAACTATCGGGAGTGTCCAGGAAGTGGGGAGGAAGAGCTGTAGTCCCCCCACGCTTTTCAAGCCATTGCTTTGCTTGAAAAGTATTTTTTTCTCATCAAAAAGTAGTGTAAAATTAAAAGACACAAATGTTTTTGATTCATTGTTTCGTAAATAACAAAAGTAGAATCACACACTTCCTTTGCAGGTTGGGCTCTGGATGTCCCAATATTTATGTTTGCATAACGATATATCCACAAATAATACTCTTAATTTAATGACGCCAAAGTTAATTTTCAACTATTGCAGAAAATTGTAAAAAAAAAATTTTTTTTTTAGGAAATTCTTATAAAACTTATGAAAGATGGTTCATTCTTCGAGTAGCATAATAAAATAAGTTTTACACCATACGGAAACCTTTCGACCAATATACAGAGGGAAAGTCTTACTTTTCTAAAATGCCATTATTTCCCCCTTTAATCGAAATTTTGTGTTCATGAAACCCATATTACTGTACATAGTATTTCCTTTACTACTATCAAACTATTATATTAATAAATACCTGTATATTTATTTATGTAAATATGAGTCATTAAATTGTTAAACCTATTGACCACTGATTTACCCCAATTTAGTTGTATGTTTTTGGCACGCTTTTATTAATGAAGGTTTAATGAAGCATATATTTTATATATATTCAATATTGTAATTTTTTTTGTCCATATTTAAATATAGATTGATGGATGTTGTCTTTGATAGATCTTTCTATCTTTAAACTTTTCGATTGCAGTAAATAACATGAAATACTAGAGTTACGATGAGGTTCTCCATTACATTAGTGTCAAGACTAGTGATGCATAAGTCAATAGCTATCAAATGATATGCATCCACCAGATGAGCGGTTTACAATCCAAAAGGCAAGGTTCTTCGATATCATTTTTTAACTAACTCATCATGAAAGGAGCTCATAACTCCGACCTGAAACTTGATTATTGAGTTTTTCGAGAATATATAATTTGACATACCAAATTATACATGTATACAGAGGGCCGTTATGACCGTAGATTGGCCCCCTTTAATTTCTTCGACCGTAGTATGAATGGGGAGTTTTTCATAGTCACTACAACCAGGTCTTCCATAACAAAGTGTATTAACTTTTGCTAAGGTTGGATCGGCCCTAGGATGGCATTATTCATCAATTTTTATTTTTCTAATCGGTCCGGTCTTTTTTACCATATAGCAGTCCTAAGGAACGATTAGAAGGTTCCTCAGCTCTAGCTATCTTTTTATTTTCTTTACTCATACCTAGGCTTGAAGAATATTTAAAAAAAAACCAAAAAAACGAAGGAAATAATAAATTATAGCTAGAACGTTCTAGACAAACATCTCCTACTTTAAAATTAAAGTATCAAGTCTCTTTTGAGAAGGAATTGAAATGACGTAATAATTTACTACGTCCTTTCAGCTGACACTAGCATTGTTGTATATTTAAATTTGTTCTTTAATATCGAAGGCATGCTGCTGTACATAAAGCAATAATCATGTACTGATTATATAAATAATAAAAAAGGTAGGGAGAGCCGAGTTCAATGTCTTGATTTTTTTAAAGGAGCTATTTATGCATATTTTATATTTATACATATATCTATGGTTTGGTTGATAATAATTGCCTAGGGTCAATTATTCGTCATCCATCCATGTGTTGTACTTCGTAGGGTTCTTTTTTTTAAAATATTAAATCCACCAGCATTAAGCTTTGTTGTACAGATAATATTAATATAGATATACTAATCCGATAAAAAAGTAACCGTTATTTTATCCTCCCGAATTTAATTCTAATTCGATTCTCAAATTTATTTTGTTACTAGTGGTGCTACCCAGGATTGCTCATATTTATAAGACAGCAATCCAGAGACGAATTTTGATTTAATAATATAGAAGATAATTCCCAATCCAATCAGTGATGTTACCTTCTATTTTCCATGAGCACACTCACACAGTGCTACTCCCTCAATACTAAGACGTTCTCTTCTCAAGAATAAAAATAAGTAGTGCTGTGCGGGTCCATGTTTAGTACTGAAGACTCCAGACTCGTCTAGTTTAGTCTCACTCCGATTCAGTTCAGTTATAAAACTTATACAGTTTGGTACTTGATGACATCACTTAACTTTTTTTTAAATCAGTTCGAGGAGTGACAGTCCTAGAACTGAATTAAATAATGAATAAATAAGGAAAAAAAACTCAACACTAATAATAACAGTTTGAGAAAAAAAAATCATATGAATTGATGAGCCAGGATGTACTTAAGCTCGTTGGTTAACCTCACTTTTAGTAATATTCTTTTTTTTTTTTTTTTGAAATTTATATAAAGTAATTCCTTTTTCCTTTTCTTTTTAAAATATGAGTTTAACTAAAAACGTCTGCAATATTTCATTAATTTTATACATAATTATTATTTTTTTTTTACTTTACTTTATTAATAAAAAGATGAGACTGCTACATATGTCCACAATGTATGAATACAATGTCAGCCATTTTGCATTGTTAGTTTGTATTTGATATATGTATAAAGCTTAGAAATCACCAATAAAGGTTCCCTGCAATTTTCTACTAATAAAAAAATGGGAGGGGTGGGGGGGGGATCAATTGGAGGAAAAATTCATATAAAACTTTTGTAAGACTGTTTATTGTTCTAAAATAGTTATTTTTTTCTTTACAAAAATGCTAAATTTTGAAAAATAAACAATATTTTAAAAGTTTTAAGCAATACAAACATTGTGAACAACACTAGTGTTGTGTTTCAGTCTGGAAATCCTAGACAGGTCTGAGACAATTATATTTTTTGTTTGACCGAATTAGGTCCGTCCAACAAAAAGCTTGGTCTGGACCGGTCTAATAGAAAAATTCGGTATAGTTAGGTCCAAAGGAAAAATTCGATCTAAACCGATTTTACTGATAAATTGTTTATAACATGACATCATATGTATTTTCAAGTACAATGACGTTATACGAAGTTTTAACAGAGATAGCTCGGATAAATTTTCATCCCACCGTCTCTTCTTTGTATACATCATTTGTTCTAAAATTTATCTTATACTTTTGAGGTTTTTTTGAAAAAAAATGAATCACAGTTGATCTAGAAAAAAAAACAAAAAAAACAAGAAGGTCCTATCATAATATAAGGGACCAAAACAAATATGTCCATAAAGTGAGACCTAATAAAGTCGATCTACCATTTGAGACCAAAAATAATCGGTTCCACGGCCTGGACTGAACAATCACTTATGACCGAACCGAAAGAAAAAAAAGTTTGCTGCTAGACCGAGTCTCAACTAGTAACTACATAATTAAAAAAAAGGAGAATTGAATTCAAAATTAGAAAAGGAGGGTTTCTTATTGATCAGACCTCGTATATGTTAAATACATGTCATAGCTTGTACCAATGGACTGTACATTTTGCAACCATAAAAGAGCACAGTGCTTCAAATAAGTACAATGCGATGATTAAAATTATATTATATGTTCAATATATCTACAATGTGATCCCATTAACTCTGACGTCATTATATTAAAAGTATTGTGTGTTGATATTTCGTTATCCAACTCCTAAATAATGTGACATCCAAATATTTCAATTATGAAATGGTTTAAAGACAATAATGAGCACATTTCGGATAATTGTTTTAGAAAATAGACGAATAACGGTTTCTTTTTGATCGGCCGCGTTAATGTTTTTTTTGCTCATATCATCCTTAAAATTAATGATGAATCGATTCCAAAAAAATCCAGATGCCGATTCCCATGCAATTCTAGTAAAAATTGCACGATGACGATTTTGATTCTTCAATATATTAAATAATAGTTTTAAAAAAATATTTTGCTGTCAACGGTGTCCACAGGATTATATTTTAGGGAGGGCTGGGTTTTTGGAGTTTCTTTGAAGAAAAAAAAAACCCCAAAAATATATTTTTTATGAAGAAAAATTCAAATAGACAATTTGGTTGTGTAATTTTGTTTCAAAAATCCACTATTATTCAAAGAAAATAATTATTATTATGGGGAGGCGATTTTTTTTCTTTCATAAATAGTTAACTACCAGTAATAAATAAGTATTGGAATCGAAAATTAAACATTATTTTTCCGATTATACGGAATCATCCTGATTCCAATTGAAGAAAAAAACCCGATTCTCCGATCCCGATTAATTGTCGCATCATTACTAAAAATACGATTTTATTCGTACTTTATAACATAAAACTCATCCACCAATGATGACCCAGGGATATGATATTGTAAAAAAAGTCATTGCCCTAATGTAAATAATATATTACTAATAAATATTTATATCCTTGTGTAAAAAATAAGGAGAAAATGCAGAGGCGCTAAATTCGGCCTTCGAAAAGGATTTTTTTTATATTTATCCTTTCACTATGATTAAAAAGTATATATTATTATTTCGTTTAAGGGAAAAAATGATATATCTTTGAATGTTGTAGTGTATTTTAATAGTATAATCAATATTTTATATATAAGAAGGCTAATTGCATCATCATCTCTTTCCAAGGGAGAAGATGATGAAAAGAAGGAACGATCAAGAAGAAGGAAGAAAAGATAAACCAAGAAGATACTAAATATTAGTGTTGGACTTCATTAATACTTGAACTCGAAAAAAAAACTCGACTTTATCAAAGTCGGCAGATTATGAAAAATTACTCGAAGTACACTAAACCAGATCTCGAACGAGTCTCACTATTTGAGTATATATTAATCGGTTCTAGAAAGTTTTGTCTTCATATATATATTATGGGGAAATATATCTTCTCACATATAATTTATGATTATAATTGGGTTTTCCTCCACTTGAAGTCATTTGTGATGCATTAGCGTCAAATGAGCGCATTTAATTCCATTTAAATATATCTAAAAAAGAAAATATTGAACTTGAATGTTGACAAAAAGGAATCAACCCAAACGGAGTCCTTCAAGAAAGAGATGGTTATCGTTTTCCTGATCCATTTATGGACTTTTCCCAAAGTCAGATTCATAAAAATTCAGCACCGACTGTGTTTATTCAAATTTATTTATTAGTGTTCTTTCTTCCTCTTTTCTCTCAGCTAAGAGAAGACATCAAGTAAAGGAAGGCCAATTTTAAGCCTTAAAAAATAAGCAGAAATATAATAGTTGAGGTAAAAATTTCTTACTGTTTCTTCGCCTTATTTTAACAATAAAAATAAACTAGTAGTCTCTAACACATTCTAAGCTTGTTGGAACTTCAATTGTATTAATTCAATACAAAACTCCGGCTCTACTTGACTACAACCCTAAAAAACTAGAACTCGGTAGTTATAACTCGAATCCAATAATACTAAATACATTTTATATTAGTAATAGTAGATAAATTGAGTGTCGGATTCATTTTCCCCCCAGGTTCGGTCTGAAGTGATTTTTATACCGATATTTCCGTCAAAACCGGAATCTCAGACAGTCGATCAAACATTTCATCGTTGCCAAATCGTTGAACTATTTTTTCGGTCATAATCTATAGACTGATTTCCTACCCACTCCTAATTTATGAGTTAAGTATCTAACACATTTACATTCATGTAACGTTTTTGTAGGTCGATGTTCAAAATTTACAAAAAAACAACAACTGATGTTATCAACAATTCATCTATAGAATCAGTCTATACCGAATTTTAAATAAGTCTGATGCTGACCGAATTCTTCTTGAAGATCAGTCCAGAATGATTTTTTCTTTGAGACCGATCCATACTAAAATTCTTCAAAGACTTCAATAGTTTGGTTCGCTAAAAATCATAACAGACCTGTCTACAATTTTCAGCCACAATTCCAACACTAGTAAAACATATAAGTATCATTGTTGAGACTCGGTCAGATATTAATTTTTTTAGATCAATCTGAATCATAGACAAAAGTTTCCCTTTCTAAAGAAAAAAAAACCCGTTATATAAAAATTTAGCAAGCAGTTATTCTTCATATTTCATTCTTTAGGCGAGAACTTTTAAGTATAGAGTAGCTACGTGTGAGTCTGTGCACATGAGAAACGCTGAGGATTTCTTGGGAAAGTATCTTTAGTGATGGTAGTCCCATGTATTTTGGTAGGATTAAATTATTAAAAGAACGAAAATCAAAATGATAACCCTGACAAGTTAAAGAATGTTTTGGAGGATATCAGCTTAGTTGTAATGGCGTTTAATTAGATGAGCTACAATCAGACGGGACAAGGGAGAAGTAAAAAAACAAGGACATGTACAAATATTACTTAAATGTCGATCCCCAATTCTAATCTGAGTCCAACAAGGACTTACAATTATA
Source organism: Lepeophtheirus salmonis (assembly GCF_016086655.4). Taxonomy (NCBI): domain Eukaryota; kingdom Metazoa; phylum Arthropoda; class Copepoda; order Siphonostomatoida; family Caligidae; genus Lepeophtheirus; species Lepeophtheirus salmonis. The sequence continues at coordinate 30,176,901 of NC_052131.2, forward strand.
TTTCCGGAACAAATCCTCAAGATTACTCTCCGTCTTTTATGAGCACCCACCAATGTTCAATAAGGTTATGAATATAAACTGAATCTATTTAGGAAAGGAAGTTAAGCTACCTAGGAATTAAATGATAAAGACAACTGCTCAGAAAAAGAAATTTCATTCGTCGGATTACCTAGTTATCTTTTATAGTATTAAAGCAAAGTTTGTCTATTCGTCGAATCCTAATAAATCCAAGTAATACCGTTAGTAATTAACAAGGTGCATAATATCTTGTAGGGGATTAAGAACCTATACTTTTGTCCCTAACAACTTATGCTCACTAGGATCTGTACAATTTTCCCATCCATACAAAAAAGTATATTCATATTATGTTATATTAGTAATAAATACTAGAAAAAAGGAAACTCACACGTTCCCCTTCCAACTACGTGAGATAGGAAAATCAACATATCTATATGTATATGTGTGTATATAGTATTTATAGTATAGAGAGAGATGGGGTGACAATTAAATTTGAGAGATTTATTATACTACATACGTAGCAATATGTAAATACACGTAGGATCTGTGTGTGAAGCAAACACAAGAAGAAGAGATTCTTAGTGAGCAAAGGAAAAGTTTTTTAGGAAATTATACATAGTATTAGAGTAGTACCAATATTCGAGATTTGTCTGAAAAGTTTCCGACCTCAACGTGAAGATAGCAGCACTCCTAAATAAAAGCTAGTCACATCTAAAGCATTAAACTAAGTAGTGGATCGAGCACCGTTATCCTAAGGAAATAGTACGGTCAATATTTGTCATATGCAAGATGTTGCTGTTCATTGACGTCACTCATTTATTTAGTGTACGTACTACGTAGTATTAATACATAGTATTTACATATTATTATAAAACAAATTTGAAACAAATTACTGCAAAATAATGGGTCATTGTAGTGTCTGAGGATGCAAAAATAGAACTGAGTCAAATTTCCAATAGCTTCAAGGAAACATTCGCTTTTGTGGAAATCCCATTCTCAAAAATCCAAAATAAGTCGTAAGGAGAAAAAAATGGATATCAAATCTTAAATATCTTCCTAATTGGAAATATACTCACCATTCTGTACGTGAAAATCATTTTGAATCATAATTCCCTTTCCATAATTGTTCAAGCAAAAAGTATATGAATAATGAAGTATATAAAAGTAGAAACAGTACAGTACTTGACTCATTCACGAGAGAATGATTCTGCAAAATGCTTGAAATAATAATACCTCTAGTGAGCAAAAAAGTAAATTTGACCAAGATATTGTTTTTCGCTAATAATGTCGTTAGCCTTTGATGCACTACTTGGTTTAATTTAACATCTGTAGAATATTACTCTCCAAGTTTCAGCCATTTTGGGCGTGATGTAGTGATGTAACAATCGTTTGAGTGAGTAGATGTGAGTTTTTTTGTGACAATAGACAAAATTTAGCTTTCATGAAATATATTTTTGAGTGTGTAGTCTTTAAATAGATTGAAACAATGGCAGACATATAAAGGCTTGAGTAATTGAGCCAAAACCAATAAGTGTCTCGTGAACAATTATTTTGCAGAGAAAAACACCTAGTACTTTTTGGGAGAAGTGTGTAGAAGTTCAAAATAACTATCTTCTATATTATTAAAGAAAAATTTATCATTTAGCCGACGCCTAATTTCTCTGGCATGACCGGGTACTGCATCTAGCAACTAATAATTATGATAACATAGCAGTAACATTGCGTTATTCAATGTGTAGGAATCAGTAATCCGTACAATTATAACCCTAATCCTTTTTTTGAAAGCCCGAACTTAGGCTAAAATGCTTACACAATTCTAGAAAAGTATCTGTCTAATTTTGGTTTGGATCCGGATACGAAAGTACGGGTGTAATGTTGGGTTTCCGTCTGAAAATCTTTATCCGGTTCAAGGCTCCTGCCAGTAGCGCCGGAACTATAGGACCCAAGGGACCATTTCCCCCTTTGAATATTTCTTATATTTATACTAATAAAAAAATTCGTCTTACCTAAAAAAAAAAAAAATGTCAAAATTATAAATCTAATTACAAAAAAAAAGTTATTTGTTAAAATTGGCATTTATATTTAAAAAAACAAAACAATTTGTCACAATTGCCCTCAAAACCTACATTCCTTACATCACATCATACATGTGTTTGATTTTTTTATGGCGTAAATTTAACAAATTAGCTATAATATTTATATGAAAATATATGAATTCAATGGGTGCAGACTCAGTGTAAAGAATCCATCTATATTATTGATAAATCAGAACTACAGAGCCACTGAAATAAAAACTCATCCCCCCAAACATTAAAGATTGTATCCCTACAAGGTTTTGTGGTGATTCATATTCCTAATTGCTAAGATATTAGAGATTAAAACAATTTTCCTTTTAGAAAAAGTTTAAATAGATAAAAAATATTGTATCAGAGATAAGCGTTAGGAATCATTATTTTCTTCAGTAATATAATTTATTCCTACGACTAGTCGTGTGTCAGTCCTTATTTATTCGGTCGAGTCCAGTATTAGGACCGGTCCTTCGGACTGTCAGTATCAGAACTGATTATAAAATAACTTTATCATTTTTATGACTCTACCGGACATAACCAAAAGGGGATTGCAGTCTTCACTTCTAAATAAGGATAGACAAAACACTACCCAGGGCCGTTCACAGGACTATATTTTATGGGGGAATTTACTTCTATTTTAGCGTAATTTTTTTTACAGCCTGACGAAAAAAAATCATAGTAAAAAGCAAAAGTCCTTGATTTGGAAATTCTCTGTATTTCCTTCCAATTAGGTCAAGGATGAACACTTATCCAGTATGATTAGACGGTCTGCCGTACCCCTTTCCCGTAACATATAAGTAGAAACTGTTTAAAAAAAGAGTCGTTGTCGGAAGTGGCATTAAAAAAATGGCTTTCCTTTTCACTTCCAAGATTATGATCTAAGTAGTAGTGATGATCCCGATAGTTTTAATAGTTTAATACAATTTAGCTTTTCATTTTGTCCATTTTTCAAGCTTTCTTTCTTTTTCTTATCTATGTTTGCAAGCACTAAAAAAAAAGTTATTTATGATGCATACAATTGACTGCTAATTGAAGCAATGCACCGAAACAAATTCCGGCATGTTTGCATGTATATTTCTGACACATAAACATACCGGGTTGAGTAACAAAAGAGCCAGTAAAAGCCCATGCCAGAACGGATGCTGAGTTGAAATTATAATTAGGTACCGGAATACCTTACCTACAACAGATTAAGTAACCAACGAGTGGCAGCAATGATCCGGTCCACGTCATTGATTTTAAATAGAAGACTTATACAAGAGTAATACATTTTTTGGGTAAAAATTCGTGTAAAAAAAATCACTTAAGACCAAACCGGGAGAAAAATGTCTGGAGTCTTAACACCAGAGGAGAACAGCTTAGCTATCATGACAAATTATTTGATCTGTGACAAGCAGCTATGGGGAAGAAAATCCCGTATTTTATCGAGCAAGGACATACTCCAATATGAATCCTCGATTATACTAAAAGTACAAAACGACTTACTTATATAACTTCCCAACACATCATCAGTGTTAATCTCCGTCTTTTATGAGTATTAAAGAGACTATAAGGGAAAGAGGTGTCACGATCAAAAATGTTTTAGCGTAAATAAGATTCACCTATGTATTTTAATAGAAGTAAACGTTTCGGACAGGGCAATGTATTTTTCTTTAGAATAAACCAGAAACATAAACTATTAATTAAAACCATAGTTCATGAATCACGATTATGCTCTAAAAATTATAAAAGTTATTTTAAAACAAAAATACATAACCCTAATAATCTGCGAAGGGTATTTAAATTATATATTTATTGATTGAGGTTATGTGAATCCTGAACATAATTTATAAAGATAACTTTTGTATACTTTTTATTTCAACCATCTTGTCTTCTCTTTCCTTTTTAGTTTCTTTAATGAATATATCACTTTATAATTACATATTGTCTCCTCAATAATAAAATAATAATTATACAGCTTCAGAAAAACTAAATCCATCCTCAGATTGATAACTACGAAAAATAACACATAGGCTACACAATGGCTTGAAAAGGGTTATGCGGACTCCCCCTTCATAAAGCAAATAACGATCATAATAATTAAAAAAAACAAAAACAAGACAATTTTAATAAATAAAAAAAACATGTGTTTTCTTTGTAAAGCCCGGGGACTTATCAGCCCATCCGTTATAACAGCTAAAAAAATCTTATAATTCACCATTTGTAAATGGAGTATGTAGATGGAAAGTCAATATGGCATGATATGTTGGACGAACATGCAATGTTGTTTTTTATTAGGTAATGATAATTGCACAAATTAAGATACATGTTTAAATACATATAAGTATATTGTACAGACAACCCTCGGAATTATTTCAAGAATAAAAAAGACAAGGAAAAACCAAAGGAACTTAAGCCCAATCTCAAAGGATCAACAAAATTTCTTAACACAATTAATACTTAATAAAAATTACAACTAAAAATGGAGGTTTAGAAATTCATCATTTCAAAATGAACCATAATATTTGTGTTCAATTACCATTCGACGTATGAAACGTTGATACCCATGTAATACTTAAGGTACGACATAACGTAGCCAAACAGGCCATATACAAGCACCTTGCACTAGCCCGAATGTTTTTTTATATTCTAACCGCAGGCTAGCATGGCTGTCGAGACTTGAATATAAATAATAATGGGATTTTAAAAATGTCCATTATAAACGAATATTTGTTTTACTTTTTTAACATACCCATAATCACCCACAATAATTTTTTTCAGTATTATTATTTATGGTGCTATTACTGATGAGTCATCCGTATTCACTCCAATCACCCCGCCCCAGATAATAAACTGTGATTATGCTAATAACTAAGGATGAGTTCTAAGATCATAATTTTGTGTTTACTGGTACTTCATTAATCCTTGTTCGTTCTTATATCTAATAGTAAAAGGAACGTTCGCAGTTCCCATTTACGTGATTGGTTAACAGGATGCAACTTGTGACATTCTTAGAGGAACTTAAATATACTAGGTTTGTAGCAGTGCCAAATGGTCGACCCCTAGTCCAGAATCTAAGGATGTAAGAATCGAACATAAAAACTATCTCATAGAACAATCTTTGCTGTGTGCCGTAATATATGTATATTGACTCAATATTCACTAATTTTTATAAGAATAAACATACTTTAATTAGGCCTAAATTAAGAATAATGACAAACTATTCTTTTGAATGAAAGATACAGGAAAGTATTACTAAACTAATTAAATTGGTAAATTGAGGTACTTTACTACAATATAGTATATATGATGCCTTTTACAGAGACCTCTCAAATTTGGAACGTTTTAACTTTAAATAGTGGAATTTGTGGTACACCCTATGGGTTCATAAGAATATTTTGAAGATAAATATTGATGATAATTTGTCGAAGAATAAAAATGAAATCTACACTCAATTTCGCGACAAATCTTTCTCGTTTATTTTGGTGTTGACATATGCATAATCAACAATTACTTAGCATTTCTAGACGCCTCGCAAGCTGAGGTCTTCCTGTTGGAAGTAATGAAATATATAAATAATTGTGTACATGTGTCTATATGAAATATATTCACTGAGTACAACGAACAATAGAATAAAAAGACCATCAGGTACTCACAATCATACGTAGAATTCGGGGCACTTGAATTATAATTACCCAGCTACGTAATTTGTAACAACAAAATCAAAATAACGTGATGCAGTAACAAATATGGTTCTTTAATAATAATTAGAGATAGACCAAAGTTGGGTCGAGGTTCAGACTTACCTCCGGCCGAAGCCGAAGGTAGCATAATATAAATACAGCCTGCAATAAATGAAATAGCCGAAAAATTCAATTTTATGTTTCAACTGGAGATGATCCCTTAATGGGGATAATGGATAAATTGGATCGATTTTACCACCAATTAAAACTTTGTTTCGGCAAATCTTATATTTTGCTAAACATTCGTTGATATCAAAGTGCTCCCAAACCAGGCTCCGAACCATAATTGGACTGCAAATGGACTTTCACATAAATAAAGATACACGAGAGAAAGAAAGAATGATCTTTAAAAGCAGTGGAATTTTTTCCCTCTCAACTTTGATTGGCTTACGATCATGAAAATAGATCAAATGATTAACTAAATTATTGTAACTTTGACTTAGTACCGCAGGCCTGAATAGTAAATGAACAAACAACTTATATAGTACAAAGGGAAATGAGAACTTCGATATTTTTAATATTTATATTGATATAAAGAGAAACTTAATGATATATATATTTTTTTTTTAATGATATGATTACATATCTCATTATCAACGAAGAGGGACTAAAAAAAAACTTCAGATTCCGAAGAACCTCATTTTCCTTCGGCGATTCCAAAATCGAATCCAAAAATTTGTCTATCTCTAATAATAATTACACATATTTTATGCACTTACGGAGGAGGATGGAATGATCAATATGGTGATAGAGAGAGAGAAAAAAAAGAAGAGAGAAATTTAAAAAAAATTATCTTGTCATTCAATTAATTTATCAATGAGAAACTTTAAAAGGAGTGGTAGGGATGAGGGAGAAAACTGGGTATTAAGGGCTTATATATTGGTTGGGTTAACGGAAAAACAATCTTGAAATGGAAAATCAAGAAAAGGAAAAATATACAATTTATTCTTGATACATCCTATATACTAGTGATGGGACGATTAATCGGAATCGTGTGTTTTTTTCTGGAATCAGTATCGACATCGAGAAAATAATTTTCAATTTGCAATTCCAATTCTTATTTATTACTGCTATTAATTTTTCGTTTTTATTAGAAAATTTCATATTTGATTTTTTTTTTTAAATTTTATAATAGAAATTTAATTTTTGATTTTTTTTTTCCAAAAAATGAATTTTTTGTGAACTGTGGATTTTAGAATGTTTATTCACAAAAAAATTAATTTTTTTTGTATTAAATGTAGATATTTGAATCTTTCTAAATGTCAACTTGTATATTAATTTTTTTTTCAAAAATTTTAATATTTGAAATGTAATTTTTGGTTTTTTAAAATAAATCCAAAAACCAAATATATATACATTAATTTTTTCTCAACAGCTATGGATTTTTGAAAATTTTTCGCCAAAAAAAAAAATTATTTAAAATTTTGTTTCAAAAAATTGATTTTTTGAAAAAAAAAAAAATTTTTTTTGTCAACAGCTTTGGATTTTTGAAACATGTTCAATTTTTTTTTTTTTAAATAGCTCTTGGTTTGAAAAAAAAATTCAAAAAATTGGAATTTTTGAATTAAAAAATATTAATGAATAATAATAAGGCCCTGATATCACTGAGTTAAAGACTTAGTAATCAAATTTCGGGCACGACGAGAGATATCCGCAATGTTCACTATAGCTTAAAACCTTCGTTTAATTGATACGGCTGAATTTGGCCATAAATGCCCCCTTTTAAATATAGTTTATCAATGTATTATTCTTTCATTATTGGACAATGAATGTTTTACTATTTTCAGTGCAATTTGTGACGCTCCAAAAGGATTAATCAGTGTAATTTGTTGATAGAAATCGTCAATGATTATTTTTTGAAAATAAATGTGTAATGCTGACTCAAATTTGCTGAAAATCAATCCAGCTTTCGTTTGTGTTGATGGGTTACGTATGCAATTCGAATAGAATGAGCACTATGATAAGTGTTTTATTTAAATAATATGTCCACGAAATAATAAATCTCATATCAAAATGTTATTTTACAACTATTTCCTCTGTTCAACAGCAAAAAAAATAAGTCACAAGAACGAATTATATTAATTTTAGTAGAGTTTTTTTCCCCCGATAAATAAATAAAATTCCAAGTAAATAGACTTTTCTTAGAACATCACTTTAAAAAAGAGCTTTATCTTTGAAATATTGTGATGGCAACAACCTAAGGGCGTTTTTGAAAGCTGTGGTTTTTTTAAAATTAAAGTTTAGACCTTCAGTTAACAAATGAGATATTTTTACACTTGATGAAAGTATTCCCCTTGGAGCATGGAGCCTCTACATAAAAATCACTCATTTTTAATATTATACACAGATAACTTGAGTCCTCAACATTATCAAAACATTTTAAAAATGCTATTGGAATCTTTCGACGACAATAGGCTTTTAAATATATTCAAGTCATCCATCTTCATCTTCAACATCAAGCGCTTGAAATAGCTTTAAATATTAAAAGCAACGGAAAATATCAAAGAATTTATGACCATTTTTGAAGGCCCTGAGGTCAATAGAGAAAAACTAAGGGCATATGTGGAATTAGGGGATTAAATTCTACAAAATAAGAAGTTAGTATAATTCTTTCTTTTACAAGAAAAATGTGTGATTGTGTTGGATACTGGAAATTATAGATTAATCTCTAAAGTATTAATACATCCCAACTAAGATCTATTTCATTTTATTTAAATAAAGTATGAATTGACCTTGTAGGTCTTTGGGTTTCTAAGAAATGACCAATTTTGATGGACAGGAAAATTTCCACGTTTTCTTAAATAGTTTTATAAAAACATATAAATAATGGAGCCGCAGTAATATTATGGAACTAGACAATATATATTATATTCACTAATTTGTCCGTAGAGTCAAACACATTACCATTAGCGAAGTACGTAAGGAGTGGGCAAAATACAGGTCGTGAGTTGCATATGGCCAGGCAAATACGAAAAAATAATATTAATTGAATATTAAGTGGGAAAAAGTAGATTAATTTGAATTTTTATTACTCTTTTTTAAATAGGTTTGGGCCTCCAATTTATGAGAGGGGTGTCAATTCTTTGAGGGCATATCGTATCACTCAATTATTTTATTGACTAGCTCCAAAAAGGAGTGGTTGGCGTAAAGGTAGGACATTCATGAATATGCCAATTAAACTACTATGCTTTAGTATGAATATTCGGGAAAATGTCATTTCCGTACAACGACGTAATATGTCACCCGTCAACACAAAAGTAAGCTAGAATATTTTTTGTTAACATTGAATTTGAATTACATTCTTTGACGGTTTAGCGTACTTTTCTGCCAAGAATTAATTCGGATTTAACATTTGGAGAAGTCACAAATTGAACTTAAAAATAGCATAAACTCATTGTCACAATGAAACTGTATTTGAAAGGGACCATATGGTTGAGTTCATATTAAGTTTCAGAAAGCAAATGAAGAATACTACAGCAAAGATTATTTGTTATCTTAATTCATCCCAGAAAATGTAGTACAAATTCTATAATTGGGCAAAATAGGCCCATGAGCGTGAGTAGACTTTTGGGCGATTTTTTTTTTTTTTTTTTTTTTGCCCAATGACAATTTTTCAAAAGTGCATTTAAGCAGAAAAATAATATTTAATTTATTAATGTATATTATTATAAATTTTTTATTCAATTTAAAATGATGATAAATAGGGGTTGACTGTAAAATGATTATGGTAAATAGGTTGCAGACAAGATCGTTGGGGGAACAATCGTGGCGGCGTACGCTGTCATTGTGAGACAATTTTTTGTGGGTAATATAATCGTGAAACAACATTATTGAGTGCACTTTGGTTGCAATTTATAATATATTCGGACAATAAAAACTGATGAATTATGAAGGAACTACCCAGAGGTAATATAGGTGAAGTACAATCGTAAATATCATTTTTCGGGCAATGTCTCAAATGGTCCTTCGGCAAAAATAAATTCGGCCAATTGTCCTAGAACCGTCCATGAGATAGATATTGGGTTATATGTTTACATGATGAAAAAATTTAAAAATATTGGACATTTCTCTTTTAATTGGCTTTGTTCAGGATTTGTCTGTGTTAACTCACCCCATTTATAGTGCGAAAAAAAAGAGGAGAAAACGCAATGATTTGATAGAATTTAGAAATTAATCTACAGTCAAATACGAATAAAGGAAACTTCTATTTTGCAGGTGAAAAGTTGGCTATATTCAGAGTTTTCATATATCCGAAGTATATAAAAAACACCATTTCTGAATATTTATGTATGAAAATAAGTTATCTTGAAACTCCTCATTTTGAGGTAACCAGTGTTTAATTACATCCTTTTTTTTTTTTTTTTTTTTGACAGATCATCGAAGATCGATTGAGTTAAAAAAATGTGAATTGAATTATTAAAAAAATAAAAAGGTTTGTGACAAATTACATTATTTTTACTTTTAAAAAGGAAAAATCCTCATGGGAATTATTTATTCGAATGAATTCCAAGAAAGTTGATACTAAGAAAGGGAGGCAGAAGATTTTTTAATTCCTGTTTCTTCTATGCAAAGTATTTTGTGTGGTTAAAAGAAATGGTATCTGAGGTAACGTTGACTGTAAGATTAAACATTTTATATCCGAATTTGACTTTATTATATTTGAAAAGCTATTTCGGGGTCAAATACATCCCATATATCAAATAAAGGCTCTAAAGTATAGTCAACATTCTGAAGTATCACAACTCATCACATACTTATAACAAAATGTTTATAAAAATATTGAGGCTGTATGAAAGGATATATTATATAAAAAATGTATAGTGTACATTTATCGTTCGTTTCACTTTATTCCAAGATAGCTTAACTCCTAACTCACGACAAATGTAGAAGAAAAGGCATGAATCCACGCCAGATCAAGAAGGAATTCCAGGATTTGGTCAAGGGATGATTGCGCTTTCGGACACGTATAGAGACTGTTATTAATGATGGATGTGATTTTAATGAATAAAATAAATCAAATCATGTTTTTTTAATCTGATAAATGGTTGGCAATATGGGGTTTGCCAAAAAATCCTTTTTGCGTCACAGACAGCTTGTGCAGGGAATAGTATGCTCCTTTATAAAATAATAAATTTCTTACCAAATACATGCAACTCATTTTGAAAATGATGAAGTGAAGTAAATCACACTACTACACAAACACACACACAAATGAATTCACTTTAGACCATAGTAGTAGTAGTAGTTGTTGAACATTGTATGGTTCTCTATTGTGTATATATATACCAATACGATGTTAGTACAATTGATAATGATGACTTTTTGAGTTTATATTTTATTTATTAAATAACAATAGGTCCACACATTAACAACTAAGTATTGAAACTAAGTAAAGAACCAAAGAGAAAAATCCACTACGACGATTCCTTCACCATCAATATCATCATCATCATTTCATTCTCTCCTGCGTATTGAGGGTAGACTTTTTGAGAGGATCGCGCTCCAATCCTCACTACAAGAGTAGGTCTAACAAATAATACGGATGATGTTTATAAAATATTTATATAAATATTTTTTTTGGTTTTATAGAGGGCGTAAGCGTGCCCAATTTTTGACAAGTGCCTTAGTGTGTGTGTGTGTGTGTCTTTTCTCTCTCTGACACTCTTTCTGCAATTATATTGCATTAAATGAATAATGTTTTTATTTGTCTTCCTACTACACCAAATTTTATTTACTTCCCCTCTTGCTGCCTGAGGGACGGTTCTTGACCTTAGGAAATAATGAATAAGGACAGGACCCTACTAATTACTAGGACTATTAGCCACAAAGACTACTATCGATATAATTAATAAACGGCAATATTCGTGCATGATAAATTAATAAAATGGCTTTACAAATCAGCAAAATCTATGCGCATATTTATGGTTGTAAATCCTAAGGGGTTTCTAGCGTGCGAATGGTGTTGTTGTTGGTAACCTATAATAAATTGTTTTTTTTAGAAGATTCTTCACAATATTATTTAATTATTAAGGGAAAAAGATTAAAGTAAATGGTGTAACATGGAGTTAATTAACGAATATATTCGTACTTGATGAGGTTAATAAAATGGTTTTCAAATCGATATGAAAATGATTAAATGTTTGATCCACGACAGCTGTCACGACCAATTATGGATTCAAATCAGTTTAGAAAAAGTAACTTTGATCGATCTTGAACAGAGCCTAAAAATTAGGGGTGTTCATTGTTGAGACTCGGTCCAGCACCGATTTTTTTTCGGTTTCATCTAAAGTGATTTTTTCTAGACAGGTTGTACCTAATTTTTTTCGGTCTCATATAATGAGAGACTGTTTTCTTCTTCTTCTAGATCATCCGTCATTGATGTTTTCACTATATTAAACAAAGATCTTACATACATAGATTATAAATATCTGAATAACAAACCTATCCATCCATATATTACAATATGAAGTTTTAACCATAAAACTAAGATATATAAGCATTAAAAATTTAGAAAATTCAGATAGCATAGGTTTAAAACTCGCAAAAGTTGTGTCTTGATAATATTTTAGAATAAAAATTAGAAAATCAAATTTGATGTAGGTATGTGTGATATTTTCTTTATCTGGTGGTGCGCATTGCACGAACAAGCATTTATTGCTCTTTGCACCATTGGATAATCCTCGACAATTTTTTTAATAAAATAAGATATTCATTAAATGATTATACAAATATCTTTTTAAAAAATATTTTATTATCTAACGCATAACAAAAAAGTTTTACTTAATAAGGAAACCTTTGATCGCAAAATGGGGGTGGGTGTCCAGCCAAAATCAATTTATCTGCGTTGCTTTCTATTGTCAAGACGTAACTTTCGCAGGTGTTAAACCTTGTCTATCTCAATTTTCTTTTTGGAGGATACCCTCCATTGTACAGGTTCCATTTTGTAGGTATACAACCTACTTGTAAAAATTTAGTTATATCAGTGTTTTTCAACCGTTGTTCTACGAAACATTACTGTTTTGTGTACCGCAGGAAAATGTGAAGAAGGAAAAAGAAATATAAACAATACTCGTGACAAAATGCAAAGTTGTAACATATATAAAATATGCAATGGTGTATTACTATCATAATACTGAATGTATTGATTGATTGATGTGACTCCTTGTAAGTTGACTGATAAGTTAATGGGGACTTAGTGGAAAATACATTAAAAATAAAGTCGATTTCTTCATGAATATATATATATAATAATAATACAGAATGGATAAGACATATTCATTATTATTAATAAGTCAGAAGGAAAGATTATAGCATATTATCAATGTAAATTAGTGGTGAGTCGACTCGAACAATTATGGACTATAAGCCAGAGGTTCGGGTACTTTTTTTAACGTTATCCCAAAAAATTAACTTACCAAAGACTTGTAAAGGTGTGTTTACAGGATTATATTTTGAGGGTTTTTGTAATTTTTTTGGAAAAAATCCGAAGGTATAATTTTTTTTTTTTTTTAAATTGAAAAATCCAGAGCTAATCACAAAAAAAAAATTGTATAAAAATTTAATAAATTAAATCCTCCACTGCTGGTTAACGGACGTCTTCTGGACATCAATATTCGGGTGGCGCACATTGCAGGCATTCTTCTCAATTTGCCACCAAATGGAGTAATCCAGTGGATTCAGGTCTGAGATCTGAGATTCTTGGAACAGAAGTTAATGTTGCTGCCCATCCACTCTTGTAAAATATTAGCAATATGGGCCGGAGCCCGTCCTGCTGAAATACGTGCGTGGCCTTGCTGGAATTCTTCATGGCCTTGGTGATCTATGGGACCACATTTTCCTTCAATACCACCAAGTAGTTGGCTGAGGTAATCAGTATCAAACAGGAAACCCAATCGGAGGCATTTTTTCTCCTGTTGAAGCCACAACCCCCAACATCATCACAGAGGCTGGTCTTGGCGACTAACCTGGTACTGTTGTCAGCCTTACCAAAGCCTACCACTCGATCATTTTGCATTTTGTAGACTAGGTCAACGGTAAATGTATTTTCATCAGAGACGGTTGCGGTTGAGCTTTCGATCATTCAAGAATTGTTGACATCGCTGAAGACGGAGTTATTTTTGACGTTGAAATAGGAGTGGGCTATCAATTCTTCTAAGCGACCTTCCTCCAGCCTTTCGGATGGCCTTGCCCACAGTAGACCGATGTACATTCTTCTTCTTGGCGTACTCTGACATCTTCATCGTTGTGTTGACCTTAAAGGCCTCCATGATGTCTTCAGGCTTCACTTTGGTGTGTTTTCCACTCTTGGGTTTGTCCCCATCAGCCAAACGACTTCTGACAAGACAGACTGAGGCCTTGCTAACGTTTAAGGTATTCATGATGTTCGAAGTGGTCCTACCAGTGCGGATCAAATTGCCTATGACTGCTCTACTTGCCTCCATCTCAACATATACAGAATTTTTGTTCACAACATGTACAATGTACATCAATCAAAGGCTTAGAATCTAAGCTAATCAACAACAATCGGAACTTTAAGATTATTCAACAACACTTTTTCTACATCCGGTAGAATAATAATCCCATAGGAGAGAAGAATTGGCTAACTACGAACTGATTTTGGACCTCCCCCCTTTCTTTTTGTAGGAAAGTTTGCCAGATACAATAATGGTAACAACGTTTTTTTGTTTTGTTGTTGTAACTTAAGACCGGGCAGGAAAATTCTCAATTTTTTCCGTTTCTTTTTACTTTTCAAGCTAATCGACTAAAGCCGACACAACACTAAAAATATCCCCTAATTGTTAATGAGATAATGATGTATAATTGATGAAATATCATCTCTCTTTTTTCTTCTTAACTTTCATTTATGATCAATTCGGTTCGACTCACGTCGACACAGCACTATAATAAGTAAACTAAAATGACTGGTTTTGAGAATTACACTAATTGATGTATGTAGAGAGACAGGAAAAAGTATAACTTATACATAAATGAGATACATGACAAAAGAGTTATAGAAACAGAGAGATATACATGTATAGAATAATTATCAATTCTCAGAAACAATAACAATGCACCTCAACGTTTCAACAGATCTACATAGTTTGAAAGTCATATATAGAGTTGAGTGGTTTGTAAGGGGAAAACGAGCGCGATGAGAAGGCGAGCGTGAGACGTATGCTACACTTGAATTAAGACCCTTGTTCGTATCAACGGTATGTTACATGGTTTTGAGGAGTGGGGGAGGAAATAAATAACTGCTATAAAGCACGGCGATACCTTGCTAATAATAGAACATCCTATCTATTTTGTTATCAGCTGTCTAGTACATCGTTTCACTTAATACGTCCTGGTTATTTCAATATTTACTCTTTTTGATAAATCAACGATGTAATAAATTATTCTATTCTTATGCTCCATTTCCAAAAGAACAGCAATACAATTCCTAGTTGATTCCTCGTCGTATAAACTGACCATTTTATCATTTCTATGAATACATTTTTTATATCAAGTGAATGGCTGCACTTTTAATAAAATATACAGTAATGAATAAAATATTATGTATGATTTTAATATTATAAAATACAGGAGGGGCCCACATCAAAAGGTTACAAACACCGCGGAATTTGCATAAAGCCTTGTTTGGACTTATTCTGACTCCTTGCATAGTGCGGTATATTCCCCTCATATCGAGGTTTTTTATATAATTATAATAAATTACGAAAAACTATACGTATATTGAGATCAACAAAAAATTTTGCAGTTTAAAAAAAAGTATATATATACCTAAGTAATTCATTGTAAAAATGGTGGATAAATTTTAATTATTTAGATTATAGTATGACGTTGACTCCCTCTATCTAAACTAGGAATCTTTTGGTGAAATCCATATTCATAAAGTATATTTTTTTCTCTAGGAATAACCTAGACGCAAACGTACACACATTGAATTCAAGAGAATAACTTCTCCCGAGCGTGTTGTCCATGCACTACAGCGATTCCATGAAAGAACTTAAAGAGATAAATATCAGTTAGTATGATTGACATATCTGGCTAATTACTATATGATTCTGAAAAACGTTTCATAAAAGTAATATAACCGATTTATTTTTCTTTCTAATTCATAATTGCCTACTTAACGTGTTTAATTATGCGAAATGATACAAAAATCTACTCTCACATACCAACAGTAGCAACTCCCTCAAATTGGACAGCTGTAAATTTTTTAAATATTTTTCAGAAAATTAATTTTTTTGTGAATAGCTGTGAATTTTTGAATGTTTTTCACCAAAAGTTATTTTTTGTGAGTAGCTGTAGATTTTTGAAATTTTTTTTACAAAAGCAATAGTTTTTGGATAGTAAATATGGATTTTTTAATTTTTTCTAAATAACTATGATTTTTTGAAATTTTCCAGGAAAATATCCAAAAACCAAGTCCCCCTCAAATAAAATCCTATTTATTCTGATGACACTGACTATTCACAAGACTATGATTTAAATTAGCATGGTTAATTTCTGTAGCTGGAGTCGGACTCGGTACAAATTTTCCGACAACAGCTCTACCAAAAAAGGAACCGATTCTACCGTCCTGATTTAAACTTTATAATACATTTTTTAAACAATTTAGACCAAAGATATGCTGTAATGCTTACTGTAGAGGGAGAATTTAACACGCCAGCTACCAATTCAATCATTAACAGAAAAGAAGATGGAGCAAACACAACATTCGTTTTTTCTTTTCGAATTTGTAGAGATACAAACTACTCAACACCAAGTTTAATAGAAATAAAAGGTTAAACAGTCATGTAATGGGGCTTATAGAATTATTAATTTTTACATATCGTACCAACTGCTGGGCAAGTTAGGCAGATTTTGACAAAACACGCAACCTCTCATAGTCTATGACATCACTATTGCTAGAATTTTCAATTTCATGTGTCTTACCGACTGCTGAGTAAGGAAAAAAGCGTGGTGGAGTCAAAGCTCAGTTGTACACGCGTTATGGTATCGCCTTGAATCAACTCTTATCATGTAATATGATAGTGGTACCATATTTCAAGATATTAATATAAGAAGGAGAAACGGGTTCAATCCTATAAATGAAGTACGTTTTCACAAAAGCAATCTTATATTTTAAAAAAATCAAAATAGTGTGAGAAATTCCTAATGTATTTCTTAACTTGATATTTAAGTGGGGTTATAAACATAAAAAAATATCATAAAACCATTTATTATATCTTTAATTGACACAATTTCTTTGACATTTAGTTATTTTGTTAAAAAAATTACTTATTTTTGACACTGGAGAGTCTATTGGTTAAAAAATGCTGGATTAACAATTATTTAAAGTCCCCGATATTATGGTCTTCCAAATGTAGTGCACTAGTGGTATTAGGCGGCATTGACCGTAGTTAATAGTCGTCGACGATCATACAAAGTTTTTTTTAATAATATAGATCAGTGGTTCACAAATGGGGCTACGCGTACCCCATGGACTACTCGGAGGTACTACAAGCTTACTTGAGATTTTGAAAGGCTATTTTACATGTGGTACATAACTCAGGGGTGTCCCCAGGAGGTGGGCTAGAGGGGCTGAAGCTATTTTTATTTTTATTTACTAGAAAATTTAATGTTTGAATTTTTGTTTCAAAAAATGTACTATTTGAAATTTAATTTGATTTTTTGTGAATAGTTTTGAATTTTTAAATATTTCTCCAAAAAAAAAAAAAAAAGATTTAAAATTTATATTTAAAAAATGTAATATTTGAAATTTCATGTTTTGTATACAGCAGTGGGTTTTGAATTTATTTTCCAAATAAAACTTAATTTTTTGAGCATAGCTAAGTTTTTGAATTTTTTTATCCAAAAAAATTAATGCTTAGTGAATAGCAATGGATGTTTGATTTGTTTTTTTTCTAAAATATTTAATTTTTATCCAAAAACCAAGGAAGCTAAAAATGCTTTGTGTTTGAAGGGGGTACTTGATATAGATGATAGCACCCCCAACAAATCCTTAGTGCCTTACTTCTTCTTTTTCATGAGCAAGCTCACAAGTACATAGCTACTCACTCAATCCTAAGACATTCTCTCCTCAAGAATAAAAAAATACCACAAGAAAATTAGGGAAGAAAATTATGTACAAATCAATTGAAGACAATTATCAAATTTATCTAAGAGCGCTGAATCCAAAACTAATCTCCGTTTTTCTCTGTCATCGGAATTCTAAGAAATCTGGGATTATAGTGATTCGGACCTGTTATCGTTCAAAGTCATTTTTTAGAATCCCCAAATAATAACTGGAACAAAATCCTTGAAGATGCATATTTTTTAAATTATACATGTAATATTTGTCTTTAATATAACCTAGGATATTTCTTATCACTATGCATTATGAATAAGTTATAAGGGTCTAAAAAAGAATGTAATTTTTCATCATTTTTCAGGCTAAAAGTGAAAATATATCGAGTTCAGAACAAGATACAGAATCAAATAAAATCCCCTTTTTAATTATATAAAACATTTTAACAAAAGTTGTATTTATCCTATTCTTAATTTGGGGAATGTTTTAAGTGTAAAAAATGACTCTGAACGATAATAGTCCCGAATTACTATAATCCGGGATTTTTCAGAATTAAGATGACTGAGATCATTTTTAGATTCTGGGCTCAAAGATAAATTCATTTTTTGGCTTGAATTCATTTTAACAGAATGAGTGTTCCCCTGTGTAATAATAGCAGATTACGAAAAAAGTAGTGCTACGATTTGATGATACTTCTTATCAAATAGTAATTTTCCTACAAATAGTCTTAAACTACAGATTTAATACATATTATTCAATTATCGCATTATCATTAGCACTAGTGCTTCAAATTGTTTATTTAATTATTTTGTTTGTAACTTGTTCAAATTGTTTTTACACAACATATACAAACGTAAATTCATGAATTGAATTGCAAGGGGTTTTATTTATCTTTAATTGATGGCACTTGAATTAAAATAAATTACAAATATATATCTTAATTCAAACATGTCCATATTTGAAGACTAAATATTAAGAACAAGGTTCTTTTACAATGCTAGTTTTATAATGATGGCGGCTATTATACCCCTCCCCCCCCATATTAGTGGCAATGATGATACATTGATACTAACATCAGACTTCTACAGACAGAACTTATTTTAGTGGGCCATGTTAGTTTAGTCCACTAAAAATGATAGTGGTCTCAATCCGGTTTATGATTTTTTCACTAATACCTATGTATTTCTCCACCCTCTCACAATTAATTCACTTTGGTTGAATGACAACAAAGCATGTTTAAAGCAGACAGAGGGATAAAAGAATAAAAAATTAATTAAAAATATGTTATTGTAATTTTTTTACTATGAATGTTTTTATTTCTAAGGGGTTGGGCCCTACAAGTACATCACATATCATGTACAACATGTATGTACCTAATATAAAACAAAACATTAATTATTAGGATACACGCAATTATGACTATGTATGTACCAAAATATACAACCACTCAAAAAAGTAAGTTAGTGTTAGGAATATTTTGCTATCAATATTTATATAGATAGATAATCAACATAATCAGAGAGACACAAACAACCCATTTCAAAAAGTAATCTACATTGTGGGGATTTTAAATCCAGAAAATGTAAGGAGTTTGTATATTATTTTCTCAAATTAATTAAGCAATTCACAAATCGTTTGTTCTGTCATGTAGGGATCCATAGATACGTCAATCACTCAAACCAACCACCTCCAACTTCAATCTCCTGAAAAGTCCCGTGCTTCACACAAACGTGGCGTTATTTTTATTATTATTCTGATTTACCTCATTTTGAGTTTGTTCCAACCTTCAAAAGACAGCTGTCACCTTTTCATTACATTTATTATTTAGTTTGTGAACTATTGTGCTAAGTTTGAAGCTACTTTTGTTATTTCCGAAACAATTGATCAAAACAATTTTGTGTTTTAACTTTGCAATGCTTCTTGATGAGAAAAAATACAGTTCAAGCTAAGCAATGGCATGGAATGTTTTAGGGGACAATACTACATAAAGGGAATCATAAATAAATAATAATAACAATTTAAAAAAAAAAACAATTTTGAAAGGAAAAAACAACTTGTTTTCTTTGTTAACTCGGGACTTTACAGCCCATGTGTTAGTAGTCAAACAGGTTCAGATCCAGAAAGCTCAAGGAAGTCTGGAGCGCGTTTTTTTGCTCTTAGCACGCTCATGAGTCTTCCTTGTAGGTGTTCCCGACCCATCAGACTCCTTGAAAGCCTTGCAACATCGTTAAGTGTTGATTTGGTAACTTTGTAAACTCAATTATCTGTTTGGGCGAACACCCGAAGCATAGGGACACAATATTGACTGCACAGCGTTAGTATTCGGAGGACATATCAATGATTTATTTTTTATCTTATACAGTTTTGTCAGCTGAATCTAATGAGCACGCTTTAATAAACATAGATTTCGAGGTTGCCAAGATATGAAGTTTTAACTTTTTCCGGTTTTAAAATCCCCATCTTCAACAAATTAGTGGTGAGACGATTTTTCTTTCCGATTTGGTATGAAGTGGCTTTTCTAGACGGATTTGTACGGATATTTCGGTCCAGACCGTTTACTAAAATTTAATAGTTGCTTCCAAAAAATGAGATGAAGGATTTACATTACTTGGGATGAAGATCATGCAATACTTGAATATTCCATGGATGATCGATATATTAATGCAATAATTTTTGAGTTTCTTAAAAAAATTATTAAAATATAAGTATTCAGTGACATAATTGTAAATTTCAAATTATAATGCCCACAGTTATATTAGTCATAAATACATAATGACCATGTAATTTTAATAGATCATAATAAAATGATAGTATCAATTAATAGTTGGTTAATAGAATGACCAATGCTCTGATTAAATAATACAATTTAAGACGAAGAAATCGCCACTTGTACAAGTTGTAACTTGAATGAACAACATTTTTAACACCAAGGGGTCAATAATAAATTGTATTTCTGTGCTTTTGGGAACGGAGCATAGAATAGTATAACTAAAGAAGGGATGTGTGTAAAGAAAAAACTTAGTATAGCAATTAAAAAAAAGAAAAACAGTTGATGCGTGTGCACTTTCGTCTTTTTTGTTCATTATTTAATAAGTTGTGGTGTGTTAACATCTCCTTCTAATAGAAGAATATCAACCCATCTTTGGTGTGAATGTATTTAAAAATGCATATTAAAATAAGTATATATATATATATACATTAATGCTATGTTAAACGTAGAAGGCCTTCTTTTTTATAGTATTAATTCATTTTCTCCCTCCGAATGTTAAACAGACAGCTGATATGAACAAGGATCTTAATTCAGGTGTACCATATGTCTTGCTCCCGCCTTCTCCTAACGCTCTTACAAAAAAATACATCTCTAAGGTATAACGTATCACTTCGTTTATTTATGAAAAAGAATAAATTATGAAGTAGCCGCCATGACTTTTCATAAACGACATGATTATTATTATCATTTTATTAGAAAAAGGAAATTTTAGTCTACAATTTTAACCCGTGTATTAAAAATCGATCTCTGACCGAGTCGCAACACTAATATTTACCTATATATATATATAGTTCTGGACTTTATTTGTCTATAAAAAGAGTTGAAAGACTGCCAAAAGTTTGTTCTCTCTCTTTATCTCCCTTGCTTGATAATTATAATCAACATTTTGTTTATCCATCTATCTATCTAGTAAGTGAGCATATTATTATATTCATATATAAATACATTTATCTAAAATGCTTCAAGGTTGAACTTCAAAACATACTCCACATAATATGTTAATTGTAGGCATATCTTTTTTCCTTCGACTTCTTGAAATACATTCATATGTAGGAACATATCACATTTTTCTAAATACAGCAAACTACACTAATAAGGAGACATTATCTGTAGCACTGTCAACACAAAACCGTACAACAACGCCTAAAAGGATGTCATAAAAAAATATGATAACTATGTGAGCCATGGTCATGTCAGATGATATGTTATCGAGAGAAGCCATGACTCAATCAGCCTGTACCCTGAACCAATGTGATTTCTATTTCTCGGGAGGGATCGAGCATAAGGGTTGTGCCAATTATAATTCGTCTGTGGAGGCCCTGAAGAAGTCCATTATCCGTACAAAGCTGGATCTGCACGAGTCCACTCGGGCCTGCCAAAAGCCTCTCATTGTAACAATATAAAATCTTCGTACCAAGTTTGATCAAAATCGATCTGTAACTTAAGCCGTATAGAAGCAAAAACAAGACTTTTGTTCAACTTCGTTGGCAAGGTAACAATCTACAGATATTGGAAAAAAAAAAGTTTGTCGAGGCATCGTTCTTAAGTGTGTGGTAAATATCTTAAAAACTGTGTGACCACTTGCTCTAAGAAATAACAATGTTGCCACGAGGGTGTGAAGCGAAAGCTTTGTACTTCATTAAAAAAAGGAGTACATATTAGTGTTGAGAATCGGTCGAGGAGCAAATTTTTTTCCGGTTCGGTCATAAGTGATTTTTTCTAGACCAATTGGAACGGCGATTAGAGACCGTAAACCAAAGTTTAATCGTTTTCCAATCTTGGACCGATTTTTTTTTTCGATCTCAGCGTATGGACTAGTGATAGGACGATTAATCGGGATCGCGAATTGGAAAATAGGGTATTTTTCTGGAATCAGCATCGAGAAAATAATGTTAATTTCCAAATCTGATTCTTATTTATTACTGGTATTTAAATATTTATTACTTTTCTCAGGTAGGAAAAAATAGTCCCCCCAATTAAGAAATTATTCTTTTTACTAAAAAATTTAATATAGTGTATTTTTTTATTCAAAAAATTTAATTAACTATGAATAACATAGTATTTTTGAAATTTTTCTCAACAAAATTTAATATATAATTTTTTTGAGAACAGTTGGGGATTTTTGAAGACTTATTTTTTCAAATATCAAAATGCTGTGGATTTTAAAATTTATTTCCCAAAAAAATTATTTTTTTCAAGATAGCCATAGGTTTTTTTTTGAGTTATTTTTGAATAATTGGGGATTTTTGAAAAAAATTTCACTATAAAATTGTATATAAGAAATTTA
Source organism: Lepeophtheirus salmonis (assembly GCF_016086655.4). NCBI lineage: Eukaryota > Metazoa > Arthropoda > Copepoda > Siphonostomatoida > Caligidae > Lepeophtheirus > Lepeophtheirus salmonis. The sequence continues at coordinate 30,199,843 of NC_052131.2, forward strand.
ATATTTAGATTTTTTTCGAAAAAAGTACAAAAAACAAGCTCTTCCCTTCCCAAGTATATATATATAAAATCCTGTGGACGCCCCTGATAGCAAAATTGTATTTTTAAACTATTATTTAAAATATTCAAGAATCGTGAATTTTTAATAGAATTGATTTGGAATGGGCATCGTGTTGTTTTTTTTTTTTTTTTTTTTTTTTTTAAATCGTTCCATCACCAGTATGAACCAATTTTCTTTCTTCCCTGATTTATAAGACATATAATTTATGCAACAAATTACACTCATATGCTGTTATTGTTGGTTAATTTTCACAATTTTGAACCACAATTGACCTCATCAACAATTCATCTATAGAAATCAATCTTTACCGAATTTTAAATGAAACTGACCTAGAACAAACCAACCCCTTCCCATATCCAAAATTCTTTGTGAGTAACTCATGCCAAAAGAAAAAGGCCTGAATAAGTAGGAGTCTTACGCTAAAACCTAAGGAATAGTGAAAAAGAAGAAATCACACTTTGTTTTTGGGAAGAGGCCGTCCGGAAATGAGTTCCACGTTTTGGATATAAGAAGGCTAAAGAAGTTATGAAAACATGAGTAATGGAAGTTAAAGGAAATGCTTCTATAAATGAAGGAATTATTTGGATATCTTTGTCAATGCCTAATAACTCCGAGCATTGACAGGTACTCCCGCTGGTATATGTGGAAATTCTACAAAGCTCGAACTCATCCGAACTCGAAAACTTGATACTGTAACAATACGAACCTAACTCGAAAATTTGATACTGTAACAATACGAACCGAACTCGAAATTTGTTGCTCAAATCCAACACCACTATCGAATAAACATTCTTGAAGCATTTCCTAAATAAATTGACTTTATATTTAATCAAAAATTGATGCCGAGAGTAAAATATTATGTATACTTATAATGTTTGAAAGAAATCCTTTTAAATACATCCGCATTTTAATAGACAATGCATTCTTTCTACCAATGAACATTATCTCCACGTACGATCCTAAGCATGGAATCAGATAATTACGCTTTTGCGTCAACAGTTACGGAGTATATTATTCTAGGTATAAAATATGTAAAAGATACAGGGTGCGCTAACTATCTATGCCAGGGATGCCAAGACTTTTCATATTGTGACTATAAAAATATTTTTTTTCGTTACGTGTTACACAGAAAAACCTCTATATCATTTCAAGATTCGAAAAATCGATCAGGAACTTTTTTTCGATGAAGCCCAGGAGTGTCCACAGGACTTCTATTTTATTATTACAGACAAAAGAAATTTTTTGAGCTGAAGGCCCTCCAACCCACCACCTTCGGACAACCCTGAAGCCCACGTACATTATTGCACATTAACAATCCATGATAAAAAATGTCTTTCAACTATTCACCAGCGTGTCTGACAGAATCTTCTGTGTGTCAATAGTGACACACGTGTCTTAGTTTTGACTGATAAATGCCATCACTTTGGCGCACTCTCTTGGGAAAACTCGGGCACTTAGGAAGCTAATTTTTGTTTTTAGAGAGCTTGTTCAAATCTGCACCAGTTGAAAAAAAAATTGAATCAACTAACGAATTAATTGTCCCGTGATTTTTGGAAAAAGCACGGAGCCTTCCTTAGAATCAGCGCCGGAGGCGACAACCTGGACAAGCTAAGGACCATAACTAAATCCTCGCTCGACATGATTGCCAATGGGAGGACTTACATGTGGCAGCAGAACTCGCCTCCCTGCTACACTTCGGAAAAAAAAGTATTAAATAGCTCCACGACTATTAGCAACCGAACTCGCCTGATCTGAATCCGATTGATTTTTTTATGGGTGCACGATCAAACAACAAACAACAAAACCCTCTGCAAGACCATAGACGAACTTATAATTTGGATCAAGAAATAATTTGAGGTTTTTTTTCAAGGTACCAAGTGCCCCGTTCGCGCTTTTGGCCTCGTATAGAGACTGTAATTGAGATTAGATGTGATTTTATTCAATAAAATAAATTAGAATCTATCAACACTTCAGAATATGATTTTGTTTTTTAATCTGATAACTTTTTTGGAGAGAAAATTGCGTTTGAAAAAAAAATCATTTTTGCGGTAAGGATAGTTTGCCCACCCTGTATGTTATCAAAAGCAGTATGATTTACAATTGAGTAAATTAAGTGATTCAGATCAGGGTGATAATATACAGTAAGTCCCTGAACGCAAAAACAAGTTTAGATGATTTTTTTTTTTTTTTTTTTTCAAAAAATTGACTGTGGATTAAACTTGTATTCTTTGACGAATTATCGTCCATTTTCAACAAAAAAAAAAAAAATCAATCATTTGGGTGTGTCGTTAGATGTATATCAAGTAAAAAAATTAATTGGAATTTTCTCAGTTTCTTGATTTTTGTTTGAAATTATTTTTATGTTGACGAAACACAAAAATAGAGACAGATATAGACTTCATACATAAAATAAAAGTTGTTCAAAACTCTGTGTTACATAAGTAGGGCTATGTTTCATTCTGATCATAGCAGATTTTCCTGTGATCTGGAGGACAGGTATATTTTTTCGTAAATAAGTTGATTTTTTTTTTATAAAACAAGATAATCCATTCCCTGTGTCTCAAAGTTTTTTTAAGGGTTTGGGATGTAGATTCGAAAATGTACCAAAAAAAAATCTAAATCTAAAAAACGAATTATTTTAGAAACGGAAAAAGGGAGAACATATATTAAATACGAATTAAAAAAGGGTATTGTTAAAGAAGGAAGAAGAAGATTAGAAAGTTAATCGAAGAATGTATCTTCAATTTTCATTATGGTTGAAGAAGGAACATGGCAAGTCGGCAATGGCAATGACAATAAATAAATCACAGGGTCAAACATTTGAAAAGATTGCTTTATATTTACCAAAATCAGTATTATTACTTGGTCAATTATATGTATACGTTTTCAAGAGTGTCAAAAGGGAGTGGAGGAGGTTTGATTATATTTACATCAAATGGACAGAAAACAAGAAAAAATCTTGTATACAAGGAGATTTTACAATAGAAATATACCTATTATATAATTATAGTTTATAGTAGATCGTTTTAGTTTAGAACTTGAACACAAACAAACTAAATATAAATAAAATCTTTTTAATTGGCTATCTTTAAAATAGCGTGTTTGTGCTAGTAGTAATTAAAACAAAACAAAATGTCCTTGTAAATATTGTGCACAATTAGCAACCAAAAAATGAGATGAATAATTTTAAATTAAAGATTAACAGTTATTGGGAAGAAGATAATGTAATAATTGAATACTCAATGGATGATCGATATATTAGTGGTGTCTAAAATATAAGTACTCTCTGGCACATTATAAAGTTCAAATACCCACAATTATAGTACTCATAAATACATAATAACCATGTAGTTTTAATTGATTAAAATAAAAATGTAGTATCAATTAATAGTTCAGTATTGGAATGACCAATCTTATAATTACATAGTGTATTTTTAGACGAAGAAATTGCTGCTTGTACACAAATATATACTCTAATAAATAAGAAAAATGTGACCTCGCAGACTTAATATTAGTCTTGTAAAAAAAAAAAGGTTTTTTCCCTCAAATTCCTCTTTCAAATAATGATTCATAGGATTGATGAAATAGCAACAATGGAACACGTGCCACTGCTGGCACCTGGAGGCATATTAACTGGCAAACCCAAATTAGAACACATTCCCATAGTTTGTGTTTGTTTTTTGACCATTATTGTTATAGTGGACCACTCATTGATTAGAAATGTTGAAGTAGGCACTCCATGTCTCTAAGGTTGCCTACCCTGCTCTAAAGCTTTCGTATAAATTGAGACCTGTTAAAAAATATGAATTTGAGTACTTAATATAACTTCGAACTTGGGCTCCTCCTTCCAAAAGGATGCAAAGACGACGCAAATGTGGTTGGAAACTCATCTTCCCAACAGTGTGTTCTCGTAAAAAGATATGTAGCTCCCCTTCAGACCGGACCTGAATCCCTTGGATTACACAATTTGGGAGCAAATTGAGGAGAGGCCTGCAAGAATCGGCATATGGCTGTGGCTGAGCTGAGAACTGACATTAAGAAAGTGTGGGAGAGGATGCCTGCTGAGTACGTAAGAACACTGTGCAATACCTTTAGAGGACATATTGAGAAGGTAATTTTTACCCAAGGAGGCAGATTCGAGTCATAAAAATGAAGATAATATGCTAATCAATGAGTTTGTTCAAAAAAAAAATAATTCTATAAATATGCATATTTAAGCACTATAAGCAATATTAGATTAATTTTAAAAACTGTCCGAGAACTTTCTGTCAAGCCAGTAAATGATTTTTCCCCCTCCAGAGTATAGAATACATATATATATATATATTATACAGGTGTGCACTTCTAAAACTGAACACTCCTTTAAATTTTACGCCATGCACATATTCGTGATTTTATTGAGTTGAAACCGGTTTATACTTCGAGGCAAGGGTCTTGACTAGTTATAAACAAAACTCCACCAAAATCTAATTAGCAACAGTGAAACAACAGCCGATAGCATGGAGGCACGTCGAGTTGCAATTTTGGAACTTTCCGCGCGGGAAAAACTCCCACTGAAATCGCCAAGGTTCTGAACTGCAGCCACACCACCGTTTACAGCATGGTAGCCAAAGGGACTCCTGAGGCGACCAAAAGATCTAAGTCAAGGCCTCGAAGGTAGGACGAAATGGTTGCTACCGTGAAAAAGTCTGTCGAGGACAAGACAGGCAAGGTCGCCGTCAGCGGCCTCTCCAGGGAGTTCAACGTCAGCAAAAGGACCATGGACCGACTAGTTAAGAAATATCTTGACCTTAAGGTCTAAAAGAGAACCCCTCGTCAACCCCTCAAGCCTGTAGACAAGGAAAAACGCCTCGCAAGGTCGAAGATTCTTCTCAACAAGCTTAAGAAAAAGGACACACTCGCCTGATTGTTCGCCACTTGACTTCGCAGTGTTTGATCGTTTAAAGGGGATACTGTCAGGAGTCCAATACAAGTCCAAGGACCAGCTGAAATCTGCCCTCAAGAATACCTGAGCCAACCTCGACCAGAGCTTCATCGCCAAGTCATACAGCAAGTTCCGGTCCATGCTGGAGTTGGTAGTGGAGAACATGGGCGCCCATATTGAATAGACATGTGTCTAAGACTCTCATCTTTCATGTTAAATAAATAGATTCGTCGACCACTTTAAAAATTACAGAATTATTGAACTATTTTTTAAAATTTCAGAGTGTTCAGTTTTAGACGCGCACACATGCATATGCGTTGAAGTCCTTAATATCGTTCCCGTACCGGTTATTGGTAATTAAAAAACGTCAAAATATTTAAAACAGCGTTAACAAAATATATTTTTACTAATATTATACTTAAGTATATCAGTTTATAGGTTTAGTCAAGTTTTAGTATATTTAAAACACTTACATGTTTAGCCATTATTTTTAATTTATGCCTTATTAAAGTGTAAATTAGGCTTATTAAAATTATTGAACATGGACGTATCATGAAGTCACTATTAGATATCAACCAGTCACGTTATTTTTGCGTCCCATTAGAAAGCGCACTTAAAATTTAGGATGAGACCGAGCGGGAAGTAAACACTTTGTTACAAATGCATGGCTAACATGTGTCATTTTTAACTTACGATTCTCCCAGAGACCAGAGATGCACAGTTGAGTGAAGATGACATGCCCCTCTCAACCCTAATGATTATTTGAGTCGGAAAAGGGGGACTTTTTAGAAAAATTGTATTTGCATCATTCTGCACTTCATTTGCAGAGTGGGTCTCAACATACAACCCAATTTTTTTATGATAAAATGCCGTCGCAATATTTCTGATAGTCAAATATCTACGGACAATACTCATAATTTAATTACGTTCATATTAACGGGACTTTTATTCTGGACCACACTGTAAATTCTAAAAGAATCTAAAGTGTAAAATTCCTGACGAAACACGATTTTTGTATGAATTGATTACTATGCAACATTTATTAATATTAATAACTACTTACGACACACAACAATACATCTTTATATTGTAATTAAAGCTCATAAAAATAACTTCATGACAGCAGAATTCATCCAATTCAAAGCATAGTTATAAGAATAAGGAGTCAACATTCACAATTTAAAGATGAATATATTAATAATGATGATTCAAACATTTAAAAATGCGGATATCAAATTCTAGAAAATTCCAGAAAAAAATAAGATATAATGATTTTCCGCAAAAAATTAAGTATGAAACACATTTGTACTCTTCAAATAATGATAGTTTTATACTTTGGTTGATCAAATATCTTTAATAGTACATTGGAACTACCATAAAAAAACATTTTTATAGATTATATTTAAAAGGCCAAAATATCAGGTCCAAATAATGTCTCATAAATCAAATGAATGTTTTAAATTATAGTCAACCTATCCCAGACATCTGAATATAAAGCCCATAATTGACGGAAATATGTTTATAAAATATTAAGTTGGAGCATTGATGAATATACAATCAAAGGGTTACCCGGCGTTGCGAAGGAGGGAGCGGGAAATAACATTGACAATAGTCAATATACGATTTATTCCTAATGTTTAGAGCCCTTTAGTGCGGGCGAGCATTATGATATAGCGCCTGTATATTATATGAAATTGATTATTATGAATTCAAAAATAAATAAATTGTGTCATAAAATTCAAATAACATAACAAGATAAACGAAGGAAAAGTTAGACTAGATGAGCAGTCCATCTTTTATTTTTGTCCAAAAATTATCAAATTAAAAAAAGTGAAAAAAACAAAACAAGTTGTAAATAACATTTATTGGCATTGAAAAGAGGAATGCAAACCTACCAAGATATTTTTCAACTTTCAAAACCAAAAGAAACAAAAAAATGGAGAATTATGTCGTTGAGGCAATAACCCTCAATGACTGGTTCATTTTTGCAAATATTGCAAAAATCATTTAATAAAATGTTCCAAAATAGAAAATACTAAATCATACAGTATGGGTTTGAATTATTGGGTCCAATTTCTTTTTAAAAATTGACGTTTGATGAAAAAAAATTATTCAAAAAATGACAGACATATCAGTAAAAAATCAATTTTTATTCGTCAACTTCATATGCAAACGAGTTTCCCGATTTTATTTACGAATCCAATATTTCATCGGAAATCCCATATCCCTTTTTTTGCACCTAAAAAAAAGTGCAATTTTCCCCGATTTTTTTTTTTTTTTTAAACACACTTATTCGTATAGTTGTTTTTGGAGACACCTGTCACTTTTTGACTTATAAATCAACCCCCAAACACTTCTCCTTGAGGTCCAAAAAAATTGATGTGTTAAGGGGAATTGAATAAGCCCCTCTAATATCCCCCCTCCCCCCCGCCAAAAAAAAAATCCAACACTGACCAGTTTTATGTAGAGTTTCAGCCTCCTAGGCCCAACGACGTGTGCACCAATAAATGATACACACACAAACAAACTGTATTTTATATATATACAGATTAGAGAAGAGGTTTTAACAGTCGAAGGACTTTGGTACATACAGGAATCTAGGGTAGCTACATACATTAACTAATCTTAGTACAGATGCATGTGTTCCCATTAGTAATCTTCAATGTAGCCTCCATTGACTTTAATAATATCTTTGATGTACTGTTGGAAGCTCTGACAGGTGGTAATGTAATTCCAATGCTCATCAACGGAAGCCTTGCGAGCTTCAAGATTCAGACTCCTTGTCCTGCAGGCCCTGGCTCCGACATGTGGAAAGAAGGAAACGTCAAGTTGATTGGCATATGGTGATCACATTAGGATGTTGGTCTACAAAAAGGACTGTGTAACCTTCACTGTACGTGCCAGTATACCATCATGTTCAAGCTCGTCTCGATGCCAATACCGTCATTAATGGCCTTCTTGACGTTGTAATTTGTCAGCCTGCTTTCCTTACATTAAGTTTCGGATCTCTGTTGTTGTTTTTTTCCGTACAGAATACGGGTTGGCCCATTGAAATCTTACCCTTACTAATTCAATAACTAATTAAGGTTGAGTGATATAAATTAATTCATATTTCGATATATTTAAGCATAAAGGATTAGTTATAAAACGAAATAACCTGAACTCTCTAGCTTAAGTACAAGTCGAGAAAATGATACTTGAACGTGATCGATGAATTTACTTTTGCAGACTCCAAGTTGTTGGGCTACACCTTTGGGTACATGTCGAGGGGAAGGTCTGCAGTGTCCGTCATCCAAACACTAAGGCCCTCAATGCTACTTTCAGTCCGCCCTAGTACGCCATAACAAAGAAATACATCCACAGTGTTTGTCAGGACTTACGCCTGACAAACGCTGTAGATGTCAGTGGATGGGAGAAATCATTGATTTTATTTTTCTTATTCCCCTCTTTTTATATAAGTTCCAATTTCAACAACACACCCGGTAGGGAACATGGACGGAGGGGATCAGAGTCACTTTTGTAGATGGGGGAACTTGGTGGATGTATTCTTCCTTCACCAGCATTATCCTCTATTTATGGCCTTCCACCATGATTCCTTTATTCAGGGGTTCCGAATAGTTCACTATAAACCGATGATCCCTTGTTCTCCGGGACAGATAACATAAATAATACATTTGATTGAGTATTTTTTATTTACCACAAGATATTAAAAAATGCTATAAGGCTCCACAGTGATGAAAACTGTGGGTTAGTAGTTCAATGATAGTTCAATGTAGAAGGTAGTATAGTTATACATAATGATGTAAATCCGGTGTGTTTTTTAGCTAGTCAGTTAATTCGTAATGGGTAATATAAAAAAGGAATTTTCTTTTTCTAAGCAGTTATCATTATTATTTAATTCCTGAGTAGTGAGCATCCTTACCTAAAAAGATTCATGTATACTCAAAACCGGATTGAACATCCGTGTGCTCATAAAAGACAGAGCATAACCTTGAGGATTTGTTTGGAGGTCTTATAATTGCTGGTCCTTGTTGGACCCAGAGTAGAATTGGGAATAGACATCAGAGTAATTCTAGCTAATGACCTTGTTAAATCCTGTTCTCCTTCCTCTTTTGTCATCATCTAATGAAACGTCATCAGAATTATTCTTTCTCTACTCCATAACATTCTTCAAATTGTCAGGGTTACCATGTTGTTTTTCGTTTTTTCTTTACATGTCCATTCTACAGTGGATTTTCATCACTGGAGATATATTTAATAAGATACATATTTACAAACAGCAGATGGGAATGCGGGTATCTCTTTCAGTATCCCCACGGATACTAATGTGGTATGTATTGAAATTACCCTTGTAGATATTTATAAAATAGGGAATATATGCGAATGCAAACATTCGATACACTAATCGATCAAAAATATCATTATATTAATCGTTTTAAAAAAGGAGTGTGGTATTTGTATTGAAGTAAATTTGCATACAAAAAAAAATAATAACGCGTTCCACATTCATTAAGAGGGATTTTTTTATTCAATGAATTTAGTTGGGGAGTAGAAATAGTAGATTTATTAGCATATTTTTTTTTCAGAATCATCAATTAGTTTCAAGTGATTAATAGATAAAACACTTTTCATAATATATATTACATATACAGTACAATATATAACTTTTCTCAGAGTCGTCAAATTATATTATTGCGAACAAAATACATTTACATACAATTGAAAAATAAAATAAAATTGCATGAGTTGTAAAAAATTGCAATAAGGAATCAAAACAAATTTTCAAAATATATATTTTTTCAACAGGTTATCGACATCATTTACTAAGGAACAGGATGAATTAAAAAGATAGAAAAATATATGTAACTGTATATAGATCAATATGATCACACTAACACATCCCAATCTCTCATCATGTGATTAAATATTTAATAGGGATGTTACTCAATCAAATGATTTGCATAACTAAATCAGCACATAATCACTTGCTCTCTATGGAAATATAGAACAACGTAGTTTCTCACCACAAATTGATTATCGTAAAAAATGGTTTGACTAAAAAAATACATTTAAGTGGACGAACGGACTGAGAAAAACATTTGTTTAGATTAAAAGTGCGTTGTTTGAAAGTTACAAAAAGCTTTCCCTCTTGCAAAAATAAGTGTAACAGAAGAATCTTGGCAAAAATATGAAAAGAGATGAGGTAAATTGGATTCTGGGCCAAGAATTTAAGCAATGTGAATCTACTATGACTGAGGGAGAAAGACTGAGGATTTTGTTCGGACATTGTCATGAGGGGGGGGGGGGCAAGAGAATCTCTGAGAGGAAAAAGTGGTTGGATCTTGAAGAATCTTTCTTCTTCACTCTACTAGCCCTCTTTTTCTCTTACTTTCCTATGTAATACTAAGTAATAATTATGTACATAGAAATGATAGGTAATATTGTAAAAATGAAGGTTTCAAAATATGCGCGAGAATTCAAATTTTCCCGCCCAAAATGATGCAAAAAAAAAATTAATGAGGGGGGAAGAATAAAACATTACCTAATTCTCTGGAAGAGGCTCCCTCTGTCCTAAAACTGCATCCAGGGAAAGAACCAAGTAAAGGCACGACAGGCAGCGAACCAATTATGATTTTTAAATTATAATGATGGAGTCACTTCATAAATAGGCCTCTTTGAGTCATTTGGTTCAAGAAAGAATCCATTCAAATGACAAATCTCTTCGTTCCTTCTGTTGCTGTTTTCCTTCTTTTTGATAATATTATACTTTATACTATTAATTGTTGTAGTAACACAAGGATGAGATTCTCGTATTTTGTACTTCAGTTTGTTTAGGCAATAAAAACTCTACTTGATAACTAAGTCACGAGAATGAAGATAAAAGGTGCTCTTAGGATATAAAAAACTGAAGACACACAAACACTACTAGGTCTACTAATGAGGCACAATTAAAAGCTGGATATCCTTAGGTAAAATCAACAAAAAAATAGAGGAACACTAAACTAAACACAAAAAGTCAGTCTCGTATAAAAGAAAAACAGAAGAAAATTTAGTGAGAGGTTCAGTGTGTAAAAGAACATGGGTAAAAGAAGGCATAAAGAGAAAGACACGAGGAGAGAGAACTACTTGCAAGGGGACGAGGCGAAAAGGAGGAGTAAATGCAGAAGCAACAAGGCGGGAGAGCTAGAAAAGAAGAAGAGAACTGTTCCTACACTGCTAGTTTACTCCTTACACAGTCACCAGAGGGGGAAGAACCTGTGCACACAGGCCCAATACTATTATTTATTACGTCAACAATCAATCCATGCATCCAAAATGTGTATTTACCTTAACATGAAGAACGATATTTTATTTTCGTAGAATATTTCACGAATGTTAAAAGGATAAAATATTATTATTTCGGCATTGAAAGGAGACAACGAATTACATAAAAGTTTGTTTATTTTAAGGTATTATAAGAATTTTCGTCGGTCAATTTTATGTCAATTTAATTAATATATAAGATATATGGGAGATTGATCTGTCATTGATAATCAATAATTTAAAAGTATAAACTATTCATAAATATATAAATCTTATCACATGCATAGGTTAATAAAGACTATTTTTTGTTATTTCAAAAATGACTGTTAAAAAAAATATATTTTCCCTATTTTTCTATTTGAGGTGTTTGACACTCTAGTTTTGAAAATGTACATTTTAAATCCCATCAACCACATCAAAGGTTCAAACATTATTTTTTCTTTCAAAGAAATAATGATTAAATCCAGGATCTATCATACTTGCAACAACATATTTGTGAGTAAAAAAGCATTGCTTTCACTAAGGATTTCACGGATAAAAAAATATAAGGAATTCTAGAGTCGTCATCATTCAAATTTCAACCAGAAAAAAAGCAAAATAATCCATCATGGAAGAGGCATCGTCGTCATCAACTAATAAGGAAAGGGGTAACAAATAGATGATCCTGGATTATCACGATCATTGCAGTAGATTCAAACAATTTTCCGCCCTTTTAGAAATCTCTGGATTTCCAGCCATGGCTAGCTTAGCCAGAGGGGAGCGACAATATTGAGAAATGAGTTTCAGTCGATCCTTACTCAACTCAGAATCACTTAAAACCTGTTCAAATAAGGATACCAAGTGGAAAATGGCAATATCATCAAATTGTGTGGATGTTTGAAATAACTCCGCGGATTTTTTGACAAAATCATCTGCACAAACATCGGAGTGGGATACCATTTTGTTAGAGAGGAGTCCTGGATGGATTAAGAATATATATATTTATTATTTATTAGTAGCAAATTCGTTTCCCGGTCTTATCTCCTTACGCTTTATGTTACTAATGATGTGGCTTAAATGCGAGTCTCCTGATTTGATGTCTCGGAATATCTGGAACATGGGCTCAAGGACACTACTGTTGTTATTATTATTGTTCGCAAGAATAGTTGAGTTATAGTCGATATTATCTTTTTCATCAAGTGTATTGTTGAGGTCCACAAATATTTTGTCCTTGGGTTTCCATTTAGATTCTAGAAGAGAATTGTGTAGAATTTCCATATTACTTTCATTCAGAAATTGGTTGCTATTATTAGGAAAAGAGGAAGCAAGTTGAAGATCTCGAAACGTGAGATCATGCCGGTAAGATAAGTGTGGATATACACTTCCATACGTTGTTTGGTTTGCGTCAGGGGTAACTGGACAATTCTGGAGAAAGAAAATTGAGTTTAAAAAAGACGGCAAATACATTTTAATTAAGAATTTTCTTTTGGAATGAGCACCTCGTAGTTGGAATATGGAAACCAAGTTGAATCAAAAACTCCTCTAACAATGGGGGATGCTCCTTCTGGGTCTTCTGCATTCAAAGTCTGATCAAGAGAAGGAATGTTGATAGTCCCTCTCATAACAACATTGGAAGGTACAATCGGAGAATTGGGCGGAGCAAAAGTCATATCGTGTTCATCATCTTCCAGAGCAGATGATGTCAAAAGAGAGTAATTATTTACTGATGAACCACCCTCAAAATCTATCCAGGATTCATTAAGGTCCCTTCCCATCATTTTTGAAAACTTGAATCAATCAATAGGAAGCTCAGGATCCTCCAAAACTCCAGACTTTTTTCTATTAAAATCAAGCAAAGCCACTTGTAAAAAGAGAGGAAACAACAAGGGATCAAAGAATAAAGGGTCAAAGGAAAGAGATTAGCTGGTCGTCAACAACTTTGGACCAACTTGACAACCTCATTTCAATTCTAATTCAACAATCATCATATAATCTCATTTGGCGGATTTTGAAGACACGTAATTTATGATGATGGAAGACAAACTGACACAATCACTCGCCACCTTTTTATGTTCTTATATTATAATTTATAGGTTCTATAACTTACCCTAAATATTTACTATTAATTGTGCCTCAGCTAGCTATGAGCTAATGTTTTAAAAGAAATACTTATGTTGAAGTGCGAACCTATAATTTATGATATAAAAAAATGAAAAGGCGGGTAATTAGTAATGGATTCTCTACAAAAAAATAAAAATTTGTCAGATCGGTCTTTTATGGTAATTATGTCATTTCAGCTTTTGAAGTTTTATTATAACCTCTTTAAAAGAAAAGATATTCCTGAAGTTTAAAGAAGAAGACTTTAAACTTAAGGTATCTCACACATAGAATATATTTGGCTAGAATGTATAAATTATAAAACTCAAGTATTATACGTTCTAGTTATCATTTTCTTCAATTCCACCTAGGAATGAAGAAAATAAAAAGGTAGCTAGTTAGGATTGAAGGACTAATTGGACGATAGATCCTTTGCTGAAAAAGATGGGACCGTTTAGAAAATTGACTGAAAGAAGGGGAGACTGATTAGGAATGCAGTTCCAGGACCGGTGTAACACTACAGCGAATATGTCTTGTTGCAAATTCTCAAAGAGGCAAAAATGTACAGGTAAAGTTGCCGGTAGCGAAAATGTTCGTGACAAAATTACCTAGAACAATTATAGTGATCAGAGTTTGAATTTATTTACACACCTGCACATCACTAATTTTGAGGCTCCCTTTATACAACAAAACCTCTCATTAGCTATTTTACTATCATAACAATCCCTACTCAGTATTTATATACTGACAGTATTATTAATAATAATTGTACGTCATTTCTATACTCTTGAACCATTCTGTGAAAATGTCCGAATATAGTATGGTCAACACCTCAAGCCTCAAATTAAAGGGGGTCTCGGATAGCGGGAAAATGTAAGTTTAGATTATTATTTAAATATTCACACATTTGATATTACAATTATTAATAAACATATTTTTTTTTTCCAGAAAAAAGAAGAGTAAGGTAAGATTGGATATCCGTAAGGTCTGTTTCTCATGTTATGCATGCCTCAAACCCTTTTGAATAAGGAAGTTATCATGGTGTCAATTTGGAATTGAATTTGACATAGTTTGTAGCAAATGATGCAAAAGCAAGCCACATAGGTGGATTTTATTCAAAATAGATTTTAATCGGGTATGGTCTATCCTTTTGCCAGCACGTCTCTTTATATCGTAATTGGAGACAGTTAATGTGGAAAGTTAAGAATCAATCATCGTGACCTGTATATAATTTAATAATAAGGAAAGAACTTCGCTAAGCGAAGTGAATTATATATTATGACACTGAAAGAGACGGATTTGCACGCTACGACTCCCGTACGAAGTTCCTGAAAGTAATTATATTGTCAGCGTTCACGATAGATACAAAAAAAGGAGTGATACTGAAAGAGTGTTTTTATATATTATATTTGATATACTTTCCAAAACCAAGTATGTAAAATATGAAATGTAAAAACACTCTTTCATACATTAAATCAAAGAATTACAAAATATTACTTGTAATGATTTTGCTCCAGACCCTCGACATGATGAGTACAAGCCAATCATGTAGCGGTCCACTCAACCTCCAGGCTCAGTTCATGGGTCGACTCCGAGTTCCTCTCCCCTAAAATACCATAAGAGACGAGCTCATCTTCCTCCACATAATGAGATATTTCTAAGGTGATAATTGTCCGAATAATTCGGAAGGGTCGAGATGCTTCTCCTCCTATACTCTAATATTATAACATTTGCGTAGCTTCGCTTATGATTAAAAGGTTGCAATGATTTAATTTTAACTTTCCGCTTACGTTGTCTCCAATTTCGAGATATAAAGAGAACATATCGTGGGGTGAGAGCCAAATTGTAGTAACTCAAAAAATTACTTTTGATAATTAAGAATATAAAGTCCATACTTTCATAAAGAAAAATGGTGTTTTCCAATTTTTACAATGAAATTCATTTCAACACTCTGAATTTCTCTGTTTTGAAGTATTCGCATTAAATATTATACTTTAAGGATGACATATAGGCACGAGAACATTAAATTGCATTGTAATTGACGAAGACGCCTAAGTAGGTATTTTTAATACATAAAATGAACAGATTTCTAATGAATCTTAATTAAACTCCAACAATTGGGTTTATAAATAAAAAAAGACATAACTCTTGCATTGAATAATGTTTTATATCAATGATAAACAGTGATAATTAAATTAAATCAAAGTATTTTCTACTGATTATCCCTCAAAATGTTTAGATTTGTAGTATGTTCTTTTTTTCTTATGAATTTGGACGAGAAAAGTAGAATAGTTAATTATGCTCAATTAATCATCTTTTATTTTTATTGGTAAATTTATATCGGAGTATATTAAAGTAAAAATAAATCAAATGAAGCCTTTAAGCTACAGCTAATGTTCTTTTTCATCTCATGTTCACTCCAGAAATGGGAATATTAAGCAAATAATTGACCGAAATATGTCAATGAAATTGTATTAGGTCCTTAAGTACAAAAAATAAGTTTGAAATATTTCACTCTTTGTTCACGATTGCTTTTGTATTGACGTATCACATTAATTTTTAAATCTTATTTTATTTATTTATTCTTTTAGAAGAAGAAAAAGTCCAAGGATCTGCAGCCTTCTTCCTCCAAAGGCGACATAGAGCCTCAAGACCCTCAAGAAGGAGAGACTGATGAGGTTCCATCAACATCATACTACAAAGGGAAAACCAAGTCGGAACTACAATTTTTAAAAAGAAAAGAGAAGCTAGTAAGTAATTATAATTATGTCAATTATATTATTTCTCTAAAAGATGGGTATTGTACAAGTTTTCTTGCTCCTCTGACGAAAATTTGGGGATGAAATTCACGCTCACAATGGAGTGAAATCCCTCTGTTAGTTGAGGAGGCTCAAATTTATTAGTGTACTGATTAAATAGAATTTCGTTGACCTTGGCGTGTTCCTCTCCGATGAGCTCTCGAAACAGGTTGTTATGTCGAGCATGGGATGGATTCGTGTTCATAACAAAGCATCGAGCTCTAACATCATCATACTTTGCTATTATGTTGAGGTACTTGGCGCGGGTTGCGGCCTCTGGATGCGTGTTATCAACAATGACGCTCTTTCCGCTAGATAATGCATTTTGAAGAATTTTGAGAGTCTTCTCCCTATTTCCAGAAACGTCATTGCTTGCGTAAACATAGTTTTTAAAATACTTTCGCGCAAAGAAACTTTTACCCGAGCCCTGCATTCCAACCATCATGATGACTTCTTGGGTATTAACCACCTCTAGTTCTGAATCATGAGGATCCAGTAAAGATGAAGGTTTCTTAAAATTATAGGGATCAAAGCTTGGCATGGTGTAATTTTCTGTTGGACGTTCACCTAGGAAATGTTCTTCCGGAGTGTGGAATTGAAATTCTATATTCAGAGCGAATAGACGATCAGAATTGGAAAAATCCTTTTTCTTCCCAGCTTTCCAGCCCTTGTCCCTCCCAGCAGCATCCCCTACATAAAAAGAGGATGACTTATCAATTAATCCACCATTGTACCGGGATACAAATATCTCCCATAAACCAGTGCGAGGCTTACGAAAGAACCCTCCAGATGATGTACAGACTAAGACGGCCACGGGGATACCAAGTCTTTTAAGGAATATGTTTTCAATTTTAGTCACTATGTCAGTCAAAGACGTTTTCCCTTTCGCCACACCGGCTTGATTCGTGTAAATAACTATTTTATATCCTTCCTTCACCAAGGATTTAAGCTTTCCAGGAACTGTAGGATAAATGATTTGCCAGTCATCAGTGTTTTTGGGGAAAACATTTCCACTTTTAGTGGTTATGATTGTTCCATCCATGTCGTAGACTGCTAGCTTAGGATTAGGATCCCTGGCGTTTGGTGTGATCATGATTTGCGCTTCATTTTTATTAACTTCGATCCACTCTCGTTTATCATTGGACTGGAGAGTTTTGAAAGTAGGCTCCTTCATAAGTGAATCTAGTTTCTGTTTTTTCATAGGAGGAGCTGAATCTGAAATTGTATGATACTAATTAAAATATGTATTTTCTCATGTTAAAGAGCATTTTCCCGTGACATCAGCATTGGTGATAAGGGCCATTTTGGGGCCTAAACAACCAAGTTTTATACAATAGAAACCCTTTTTTTCACGAATATAACTAATGAACTATTGGATATTGAATTTTGAAATTTTTTTCCCAATAGCTATAGATTAAAAATTAGATTTTGATTTTTTGAAATTTTTTTCATCAATATGGGACCAACAAATTAAAGGACTTAGTGTCTATTAAAAATTCATCACTTTATTGCCTAGTTTTATCACATATCAGACCCTAATACATGTTCAAAATATGTTATTACATAATTGTAAAATCTTATTTCCATATTGAACACAATAAAATAATTATACAATGATATTGATATTTTTCTCTCATATCCTAATTTTCCCGTCCCTAATCGATCAACAAAAATAAGTCGTGCAAATTTATACATTTTTAGTACATATTACTTCAATTGAATTCAAATATCACTCTTTATCGTAGGCAGTAAGTAGTATTTTCTTATTCCTAAGCTCATTTGATGTAGTTTCATCAAGATTTATTGCAAGTTTGTTCATTTTATGTAGTAATCATATCAACTATGAGCCCCAAAGGATGCTGCAATTATGACGTACGTGAAAACGCTTTATACTAACCTTGACCAGGTTCGTCACTTTCTGGCGGCGCTGGAGTAAAAAGACACATAAATTTATAGGAATGAGGTAGAAGTTTAAAGGACTCTTTATGTTTTAAATAAGTAACTTCTCCGTTCCTAAGAAGAAAACCTCTGGCCTCACTGGGATTCCCTCCAACGACTTCCAAACGAATGGAATAGTCCTCATAATTGGCAACCAGAGATATTTGCTCACGAGATAATTTGTGATCCCTTATCTTTGTTAGGGGACCTCTTCCTAGGGTTACTCTCTCCAGATCGGGGAGATGAATATCCGGGATGGTCTCGGATATACCACGAG
This sequence comes from Lepeophtheirus salmonis, assembly GCF_016086655.4. NCBI lineage: Eukaryota > Metazoa > Arthropoda > Copepoda > Siphonostomatoida > Caligidae > Lepeophtheirus > Lepeophtheirus salmonis. Next base: position 30,218,219 of record NC_052131.2, read on the forward strand.
CATAACAAGTCAGGGCTTTACTCATTCTTCATACGTTAAATTCCCCAGTATTCGGGCATTTTATTTACACCGCTTCAACTAACAGCTTGAAGGCAGCTTGTCTTCTTAATTTCTTCAACGTTGCTCTATGACGTCATTTTATTTATATACTTGGGATGGCGGCAAACGGGTAGGGGTACGTTCAAACTTAGGGAAAGATCGAGTTGGTCGCCACCAGGACCGTAAATATGATTCTTTGGAGGGAGGTGGTTGTATAATTTATTTTTTTTGAAATTTTTTCGAAGGATATCCCATTTCTTAAGACTTTTTTTTGGAAAATGGGACATTCATTTTTCCCCCTAAAAAATAATATTTTTTGAAAAAAGTAGAACCTTTTTTGGGACCCTTTCGCTAAATCTGTCAATTGAATCACATTTTTTTAGAAAGAATTTTGTATGAACAACTTGTGTAGTCATAGTAATGGGGACATTCTGACCTCTTTATTACTTCATATATTTTTAATGAGCATCCATGACTTTGCTTTGACCTGATATTTAATTAAGTTGTAGTTCAAAAATTATTTTTTCTTATAATTTAAGGTCTATTATTCTAAAATAATTGAACACTATGAAAGATTTAGAACCAAAATATCGCTTATGTTGTTAGTACGATATAAACTCATCAATGTAAGTATGAAGCTGTCAATTACAAGATTACTTAAGGATTGAAAATTTAAAAATGATTTTTCCTTGTTTGCAAATCACATAAATGGAATTTGCCACGACACTTATTATGGATATTCTAAGTATTTATAGATATAACATCTATTTTAAGGAATAAGTGCTAAAATAACCCCATTTCCCCAATATATAGCACTTGCCCCATATATCTACTTTTCAGATTTGTTAAATGTCTTCTTTTTTTTTTTTAAATGTACTTACCTTATATGTGTAGGACATATAATCTTTACTTATTATTATGTTTGTAGGATTTTGGAAGGATTAAGAAGAAGGCAAGCGTTTCCCACAAGGAAAGAGTCGAAAAATTTAACGAGTATCTCAACAATCTCTCAGAGCATTATGAGCCAGCCAAAGTTTCATGGACAAAATAAGGATAATATACTTCGATCTTCCATTCAAATAATTGTTTTTTTCCTTTCTGTAAAATAAAATTGTCAACTCCATGGGTCTGTTTTTTGTATTTAGAAACAAAAATTGAAGGATTCTCAAATATATAAATATTATATACGCAATTGACGCAGAGCTTTCTTGTATAATATTTTATGTACTTGAAATAATGACAGATATTATCTAATCAAGGCTGTCGGAATAGAAGTGACATTTAACCTCCTTATGCTATGTTTACTACTTTAGAAAATATTTTATACATTAGTGTTGTGGTTAAGATCGATACCAAGACTTTAAGAGATCGAAACCAAGAGGAAACGAATGATTTTATATTTGTTTTGGGATTAGAAAATTTTTAATCTAATTAATTTAAGTCTTCTCAACTATTATGAATTATAAGCATAGGTACAGTTAGACAAGTTCAAATCTATGCTTTGGTCGGAAATTTTTAATATTTGAAATTATTAAAATGAAGCCACCATTTTGAGAACCCACGAGAGTAATGTTTTGTCAGTCCTTATTTAGGACTGGAGACTGCAGTCACGTGTAGTTTAGTCTCGACCCAGTCCAGTTTAGTCCTGCATATCATTCCTAAAACTTACAATGTTCGGTCCTTGATATCGTCAATCAGCTTTATTTCTTCTGTTTTTATCGGTTCACGTACTGCCACTCCGACAGTCTTAAGGAGCGGTCCTTGGACTGTACTGGACCGAATAATTAAGGATACAACGCTACATGATGGCACATATGATTATTATTAATTTCATATTCCTATTTAGTTTCATTAATTTGGGTCCAACTTCGACACCATAGGAGGGCCACTTATTTTGCTCAAATATTTGGACATTTTTTAAATAAAATACCGAATATACAAAATTAATTTCCTGAATATTGCTAATATTGTCTTAATGGCCGCCTCTTGGTCTACTCCGCCTAATTACATACAACACTCACAAGCAAACGTGAATTTTGCAGTAAACATGCCCCCATTTCACCCTTAATATTTATTATTTGAATATATATATTTTATATAATTACAATTAATATGAAATAAAAAACTACAAATTTAAAACTCTACCTATTAGAAGGTTCAGATTAGGGCCGCTAGTTGCGTTGGTCTTGATTTTATGTAGACTTATACTTTTAAGGATTTGAAAAAAATGGTGTTGAAATAATGATTAAACATTTTTAAATTACGAGATTCATTAGTAAATAATGAATCCTGTGAAATTGAAGTATTTCTTTAGATATTTCCAAGATAAATAATCCATTTTAAGCCAGTCCTCAATTTTCATCATTAGCACTACTATTAATTTTTTAGAGACCACGGATCCAGTTTTTTAGAATTCCAGTACCCAATTCGACCTGCATTAAAAATAATTAAATACTAATAGTATATGATGAAAAAGCTAATTTACAATATTATAGAGTGTTACATAGTATTTTTATATTAATTTATATAAATCAAGGACTTTGATTCAGTGTATATTGTGGAATAGCGTTAGTAACTTGCATTGTCCGAAGTTATTAGGCACTCACGGATAGACACACTGATTTAATAATATAATATAACTCCCCAACAATGTTGCTCATGGGCACACTTACACGAATTGACTGTATACTTAGATATTCCTCCCTCAATATTTATAATTTAAAAATAATTAAATGAAACTTATATTATGGAATAATTTACTGGAAAAATAAATATTACTTTCCATTGGTTTAAAACCCCGAGAGAGAAATCCTAATCACAACTATTTGTACTCCCTTTGCGAAGTATTTAACCTCCGGAGTACTCTCTTTCTGCTATATATATTCAATAACTTGAGACGCAAATGCGTCACGATACTTACTTAGTATATAAAATACATGCACATGACTTGTTATTTGTGTGCTTTCAAATAAATAATATTTTTTGTTTTTTTTTGTTTTAGAAGAGTCTTGTGATTTCAGAACACACTATTACATGATATTGTATTATGGAGTATAACTTATTGAGCAGCTACATTTTGACATACAAATAATGAATAATGCTATTCTCGGTGTTGTACATTACTGTGAATTCCATGGACCTCAACCCATTTTTATAACAGAGTCTGTCCTTACTCCTCTCAGTTCCACCACCTGCAACACGACAGCTAAGCCTGGTGTAGTTGAAAATGCCTGCATACTCTGTCAAACGATACCTAAAGAAACGGGATACTTTGTTTCACAAGACAAACAACTTCCATCTCTTCATTTCCTATCCTCCACTCCATGGCCTGATGAAGAAAATGATTCATATAAACTTTTAAAACACGTTGCTATTCGAATAACGAGTATTGAAGGATTTAGGGTCAGCACTCACTTATTTCTACATCACTTTTCGTCTATTTTTTTCTTCTTTTGAATAAGAAAGCTAATTAATTAATTATTCATAAAATAATAACTAATTGTAAAACAGATTGAAATAGTGAGCGCTGTTCCATGACAAAGGATGTTATTAGTGGGGAAAATGATTTGGATAAAGGAGGTCCCTTCCTCATAGGAGACGAAGCAATTCTTGGAGGAAGGACTTTATTTGCATTTACTTTCTGTCTTAGAGACTTAGCCTCTAGAGGTCAAAAAAGAATTTACTCTATTTTCATTCTTCTACATGATCATTTCTGGCTTCTTCAGTCCATCAACTTCATTTATGGTACTTTTAAACAAATGTCAATGAGGTTTCAGTCTAAAGCAAATGAACTTTTTGATACTCAAGACTCTTCAAAGTTAAAGAATCTTTCTCATCTACTGGGGGATGAACACTTGTATGTTCGACTCCATCGCCAATTTATAGGAATACTCAAAATCATTGGGAAGAACTTTCAGGACACCATTCACCATGGACAGCCTTTAGAAGACATCTATGTTTCTAATAAAGAGAAGGAGGAACTAGGATATTGCGATTTTAAAGAGATTTTTGACCTCTTGGAACCCCAAAATCAAAAGCTACTCATATATAGACTTCTTACAAATAGAGGAGTGGTCATTTATGGTGAGAATATGAATCAGTTAGCAAAGGTACTATCTCTTTTGAGCATATTCTTACCCCATCACAGCCATGCAAAATTAAAAAGTAATTCTTCGGGTAGCTTAGGCATTCTTGATGGAAACGAAATTTCTATTCATCTAAACACAAACATGACATTTTCAGAGCTCAACTCCTATCTCCCTTCACCATTGCCAGTTCTAGTTCTTAGAATAATTAACATACTCCAAAAAACATCATATTTGAATGGTGAATCGATTCATAAACATATTTTGCATCTACGAGAAGAAATCTTTGGACTGTCAAAACTGTATTATATTATACAATTTACGGCAAATAAAGACAAACTAAAAACAGTACTCAGAGCAATGAATCTATCGTATTCCGATAAAGAAGTTTTAGAAATATGGTCTCAATATCTCCGTTCGAGTTTTCGTAGCTAATGTCAACTTTTAACTAGAAAAAGGACAATTATTTTAATTTAATGCTATAATAATGTATTTAATAACATGACTGTTTTCAAGAACGATTGTACAAAATATTTCAAATCACAAGATTCAAAATTTTGCAGTGTTTATCAACGTTTCCAAAAAAATACGAGAACAAGATTTGTTGTATACCTTAGTATTATTTATCCATTTGATTTAAAGGCACCCTTATGCATAAGTAAGTTAATATCAGCAATGGAGTTGATGATCATACTCGAAATTGCCTTTTCTTCCAGATCAAAATTTAACAATAACATATTCAAATATTTCTTAGCGTCCTTAGACTTTAAAACAGTTCTGAGTTTAACATTTTTATCACGAATCATCTCTAAAATAACAAGGGCTAATAATGTCCACTCATGCATTGAAAAAACAATATTTGAAGACGTTAAATAAAATCCTTTAATTAGGATTCGAACATCATCCGATATGTCAGGCATTTGAATCCCAAATAAAGTCAATATTTCTGGTAGCACAGAGTCCAATTGATTCCATACAACTTGAGTACGACTAATTACTTTTGGAACCATTCTCAAGTGCAATTCACTATTATCCTCCTTCTCTTTTTCGTTGTCCATGCACATATCTGTTCTACCTTTAAGAAAAGTCATTAGTTTCAAATTATCCATAGGATCCAACGAGAACTTCAGAGATTCGGTAACTTTATTATTGATTATATCAGCCGTAATCATTTCATTGAAGGCAGTAGCAATGCCAGGGGATAAATTCGGATTTTCTCCAAGAACTTGAAATATCTTCTCGGGTCCATAGTTATTTTCTACAAGAGAATACCAAACAAAATCGTCTCCTTTGAGATATCTAAGAGTATCTGTCGTACACCACTCTTTGAGTCGTAATTTAATTAATTCAATCGGAGATGAGTTTGTCTTTTTGGGCTTAGGAGGCAATGAGATTAGGGTTTGATTCCTAATAGGAGCATCTGAATTAATATTTAATGACTGTATGAGTTCTTCAACGTCAGGTAGAGTCTCTAATTCTTTTTCTAATTCATCCTCAATCTCTTCATGCGTTTTTGGATCGCAAAAGCTCTTTGTATCCCCAATTTCAGGAGATTCTGCCTGTGATAGAGGAATTTCTTCACCTGGATATTTCCCATAGTCTTTTCCAAGGATTTTAATCATTGGCCTCTCTGACCCTGGTTTATCATCTCTCATCCAGAGGGGCTCATTGTCAAGTTGCTCTAAAATATAAGAGGATGCATTATAGCAGGAATTGGAGCAGAATTTTTTCCGTTCCGTCAGGTCATAGACTTTTCGTTGTGAGGACACAATGTGATATTTTTGACGGGGAATGATTTTGGGCAGTGAATGAGTGCAAAGTGGATATCCACACAATTTGAGCAAACTCCTTTCATCTATAACGTCCTTATAAAACATTTGGTTCAAGCTTGGAAGAGCTTCTTCTTCAAACCAGAGAGATTCAATCTCAGAATCTAATAATTTTTCAACAATCTCTAAAGCAGTAGCCTCCGATTGCTTCTTTCTAAGAAGACCTGTACGAATTTTTTCACGACGTTCCTCTTCAGATAACTTTTTAAAGGGTTTTTTCTTCGAAGAGGAGGAGCTTGTAGAGGACTTACTTTTCAAAGCCTCACGGGCAATTTCAAAAATTTCTTCCTCCGTCATTTCGCAGTCAATTTGCGAATTTCCAATCATTTTATATAGTTCACAACTACAAGGTAACAAAAATATTCTTCTAAAAAAAATACGAAATAAATACAATCCAATATTTAAAACAAGAAGTGATGGACACATGTCAAATAAATCTTCACCGAAACTTATTATTAGTAAAAATTAAGATACTATTCAAATCAATATTGTAGTTAAGCTTTCAAATTGAAACAAACATACTAATTTTTTCAGTTAATAATAAATCATTTATCTGGATATACCTCAGTCATATGTTGAATAACATAATCATTAAAAATATTTAATAAGGTTGCAAGTGATTTATTTTGATAAAGTCTGCATTTTTGAAGATATATACAACTCGAACATTCAAAATAAACAAAAGTACCTAATATTATTTCTTCACGTAATAATATGTACAAAATCATGCAACCTTTTAAACGAATCTATTCTTAAGATTGAATATAAGTTGAATCATTTTAAAACGGGGTATTCGCTTGAATGTTATCTAAATAACTAATTTGTTGAATAGTCAAAATTATTTAATTTTATCTATTGTAAATATACAAAATAAATCCATAATATTAAGTTAATGCATTATTTTGCTTCCAAAATTTGATTTCTATGCCCTATAAGGTCAGATTTGTAATTTTTTGGGGTAATGGAAGACCGCAGTCTTAGTGGCATTAAGGAACCAGTCACCAGACCAAACTTACAGAAAGTTTCTTTGACTACTTTCCAGAGTCTGATTCATATACTCTCACCTGGATTGTAAATCCTTTCTAATGTGAACTGGCTTATTTGCCTGACGAGGTTGAAGGATTGGAAGAAAGAACTTATTGAACTTTTTTCCAATAGTGAAATAATATAGAATTTAAGGCCAATAATGATCTTTCAAGCTTTTAGATGACAAAAACTGCACAATTCAAAATCCTGAGCTACTCAAGAAAATTAATTTTATTGAAAAAAAATTTCAAAAATTTATTTTCAATGATTAAATTTTTTGCTCTACTGCATAATTTGCCCAAACAAATTTCTTTTCTAATAAATGGAAAAAATCCTTAATTTGAGGGACGAGCTACAGCCTGTCCAGGCCACCCCTTACGGACGCCCCTGAATACTTACTGTTTTATTTGTGTTTGTAAATTTGTAATTTACCAAGACTTTTCTTTTGTCTTATTTCCATGCCATAAAAAAGAACTTTCCCTTAATAGTGTTAAATTAAATAAACAAATAAACACCATGCCAATAGTTAGGGCCAATATAATTTTACTACAAGTTCTTTTGAGGTAACCCTAAAAAAAGTTACCCTACCCTTGTTTTAGCAATTAAATACATTTAATTTATGTTAATTATTTTATTCATATTTCTCAAAGTGACATTTTTTCATTACTGATTAATTTAACTCTTTTTAGAGGTGTATATCTCTGATTCTACATCGAACTATTAAGGTACAGTGGTTTTTAACATTTTTATCACTGTGGAGGTAAGCCTTATTGAATTTTTTAATTTATAAAAATGCTAAGGAAAAGTAAAATAATTCTTCGGATTACCAATTCCAAAAAAACGGGCCAGCTAAAAAATATACCGGATTTTCATCACTGATCATACCACTAGTTTGGGACAAATTAATTTTACTACAAGTTCTTTGAGGTAATGCTAAAAAAGTGACCCATCCCCTTTTTTTTATTTATTTTATGTTAATGATTTTATTCAAATTTTTCAAAGTGACATTTCTTCATTGTTTATTAATTTAACTATTTTTAGAGGTGTATAAAATATGATTTAGAAAGCAGGAACAGCTTTTTGTAGTTACAACCTAAACATGATGTTTTTATTTTCTAAAGCTGTTATCCTTATTATATAACGTGACGAGAGAACATTTAAGTGTAAAGTAATAACTAGTACGAGTACTCATGAAATACAGATGTTTTTTTTGGCAGTTACAAGTGCCAGTCTTTAGGGAGTCAGAGTAGAATTGAAGATCGACATCGGAGTAATTCTAGGAGCACCCACAGGATTATATTGGGAGGGGTGGGGGATTTAAGAAAAATGGAAAAGTTAAAATTCACGAACAATATCCTTTAAAAAAATTTCAAATATTAAATATTTTCGAAAAAAAATTCAAAAATTCACAACTATTCTTAAAAAATTACATTTTTTGATTTTTTTCAAAAAACTTGAAATATCAAATTTATTGAAAAAAGTATCAGACTTACATTTTTTCCAAAAAGAAAAACAAAAATCCATAGCAATTCTCTAAAAATTATATTTTTTTGGAAAAATCCTAACTATGGAAATTTATAGATAACTATAGCATGGACTTCTCAAGCAAAAATAGCTAAAGATGTCCAAGGCTATAGACTACATGCCTAACCAGGTAGTACTTTAGTATTGGAGTCTGCATTATATTTTACATGCCCTAATATTCATGAAGTTGTGTTACAATTTTTTAGTAAGTCTATTTTATTTGTGTGAGAATAATTCTTAATTTATTGTTGGTTAATCAAATTTTATCAGAAAAATTTAAAATAAATAGATTATTACTTTCAATGAAAATCATTTTGACTCATAACTGGTAGGAAAAACTCCATTCTTAACATTCTATAGTTGAATATAATAGGTCGTATTCACCATGACTATTAATATAAATCTATAGTGTAGAAAAATAAGTATTTGATCTCTTGTCGAATTTGTAAGTTTGCCAACTTATAAAGATTGTCGATGATATTGAGTTCCGGAGACGGGACAGCCCACTCCATGACCTTAATGTACTCTTCTTTTTTTCACTCTTGGGTTGCCATGGTCTTAAGTTTTGGGCTATTCTTATTGCCGTGCTAGAAGATCCATTTTCAGTTCCCTGCCCTGAGGTAAGGAGGATGTCACACAAGATTTCCCCGATGAAGGTCAATCCACCCTGCGATGTGGTGAGTTGTCATCTCCTTTTCGCAGAGAAACACTCCCAAAACATAATGTTTCCACCCCCATGCTTGATGGTGGGGATTTTTCTTCTTCCAAACACTTTTGTTTTGTTAATACAACCAAACGTCCCTCACTGTTAAAATAAACCTACAATCACAATTATAAAGCGTTATTTTCTTTGTCAGTGGACAAACCTAAAAAATCGGCAAGTCATTAAATACTTATTTTCTCCTACGTAGGTTATTTTTCAATTATTATCATAATTTATAATTGCTTATTACATTACTACAGTCTTGTATTATTTTTAGTATATCACTAAATTAATCGTTTAAAAAATATTTCAATTTTAAAACCCAGGAGATTAATTATATATGGATTTTATTCAATCATCAACCTCTGAATATTTCTATAATCAACAAATCAGCTCGCTATTTCTAGAAATCAATCGGAGAACATAACTATTAATCGATATTATGTTATTTGAATATTTATAATAGTTACATGATTAATAAAATTGTATAATTTATATGAATCTTTAAAAAAAAAAAAAAAAAAAATTATAGGAAAAAATAGATTTTTTACAACTTTACTTGGCATATTTATTTATTTAAAAATAAGAACTCAATCGAAATTTATGAATTTAATGATCAAATCTTATTAATTCATTTAGCAGACTTACTTTAATTGTATAATTCTTTTCTTTTCTAGCAGAATGATTTTGGTTTTTCATTTGATAAAAATAAAATTACATTGAAATTGTACATATTGTATAAGATATTTCATCTAAAAAGTTATTAAATTTGTGATTATTTTACATTTTGTTGTCATTATACAAGATAAATGTTTTTCTTTTTAAATTTAAGTATTTACAGTAACAGAAAATATATGTCTTAGATTCTTAAATGTAAATCATGTGTTTTTATAGTATCTACTTGAAAAAATCCAGTAATATTTGATAAAAATCAAGATTAATAGAAATACAAGGTTAGACCATCATTTAATCGAGCTTGCTAGAATTTTCAATCTGATGTGATGTATTGTACAAACTGTTGGGCAAGCCAGGCAGATTTTGACAAAATACGCAACCACTTATAGTCTATGACGTCACCATTACTAGAATTTTCAATTTAATATATCGTACCGACTACTGGGCAAGCAATACAGGTTTTGACCAACCACGCAACCACTCATTTACTATGACGTCAATATTAAAATCGTGGTGTAAGTCAAACATCAGTCGTACACACGTTATGGTATAACCTTTTGTATTTCTATCAACCTTGATAAAGATGAATTGTAGTCAAGAACATGACATCTGTTCGTCTTTTGAGTCAGTCCACCTCTATCCATGGCATCCAAAAAAAGATATAATTTGTCCCAGTTTCATGGATATAAATAAGATCATTTTCTGATGAACAGACCAATTCAGTACAACATTTTTGTTGTAAACATTTTATTATGCTAAAGTCTATCAATCTGCTGACGTAATAAATTATATGTTATATGATGGTAATTTCATATAAGTCCCTGAATGTCTATGTGATAAATCATTCACAAAAATGTTTTCGAATCATCTTCAACGTTTTGTAAAGAAGAGTTGAATGGGAAAATTATTTTAATTCACTTAACGACCTAATGTTTATTTTCAATAAGGACCTGATTCAATTTTTTTTTCACTCTCTAAAAAAATGACCACAACTCCACTAAGTAGACAATACCATCCGAATCTCCATTCAAAAGGGTCATAATTTATTTTTCTGAGTAATATAAACTTAATGTTTTTTTTCGTAGGAGATAAGTAGGCAATCCTTTAACTGTGTGAATTGCAGTTTGAAATTTTTCATTGGATAAACTGTTGCGCTTACCAAATATAGTTTTTCATTTCACTTACTATTCTCAGAATGAAATTAGAAACTATATTTGTGTTCTTTGATCCTTAGAAATTGGTTTTCAACTGTCATCCCTTAGTTTTATATGAAAATGTTTTGATGTAATTTTGCAATCCTCCTTTACTTTTACCATAATGATTTAAAGCCGCTATTGTTGATTCATAAAATTTTTAGTGATATGTTAATGTTTTTTTTTTCTTCTATAGGATGTGGATAAATTACACAGGGGAGCACCAAATTTTATCCAATGAAATTAAGGCAAGAATATAATTTGTCTTTGAGTGCAAAATCCAAAACTGATCTCAGTTTTTCTTTGGGTCGTCAGGTTTCAGAAATATTTGAGATTATAGTAATTCGTGACTATTATTGTTCTCAGACATTTTTCACCATAAAGACAATCACCAAATTTAAGTACGATTAATAAAACTGATGTAAGAAGATCTTTTATGATGATAAAGCGTTTTTATTGATTCTGTATCCTCTTCTGAACTCGACATATTTCCATTTTTAGGCTGAAATAGGATGAAACATGACACTCTTCTGGAGACCATTATAACTTATTTATCATTTATAGTGATAAGGAGTAACATAGCTTATATCATAGAAAAATATTCCATCTTTTATTTTAAGAAGTACCTATTTAAAAAATTACTGCGCTTCGTACAAATTCAAATAGAATAATTATGAATTACTAATTAGCTATATTTGGAATATTAAAATTCTCTACTCATCATGAATGGATCTCTTATTGTTTCTATCCTGGAATCCCCTTTCCCAATGAAGGAGTCCACTTTATTCTCTTATAAAGCCTTATAGTTTTTCTCTAAGGATTTTTAATAGAAGGTACCTTAATTGATAGTATAATTATATGAATAATATTATCTACTTTTATTCAATCTGATATAATTGAAATATGTACATTGAATGAACTGGAGTAATATTTTTTGTATGACAACTTGTTAAATATCAAAAAGAGTGCATAAATTTGAAGAATGGTTAGGAGGAGAGAAAGAATAATGCCCATGACGTTTCATTAATCAGCGACAATCAGCTGTGACAAGATAGGAAGGAAAAAAGGAACATAACAATGGCATTTTCTAGTATTACACCGATATCGATCCCATATTCTACATTGAGTCCAACAAGGACTTACAATTATATCCCCGCAACAAATCCTCAGGGTTACGCTCTATCTTTTATTGAGCACACACGAACGCTCAAACAGGTTTTTTAATATAATTGAATCTATTTATAAAAGGATGTTCATTACTCAGGAATTATTAATAATGATAACTACTAAGGAAAATGAAATGCATTCTTTATACTACAAATTATACCTATTAGTATTTGAATTTGACCCTTCAATTTTGAATTAGACTATGCTATTTTGAATCGGATATGGTCAAGCGCAGATTAATGAATTGGTCCGACCATTTTTTAGAAATGTAATGGTATATAAAGAATGCACCTTTATTCGTCCGTGGGGGGATAAACAAGCATAAAATCACTGATTCGGCAAACATGGGTCACTTCTATCCAATCACCTCATTCATTTAATTTATCATTCTTCCATCGCAATGCTGTCACCTGTTGTAGGAATCTTGTTACAAGCATATCCGAACATGCATGTAATTATGAATAGGATTGCATCACGTAGGAGAGTTTTCCTCTGCCTCGCACTGGGTTTTTACGAACGCGTTGTACTTTAATTATTTATTTGTTTCCCCCTTTTTTATTCATTCGAAATATACATTGTAATTTACATTGTAATCAACAACAACCACGTGTTTGCGCATCATGTCGTAAGTAATCAATTACAGTCCATTTTATATTTGTCATCCTTGCTAATTGAGAAAGACTTTAATCCTAACACCTGTCAATTTTACAGTGGCAAAATGTCCGGCAAGAAACTCAGTGGCGCTTAGAAGGGTAAAGTGCTGCGGGAGAAAGAAAAAAGGGACAAGCAATCATTAATGAAGATTCTAAAGCTAAAAGGGTATTTTAAGTCTGGTGGTTGTCAGGGTAAAGATGTGGAGGTGGATGACGCTGACTGCGACCACCGCACCTCGTTCATTTCTTTGCTTGCCAATGAGGAGTGTCTAACTGTGAGATCGAGGGGTCGAAAACAGAATCGGCAGACACAGCGGGTTGTGCTTCCAGTGCTAGCCTCCGTTAATCCTTCTGTGAGTGTTTCAACTGTTGCTGCAGAGAGTGTACAAGACGGCAGAAATCCTGCTAACGTTACTTGGAGCTCGGATCCTGCATACTGGGAGACAATTGATATAGATATGAGGAAATACCGCATTAAAATGTGACCTGAAACATGTCAGAATAAAGATGCAGATGTGGCTACATCTGAAAGACAACACAAACACCAAAAAAAGATACCCTTCTAAAACTTTGTTTACAAGAAAACTGACAAATAGCGAAAGTGTGGAAAGAAAATGGTTGATGTATTCCCCCTCAAAAGGATCTGTATTTTCTTCCGCATGCAAATTATTCAGTGACAGTGATTTTCAGTCGGCTATCACGACTGACTATAGTGACTGAAAGAACCCAACCGCGCTCCTCGCTGAACATGAAGGAATAAAGAGCCACCAAAAGGCAATGCTAGCTTATGTTACACGCAGTTCTGATGCTGGATGCATTGATACTGAAGTAAAGAAACAGTTTGACAGTGAATCTGAATACTGGGCGGAAGTTTTTTAAAGAGGGTGGTTGAGGTGGTTCCTTTTTTCAAGACAAGCTACTCAACTCTATTAATAACTATTCTCTGAATAATAATGAACAGTTGGCAGCGGGAAAAATACAGAAGTGTAGCTACCATATGTTGTTTCTAATTAGTCTTTTCCTTTTAACAGTTGAATTTGAGAATGGATAAAACAACTATTCTTTTATATGCAGAATGAATTAATTGAATCTTTAAAAGCCAACATAGTATTGTATATTGATGTAGTTAATATCTTAAGAGTTTTAAGGTTATCTACGATTAATATGATGGAGATAAGTATTTTATATATTTTGTAAGTAAATAATAATTTTATCTCTCATTAAGATAGTGTATTTTCTTTCAAGACCTTACTAGACTATTCGTGTAAGAGAAAACAACATAGCTTCATCATCTACTTACATACTAATCCAGAATGAAGGCTCTTATCCTCTCCATCAACTTAATTATTTTGCTAGGTCCAGTATGGAGTGAGAATCCTAAAACAATTATTGATCAAAAAGTAATAAATGAGGTAAGAATTTCTTATAGAAATAGATTCGTGGTTCTTAAATGGGAGTACGTCTTGGGCAACTTGGAGGCACTCCACGGGGTACTTTGGATCTTGAAAAAATATTTGTTAAGTGATAGATCACTGAAAAATTGTTGAGACTCCCTGGAAATCCCTGGAATAGGATAACCAGCAGTCCTCTTTTGATTTATTTTTACATCCTTTACGAATGTTCTGGGATTTTTTTTTTTTCAATTCATGAAATGTCCGGATTTTTATTGTTTATACCAAGGAATAGTCTCTATAGATGGAACAAGTACCCTTTTTTAACTAACCTTGGTCGATTTTAAAAGAGTGTTAAAATCACATCGGCGCATTTTTCAAAAATCTTTAAACTGTCACTCACCCCACACTTTGAGAAAAAGCTCATTTGATGTGTCCCCCTTCAGCTACAATTACAGACTGGATATAAGCTCGGAAGGAGAGGCAGGGGTACCTCCTTGGCATTTTGAAAGAGGCGTCAGCAAGGGGTAGCACCCCGAAATTAAGGAATTTTTGTTTTTTACAAGAAAATTTAACATTGGATTTTTTTTTTTAAATTTGATATTCAAAATTTTACTTATTTTTTCAAATATTTTTCAAAAAAATAAATTTTGGTGAACTTTAGAAATTTTTCCCAAAAATTTAATTTTAGTGAACAGCTTGGGATTTTTGAATTTTTTTTTCAAAAATTTTGACTTTTGAGAATAGCTATGGATTTTTTGATTTTTTTTTCCAAAAAGGTTCATAGTTTGGGAGTAGCTATAAATTTTTCCAATAAGTTGAATATTTTAAATTTTTTTGTTGTTAGTTGTGGATTTTAGAAATTTTTTAGAAAAAAAAAAATCAAAATCCATGGGTGTTCACAATAAATTTTTTTTTTGGAAGAAAACATTAAATATTAAATTTGTTATAAAAAAAATCACAAATCGACAACTAATCACAAAAACTTACATTTCTTGGAAAAAGTTGTCAAAAATCCATAGTTACTCGGAAAATATTTAACTTTTATTAGGAAAATGTCGAAACTTTACAGATGTTTAGAAATTTTTTAATTTTTTTTAAAGTTTTTTTAGAGGGGGGCGGGAGGGATGGCTACAGCCGCTCCAGTCCACTCCCTGTGGACGCTCTTGATTGAGAATGGACATCTTGACTATGTCCTTGTTTATTTCTATCTCCCTTGCTTGTAGCTGATCCAATAAAACTCATAAAATTGTCAGTGTTACCATGTTGAGGTTTCATTTCTTATAACATGGTGAAAATAGAAACGATTTTCAACATTAATTATTTCTTAAGTCTAGTAGTTATTTAGTTCTAAGATATAAAGGACACACCCAAAAATGTGTAATCTACAGACAAATAGATAGATAAACTTTGGTTTTATAAAATAGATTTATAGAATATGTATATTTTTGTAACGAATCAAAGTCTTGAGAAATTAATTGATGTTTCATTTGTGTAGATATGGCAAATACCCTATCAAAAGTTTCTGAACCTGAAAAAAGAGGCTGGAACATATGTAAGTATTGTGTAAATTATATCTTCATAATTAATTTATTTGTTTTTTTTTGTTAGAGTTGTGGGGATTGTCAGAAGAAAGTTACAGATTTGTTGATTCCTTCACAGTCGAATAAGAAGGATCCAGATATTAAGCCATTCATCTTGAAGCTATTTAAAATGATTAAAGTTGTCAATGAATGCATTCCTTGTCTATGTAAAGCAGTGAATCGAAAACGTGGGATTTCTTTTGAGGGATGTGAATCCTTTGGTTTTTAATGTTAAATATTATGTACCTATATATAGGTACATAACGTGTCTTTGAGTTTTAATAACTTGAAAATAAATTGTAATTAAATAATGAATTAATTAATATATATTTATCAATTTTTTTTGTACAATATGCAAATAACATTTTTGTTTGTAAGGATAATTTTGATTCATCTTCTCAGCGTTGTTCATGTTGGTCATAAGCGAAAGTGCGCCCGCTACATATAGGGTAGAAGAACTGAGAAATTACTATAATGACCAAAGATGTTCAAAAAGTTATTATAAAAGAGAGTTGTTACCTGATTCAGGACGAGTCCTCCCAGTCTTAATATAAGTTTTATACCCAAAGCTGACATCATTATTCTTTTATTGCTTTTTATACTCACTAGACCATCACAAGGTCAATGGAGACCAAAAGTAAATTAGTGTTGCAAAATATTAAGTAATAACTTGTGGAAAGGATATCTTGCCTTTCCACAAAACTACAGGTAGATCCAGACATTACTTATTTTTCCAAGGACTCAGAACCAGAGAAAACCCTAGAGCATGATTACTGGACCAGAAATACCCGTAGTATAAGGACTCGCACTCGATGTGCCATTTTTGCAGTTGGACAGTGTTATTAGTCATTTATTGGTGTTTTCGAAAATAACCAGAAGTAGGATACTTGGTACACCAGGAGGAGGCATAATACAGGGTAGGATTAGACAGGTTACAACAGGAGGAAACACGTAAAAACTGGAATTTATTATATTGGGGCATTTATTTTACTATTTATTACAGTTTGTCAGCATAAAATAAATACTTATAATTACATATATAGGATAAAGAAATAAAACCTTTATAGAAACGGAGTATAGTTAAAAATTAAATTTAAGAAATATTTTTTTGACTGTGATTGATAATTAAAGTATATCATGAAATTACACAAAAAACGAAACATAATTAAATATAACAAATTTATACATACCTATAGTACGAGTATATACAATAAAAATGGGGTGTAACAAGTCTCCTTCATAGTGTTGGAATCAGAATAAATGAGGTGAACTGAATATTGAAACTAATAAAATATTACAAGTATGTTAATTAATTGAACAACATACTCCACTACGACATTTAATAAAATTAAATTCAAATCTCATGTTTTATTATAAAAATATATCTCAGCAAACGCTTACCTATAATATTTACTTTTTGTGTCAAAATTCAATGTCGAAATTTTCTATAGCTGTAAGCATTAGGCGGTTTTATAGCAATCAATCGTTTTCGATCATCAGAATTAAGAAAAAAAAAATTTCTCAGAGATACCAGTGTTTCTATTTTCTAAGTAATTAGGACAGAGCGTTGCTTTCTGTTCAGGACATGAGTGAGACAAGTGATACGCAACATTATTAGAAACTGTTGCTTAAGGTGTTTTACTACTTTTTTAGAATAAGTTGCGCCATCGATAATGGAAACCTTTAGTCTCACGCCACAGAAATCGGACTCCAAAACGTTGTTAAGACTTTTTACTTAAATACTTGTAATTCTTCTATTGCTGGCCTCCTTAATATCTTCCAAATTTATTAAATAAAGGCAACCTATCAATACTCCAGTCTTGGATCGTAGTTTTGTCTAAGACAAGAAGATTATCATTTCCTACAAGTTCTTTCTTAATCTTTGTATCTTTGACTTTGTAGTAGCTTTGCCAGTACAAAGTTACATTAATTTTACATGATTTGGATAACTATCAATATGGAGTGCAATATTGGAGGAGACATGCACTTTGTTCATATCCGACATAAAATTAAAAAGATCAGGACTTGAATTAATTATATTCTTTGAATAAAGTTTCAAATTATTATCATGAATACGACTTTTATAACGCTTTTGAAATTCGAATTTTCTAAAAGCTTGGCTCCCAATATCAAAAAGACCACATAACATAATTCTGGAAGTCTTACGCTTAATCTAAACTTTTTTTCCTTCATTATCGGTAAAAATGGAATTAAAAATAATTATTATATATAACAATTATATAATAAAATTGAATATTATATAATGTTCAAAAATTAAATATAATTGTTATATTTAATTGTTCTTGTTGCATATATTATATTTTGTTTAAAACATGTTCTAATTCTTCAAAAGAAAAGTATGTAATTTTTGTTATAGAGGTACAATAAGTCTTAGAATGAATACATTTAAAAAAAAATAACTACCTGTGATATACCCATTATATTTTATACAAATGGAAATATTTAAAAAAAAATCTTGTAATACATAAGGAAGACTTCAAGCCATAAAATTAACTTTACTTTTAAATTTTGCATCAAATCTATTTAATTTTAATCAAACTTAGGAAATTTGTATCACAATTATACATTTAAACAGTTTGGGTTGTCTTTTTTGTTTGTTTTGATGATAAGGAAGGAAGGATTGAATGCGATTAATGTAATGACAATTTTGTAATTTGGAGGCTAAAATGATTTCAATATTTAGAGAACAGGACCATTAAATATTGTAATATCAAAGATCCATATCGTTCCTCATTCAACCTTGATAAAAACAGACTACGATAATGGATTCATATTGTTACCATTTGTTGGGTAGTTATGATCATGGTTATGATAAAAAGTCTTTGTTGGACTAAGACAAGAGTTCATGATCGACTTCAAAGTAATTCCAGGTAATATTTTCAGTATGCACAGAGTAGGCTTTTGTTATTTTAGCAAATTTCCTTGTTTATATCCTTTTCTCCTTCCTCCCTTGTGACAACTGATTGCAGCTGACCTAATGAAACGTAATGAGCATGATTCTTTCTGTCCTAAACATTCTTGTCAGGGTTACCATGTTAATTTTGGGTTTCTTTTTTTTAATATGTCCATTCTACGCCTGATTTTCATCACCATATTGTATATATACGAGGGTCTTTGGGAAGCCCGTGAAAAGTACGAGAAATGGACTAAAAATAATTTGATATGTGTCAAACAGAAAGAAATACATTACATAGTGCTAACTACAGAATTCTCTCTAATGGACATTTCGTTACCCGGAAGAGACTATCTTGTATTAAATTATTTGACTTCTTTTTTAAATCAATTTTAATTCCGTACAAAGGAAATTCCTTTATCCGTTATCGGGAAGGCTTTTGAGGTGCAAAAAGGTCAAAAACACATTGGATATACGGAAATGAAGTCTTTCCAGAAGAGTAATTTTAAGTACAAATGCACAATTTGTAGAACCGCCATATGAGATGCATAAAGAAGACATAGTTATGCATCTAGTTTGGCATCGACGAGTTAATTCAGATAACGTGTTGTTTTGTTTTATACAAATTTATATGAAGTGTACACATAAAGTTTATTTGAATTTTTTTTTAGAATTTAGAAAAAATTGGAGTTAGGTCACAGCGCGGCATCAAAAGATGAATCAAATGAAGAGCTTACTAAAGAGGAGCCAGTGAAACCCCTAACCAGAAAGGAAGTGATGGAGATGGCATCAAAAATATTGCTATATCCCAATGAGTAATGCAATGTCCCTGAAGATCAAAGGTCCGACTTCCTCGTTATAGGTAAGATACTGTATGATACCCTGGCATATAAGCCAAAAGTTTATACCCAAGGAAACCAGTATAGCTCTTATTTTTCTACTGGGGTTAGAAAATGATTAATATCTTACCATGGCCAATTTATGGCACCTATATGTACTATAATTAGTAAGCATTTATTTATTCTTTTAGTAAATAAAATAAAATGTAAAAAAATCGGTAAGTTGGTTTGCCAAAATATATTTGGTTTGACAACCTCGAATTCCCACTTGCAAAAATTCTCTAATTCAGAAAGTTCTTGAATGCAAATATGCTTCCGTTATAAAGAATACTTCCTGTATACCTATAATGCTGAAAGTTGGTGTGTTCTCTTCCAAGAGATGTTACTAACTAAACATAACCTCGATACGCACCAGTAGTGCCATTTCTTGGACATTGTATGGACTTTTCAAACGACCCTCGTATATATACACTAAGACGTTTCACATGCACGATGAAGAATTAAGTTTAAATTATGATTTATACTTTAGTCGGAATGGAATACACGCATCGGTTTGGGCAGAGATGGTCCTTCAATTCCCCCGTAGCAAAGGTGCCCGAATGTACTTACAGGCGGGGAGGACAAATGATATAATTGTTACGTCATCAGGGCATTTGGTGTTGGGTTTTTACAGAAAATACTTTCTTTTTCTTTCTTTTTTTGTAAATGCCAAGTTGGATAAAGAACTTGACTTTTGCTGAAAATTTTTGAAGTTAACTTTTTTTGGAGAGAAATTTGAACAAATTAATTTTTTTAAAGAAATTGAAAAAAATTCTCTAAACTTTTAAAATTGATTTTTTTTTTTGGGTGGGGGGGAAATGTTTATATCTAAAACTAAAAAAATTCTCAAAATTGGGTAGAGGGCAATGTCCCCTATGGCTGTAATAGCACTGCCCAGTAGTTACTATACTGTCACTAATTCACTTATGCAAAGTCTTTTGCATTATACCCCCCTTCCCCCTCTTAATAAGCTTGTTTTCAACTGATCACTGACAATCGTAAAGATGTTATAATTTATACCCTTGTTAATCTTTTATGTATAGTCCCTTCCATTATTATTCCACGCAAAAGAAACTAGTTTTATCATCATGATGTAGTGTGTACACCTCTCTTTTTGGACTTTTCAACGTACTTTGTAATAATAACTAATAGTGATAAGAAAAACCTTTTGTTTTTGAGGGCATTTTGATAGTATTTGAAGACCCAATTATGTATCAATGTATTTTAAAGAAAAATAAAAATAACTTAGACTATTGACAGAAGATATTTAAACATGCAAATTCTATATAATATCATACTGTATTTGTTGATTAATTTGACTTTAATAATTGGTCAGTACTATATCATGTCCATGATATTTTACTTATCTATAATCATTAGTTCGGTAAATTGTCACTAGTGATGGGAGTTTTGGGTCCTTTTAGAGAATCGGTTCTTTTGCCTCAGTTCACTAAAAGACTACTTTCGGTTCCCAAACGGATTTTGTATATTGCAATTACAGAGGCGTCAACACAGACATATTTGCAAGGGGATTGGCTGAAGGGGCTTTAGCCCTTCCCCCCTCTCCTTGGAAAAAATTAATTAAAAAAAAAAATTATAATTTTTCAAAAAAAAAATCAAAAAATTCAGATAAATTTAATTGTTCAATTTTATATACAAAAAAACATTATTTTTGTTTAAATAGCTATGGATTTAAGAAATTTTTTTTCCAAAAAATTGATTTTTTTGTAAAAAATTTTTTCAAAAAGAAAAATAGTTATAACAATAACTTTCTAAAAAAAATTCAAATAAGTTTATTTTTCCAAAATAAAGTTCAAATAAGTTTAATTTTTCCAAAAAAAAGTTCAAATAAGTTTAATTTTTCAAACTTTTTTATACAGAAAATTATTTTTCTGTAAATAGTTATAGATTTAAAAAAAAATTCCAGAAAATTTAATATTTGCATTTTTGCAATTTTTTAGTCCTCCCTCAAATTTAAGACAAATATAATTTTCCAAAAAATTCCATAAAATAAAATTTTAAAATTTTTTTTCCAAAAAAATTAATTTTTTGTAAATAGCTATGGATTTTTGAATTTTTTTTCTACAAAATTTGTGCACGCTCGCGCCCTCGTGATTTCTAGAGAAAGAAATATACCTACTCTATGTATGTACATATATGGATTTCACCTAAAGATTCGTAGGTTAGATGGAGTAACTGTAATACTATAATGTTTACTTATACTTAATCAGTGCAACTCCATCTAACCAATTAAAGGAACATTAAAAAAATAAAATAATAGTACTTCAAATTTAAATTTTGAAATTTTTTTGTGGTCAGTTATGGATTTTTTAATTTGTTTTACTAAAAAAATTAATATTTGCATTTTTTTTTTGTGAACAGCTGTGGATTTTTTAAATTTTTGTCCAAAAAACTTAATATTTGAATTTTTTTTAAATAAATTAAATTTTCAAAATTCCAAAAAACAAGCCCTCTCTCTGGCTACTCTAGAGTCTAAACTCAGCCAATCCTTTCTCATATCTCAGTCATTAAAAATGAAGCTAACAACCATTGGTTGGGAACATTGGGTGTTGGGAATTTTTCTGGGGCAGCTTTCGTATTTGTATCACCTTTCTAATACCTCAAGTCTGTAAACGGATAAATATACTACGAGAAGACAAACCTTCGTTTATCGTACCTCTATGAGCCACAAAGATGATGACAAAAGCTCGTTTAAATACGAGAAATTGTTATAGAAAAGTTTCTTATATCTAATACATCATATTCATATTGAAACTTCCTTCAATGGCTTTAAAAAAAGATTTAACAACTGCATTGAATACTACATAAAGTGTTTTACTTACAGAGTCTGTACAGGTACACTTGAACTGTTTTCCATTACGAAAACAGAGGAGCAGTGTTTTTTCTGTAAGGTGGATGAGGATACCACATTTTATATTACTGCAAAGCTCTCCACGCAGCTAGCTTTGTGGTCATTTAAAATGTGAGATGTTTAAAGGAGTTGGATCTTTTGGAGAGAAAATTCTGAGGGACGACCTTTTCACTCTGACGTATGCAAAAATGATCCTACATCAAGCCGTTATAACGAAAGTACAATATTACCTTTATTCACTTAAAGCAATTAACAACACCACAAATCTTCTGGTGGAAAACATTTTTAAGACTATATTGAAATTGTTACGCCTTGCTTAAAAAGTAAAGTTATAACGCTTTTATTTGGTTGTTTATATATAATTTTTTTTATCACCACGTATTTATTAAGGATTATTGACTGTTCTTTAGGTTATAAATGTTTTTAGTTTGTTAAAGCTGTACCTAAATAAATGGCTATAAAAATTTATTTTTTTATAGCATCGAACTAGTATACAGGGTGCACTTTATAATGTGCTCCTTGATTTATAATATTTTGATATAATAAGTAATAATGTAGTCGTATTAATGAAATATTAAAGGGGTGTGCAGTGCATGTTTTTGTTTGTTTTGTCATTGATTTCTCATGTATATCATAACAAATTTGTATTTTCAGTATATGTTAAATTTTGAATGAAATGTAAACGCTGGTATGTTACAGGTGTGCGCGTCTAAAACTGAACACCCCTTTAAATTTTACGCCATGCACATATTCGTGATTTTATTGAGTTGAAACCGGTTTATACTTCGAGGCAAGGGTCTTCACTACTTATAAACAAATAAGCAAAATCTAAATAGCAACAGTGAAACAACAGCCGATAATATGGAGAGACGTGGAGTCACAAATTTGGAACTTTCCGCGCGGGGAAAAACTCCCACTGAAATTGCTAAGGTTCTGAACTGCAGCCGCACCACCATTTACAGTGTGGTAGCCAAAGGGACTCCTGAGGCGACCACAAGATCTAAGTCAAGGCCTCGAAGGTAGGAAAAAATGTTTGCTTCCGTGAAAAAGTCTGTCGAGGACAAGAGAGGCAAGGTCACCGTCAGCGGCCTTTCCAGGGAGTTCAACATCAGCAGAAGGACCATGGATCGGCTAGTTAGGAAAGATCTTGGCCTTAAGGTCTACAAGAGAACCCCTCGTCAAGCCTTCAAGCCGTAAAATTTAAAAGAGTGTTCAATTTTAGACGCGCACACTTGTATAAGGAATTTTGTTGACTTATATTAATGAGGGCTGGAGAGACTAAAGTATTCATCCGTCATTCCAACAATTTTTTCTCCCAAATTCTTTCATTCTTGAGTACACAACACATATAAATTGATATAAGTATTGAGTAGTTACGTGTGAGTGTGTAAAAAACGGATAGTAACTCTAATGATTTGTTGGGATATTATCTTTTACATTATTAAAGCAAAATTTGTTTTTAGTCGACTCCTAAGTACTCTGGGCAATGCCGGGTACTACCCCTACTAATGAATAAGATTCCCATTGGATACATCAAAATTTTTAACATGCTAGGATTAAACGGATTTTTTCCTCGAGTGGACCCAAAACTTTTTGAATCCGGATAAAACAAAATACATTATCTTTTTCAAACATTGGTGTGTAGATGTAGGGGCGTCCCGAAATATGTATAAATAGATATATATTTTTTTTTTGATGGGATTGGTTTTTATTATTTAAAAAAAAAAAAAAAATTAATTTTTAATATTACCTTTTTTGGAGAAAAATATCAAAAATCCATCGCTTTTCACAGAAAATTTAAGTTTTTGGAAGTTTTTTTCAAAAATCGACAGCTGGTTGTTCACAAAAAAAAAAAAAAAAAAAAAAAAAAAATATTTTTCAAATATTAAATTTTTCGGAGAAAAATTCAAAAATCCATAGCTACAGAGTGAGAGAGATCATAAATTTAATGACTTTAATATAAGACAACTTTCATTCTTTCTTAGTTTAAAACTTATAATTCATAAATTTTGGATGGTTAAATGATCGGAAGAACAATTATCAATGTAGTATAAAAAAATTAAAAAATCCACAGCTGCAATAAAAAATTAATTTCTTTAAAAACAAAATTGAAAAAATATATTACATTTCTTGAAAAAAAAGAAGAAGTAAAGATTCGGTAATTTGTGGGGTGGCTGCAGCCCCTCCTGTTCACCCCCTGTGGACGCTTCTGTGAACAACACTAGCAAGTAGGATTACCTATAAGTGTTCAAGAAGATGAATAAAGATCGGTGTTTCTAATATCCATTTATTTGAGTGCTCAGAGGTTTTATGAGGTAGTTTGCTAATTTTAAATAAAAAAAAAGATTTGTGTTTTGCATATATATAGCCAAAAAAATTGGCTTGCTTATGAGAAGTGATTGGAAGAATATTTAAAATGTATAATATACATATTTCTTCAGCTACTTCCAGTCCAAAAAAATTGAGTCCATCAGTATGAGATTTGAAGCCATTTAGGTAGTTAATCTACCGATAATTCCCCATGGAGACTCCGTAAAAGGATCAATTAATAGGTAATACATGGAATTCAACATTCAAATTACATCACTACATCTATTTTCCATGTCCTTGATGGGTTCAAAAGCGTCCCTGTTGCAAAGTTATATTGAAAATCCCAAGGAATATTGTATAATAATTCTATTGAACAACAAATACGTGTTAAATGATTTTTAATTTAATAATTATTGACAATAAATTAAATTATTAAGTTATAAAAAATAATATATATCAATATAGCTCCCAAGAGCTTTAAAAACAAAAAGGACTCATTCAGGATTGTTTTTTAAGAAAGAAGATTCCTCTTCTCAAGTCAATCCTACAACGCTCAGGGCTCTGAGTCTATTTTTTTAATCTCCAAAGTCATTCAACATAGAAACGAACATACATATAGTCATCATTTGGTGCGGATCATGACTATATGGTGGAACCTCCGACCCTCCCAGGGCTTTTGACTTTATATGTGCGTGGCAACGCAATTGCCCTCTTATTGACCAAAGCTTGGTCCAGTTGCAATGAAGGTCAGAATTCGACGAAAGAAAATATAAACATAAAGAACTAGAAGAGCAACACGTCAGCTGAATGAAAGGAGCGAGCTACTAGAGAATAATTTCATCGTCTCCATTCTGGTCGACAGAATAATAAAAAGTAGATATTTTATAATTATAATATATATATATTGACAATTTTATAATTTATATGAAGAAGTTTTGGCTATTTCTTCACAGAAATAATATAAGAACTACTCATAACTATTTTTTTAATAAAATATTTCTAATCAATATTATAATACAGTATCGAATAAAATACTATGTAAATTTTAATACAATATGTAATTTATTTTAAAAATGTTGAAGAAATAATATGACAGGGATACTCTGGAAGTACAGAACATATAAATGGCAGTTGGTATGAGTGACTTATTTGGCTAACTACTAGATGATTTTGGGGCTTTTTTATGTTTCTTTTCAGAGAAAAGGTTTTGTGATACAATAAAGGTAACAACGAGAGGGAGCAACAGAAAAAAGAAGAAATTCTATTAATAAAAAGTAGATATTTTATCATATTTACAAATCTATATATAAATAATCGTACAAAATAGAATTTGTGTGTGCCATTGTGTTCTTTGTAGGACTCCATACCGTTGGACGTAGTAGGCTGAAATTTTGTATCATTGCCTCTTTTGAACCTGGTCAGGCTAAGACGAGGGTGCGGATTTTTGGGTCATATAAGGGGAGATTATGCTATACCCAAAACACAAAACCGTTTTTTGGAGCTGCAAGGAGACTAGATAGGGGGTTGAGTCTTAAAAAACAAGTCTATCATTGTGTACGTTTTGTAAATGTATTCAAATCGAAAAAGTTATGGGCAAAAAAAGAAATTCGAGAAAATTAGAATTTTGTTTTTTCACGGTAAAAAAAACTAACCAACTTTGAATAAAATATTGAATTGGTGTATAAAATAAAATTTGAGAAATTCGTTTGCATATAAATTTGTCACATAAAAGTTGATGTTTAACAGAAATATCTGTGATTTTCTGAATAATTATTCATTTTTATCTTCTTTTTTTTTCATCAAACGTCAATCTTGATGTTTTTAAGAAGAAATGATATAAAACAATACCTTTTGTACATAATATTTTAGACTCTAACATTAAAATAGTGTATTTCTAATATCCAAAACATTTTATTAAATATTTTGAGCAATATCTATGAAAATGAACCAGTTATTGCGGCTTATTTATTTTTGTTTTTGCAAGTACGAAAAAAATATTGGTAGATATGTACTTCTCTTTACAATACCAATAAATACACGTTCATTTGGCAAAATTATGGCAAAAAGTTTTTTTCGATTTTGCAATTTTTTTACAGACAAAAAAAATGGAATCCTCATTGATTTTTTTTTTTTGAGGTATACATGTTGGTATGTTATTTGAAGCTTATAACACAATATTCATTTTTTTAAAATTCATAATATTATTTCTAAGGTTGCAAGAGTCAATAATAATAGTATTTGGAGCAAGTGCTGTGATGAGACTTTGTGGATTTCCTTACTTTACCGAATTGATATGGTGTAATGAGTATTTGTAGTTTAAAATATAGTTAATTTCCTGTACCATCGTTATTATCAATTTAAGATAATTATAATTGTCAGGATCTTTCTCGACAACAACGAAACATTCATATTAAAATATTAAGTATTTTTTGCATAATTTTTTAATTTTTTTGACCATTGTCAATATGATTTCCTGCTTCTTTCTTGGGTCGAGCAAGGCTGGGTAACCCTAGTACTTTATAATGAGTTTTTGACTTGAATTTCAGCTGTTTAACGCACTTCAAAAGAAGGCTCCCTATTGATTTAAACTGCCTGCATTGTTCTTCTAGTTATAAACATATATGTTCTTTGTCTAGAACAAATATGTACACATTATCAGCTGCCTGGTTTGCATTTTTGTCTGTACCAAAGAAAAACTGCTCATTTTAGCGTATTTTCTTTTTACTAGTATAGTGTCCATCTTTAATGTAAGCTCAAACAATAATTATTCAAGTAATCTGTAAATGATGTCAAAAGTTCTTTGAGTACGATATCTTATGTTTATACAGCCATATAGCATTACCCAGTAGCACCTATGCAATGTAAAATATTCATTACAAAGACATATATTTAAGAATAATGAATTTCTTTTTAAAATCAAGATTAATAGAAATATAAGTTTAGACAATAATGTTTTTCCTACAAATGTTTGACTTCCACCACGCTTTTTAATAGTGATGTCAAAGAGTATAACTGTTAGCGAGAGTAGCTCTATATCGTCTTTCTTGACTGTTACTATTAGAGTGCTGCTGTTATTCTTTATGACGTCATATCAGTCTGTCCAATTATAAATTCTAGTAAGTCCAATTGCATGATGGCATAACCTTGTTTAGAACTAAATTAACTTTTCTTAGGTGGTATATTTCCCTACTTGGGGAAATAGATTGTATAATTCAAGAGCTTTAGCTCTGTGAAAAAATTAAGAAACAAATATGCAAAATAAGTAGCTATTGCAGCGAAATGAAAGAACAACGTATGCGCATTTACGCAAAAACTAAAACTCCACCAGACGTTCCTAAAAGATTTAAACAAGACAAAAGACTGTTTACAACATTATAAAGCATTCGAATGAAACTAGAGGATTTTTTCATCGTATCCATTCTGGTCCTCAGCGCCTACTGAGGCTAACATTGAGGTTGTGGAGTACAAGATAAGAACAACATCAATTTTAATGTAGGAAAGATTGCCATAGTCCTTAATATGGACAAATCTGCCGTAAATAGATTGTTCAAATGAGTTTGGGCCCCCAAATCTCATGAATGACTTTGTTTTGTAGGCCACTGACACTGAGGCCTGTGCTACTAGTAACCTCAATCGTCGAGACATTAAAAACAACAGTTGAGATAAATTGGAATGACATGCCCTCCGATACCCTAAAGTTTCTTTGTTTGTATTTTTGGTCTAGTGTGGAGAAGTGCATTGTGACAGAGTGCAAAAAGTTAATAACAATATATAATTATAAGAATATTAAATAAGTATGGTTTTTGAATTGTCTAAAAAGTATGTTGTTTATTATCAGTAGGAATGAGCAAAACTTAATTCCATTGAGATATGGAATCAGTATGGATTTATATCATTATTAACTTACCAAGAGATAATTGAATCATTTCGAAAATAAATATAGATATTAGAAATATGTACTTTGCTAGTGCATAGTATATCGATACTAAGACGCAACGATATCATCCTTATTTATTTATCCATCAACAAAACAGGTCATTTCAAATGAAAGAAGTGTAATACTGCGTAAAATAAGGTCGTTGTATCCTTCGAATAGATAGTTCAGCTTCCGTTTATTATTAAAAACCGCCCACTTTGCTAAGGAGAACTGATCCGTATCAATGGGGTTTTCTTCCTACCCAATTCTTGCAAAGATGTGGGTGAGTGGTCACAAATTCTAGGGTGGGTGGAGGCACTATTTCTAATTGGATATGAGTGTTGTTACAGTGGTTGTTTGTTTTTATTCAGGATCTATGCACCATCTATGAATGTGTTGTTAGTTTGTCCATATCGCATTAGGGTATGATGATATAATCAAATCTAAGAAATTAATAAACAAAATGCGTTTGTTAGCTTCGGTATAGTCTCTCGGTTACATGTTAGTAGAACCGAACACTTGGTTCAAGATCTACAGGGCTGGGAAGCAAAGTGTGGACTCTTGAGCCTCTTTGCCTTCATAACCTCTATCAGAAGTTGTGTTGATGGTCCTAACATCAACGGAGAAGTCGTTGGGAAGAGGATTTATCTATTTAGTAGGGTTCTCATTGATCTTCTTCTCTAAACTGGACAGGAACTCTGGATCCCTCTTTAAATTGTTCCCTCCACTTCCTGTTTCCTGGAAATTTCTTCTCTATCATGAGTTCTTGGAGCACTTCACAATGTCCATAATCCTCGCCACCTCAACTTCAGCGTCTAAAATTTCTGAAATGCGCTGCCTTTTGGCTTCCTGTTCACTCATGATGACAAGATGACGAAATATTTATTATTGTTTGTTAATGCACAAAGGATGGTTCAACCAGAAAGTCAAAAAATAAAAAAATAATCACCAAACCTTAACGTATTAATGAGCAAATTATCATAAATAAATAATAGTCCACGTTTTATTGCCAACCCTGTATCTAATTGAAGATACGCGTAAAAAGACCAAAACTGTGGTTCTGAACCGCGTCAATTTAAAAAAGGAACTTAAAAATAGAATAATAAAATTCTCGAAAAGAAACGAAACTACCTGGATCTAAAACAAGGACCTGAAATCCAATAAAGTCTCAACTCTTTTGAGTCCAAGTAAAGTCTTAAGTCTTTGACTGTGAGATCAAATGGAGCCGCAAGTCTTCCAAATATTGACTCAAGTTTATGTTGAGTACCAATCTAAGCCCCTCCTCTGGTAATAGTCATGACACTCTCGAAGTCCTTCATGAACCACTATAACTGGAGAAATGTTGATTATATGGTCTACATTTTGGTGTTAAACGTGGATTATATATATATATATATTTGAAGGGGTAGGGGTGTTGGTTTTTGGAATTTTGCTCACAAAAAATTTAAGTTGGAAGAAAGACATTTCAAAAATAAGCTATAAAATTTTAATTTTTTTGGGAAAAGCTGTTCATAAAAAATTAGAATGTTATGGAAAAAACCTCACGAACACAAAAATTTATACTGTAATATATTATCAGTTGTCAGTGTTTCTGTTTCTTTTCTCCTAATCAGTCTTCTGATTCGAAAGAATTGTGCAACTACAAAGTGATTTAGACCTTTTCGTTCGTATCTATTCGACAGAACAATAAAGGTAACGACGTGAAGGACTTCTTTAAATACGTTTCTTCCATTGTGTTTTATGAGACGTCATTACTTTTCTTGTATCATGCAACCTTTATTCCAAAAAGAAACAGAAATAAGGCCCTGAAATTTTATATTTATTAAATCCTTAATGATCAAATTGCTTGCAGAAAGCCAGAAATTTTAGCTGGCGATGTAAATGAGGTTAAAATGACCATTGCCCACTCTATTTGAAATTTTAAAAATTGTCTATTTACACATTGCCCGCCACGAAGGGCATTTCCACATTGCCCGTAACATATATACAGAAGAAATATAACTATTGGTAATTAATTTATTTCTATGAATAAATTTTGGCTATCATATACAAATAGAGATGTAAAGCTACACTTATTATAAAATATTACTATGTTATATTATGATGCAGTATCGAATTATTGGAAATTTTATTGATTGCCTGGGAATTATGAAAAATGCCAGATTTCCCCCTATATATATGAAATAGAGTTTGTGTGTGTCCGTGTGTTCTTTATAGCCGTATCAAGTTAGATGAGGTCATCGACAGATGACAACAAAGTTCATACTCATAGGGTAAATTAGTGTTAGCAAGGTAACGCTAAATTAGTGTTAGCGAGTCATGAAGGAGCATATTAATGGATTCTCCCAAAATAAAGATATTATATCCTCCATAAATATACTTAAATATTATGTATACAAGGACTCTGGCGTAAATCTTAAATGAGATTGCGTGGGCCAAAGAGTTTAAATTCGTATTTACCTAATAAATACAAACAACACACCAAATATGATTCTTACTTCCCAGGTATTTTAATAAATACACAATGCTATATTACTAACCTAACAGAACTTGATGTTTATCGAGACTTATTTTTATATAAGTATGTAGAATTTATTACATCAGCCTCTTCCATACATGAAAGGCTTCAAATTAATTATGGCAATAAAAATATTGTAAGGGAAAAATATAACAGGTTTATTAGAGTCCTCTTGTACATAGATCAATATAGACTTTTGAAAAAGGAATTCAACTCTATGTTGTAGACATGAATATGTTCAATATAACGTTTTCTTTTATGTGATAAATTACATCATAAATGAAGGAGACACCATCTTGAGGACTCAAAACTGATATTTTTAGTACATTAAATGGACCAGCCTTGTGAACAGAACGCAAAATTGAATGGCGTTCCATGGAACGTGTGATCAATGAATGGAATGCTAAAAAGAATGGATTTTTTTTTGAAGGATGAGCGTTTCGTTCCAATAGAACTTACCAAAAATTCAAAAAATCAAGGTTTATATTTTTTTTAAATATGACTTATAGGGCTAATAGAGCAAAGACTAACGCTTGGGAGACATATTTTGTGGCAGTAGCACAGAGCATAGGGGTGTCGACGCTGGGATGGGATACGGCACAGGCCCTACTTTTGATATAGCAGCAGATAATATAGTCGATAGGATTTATGTAGGGCGAGGAGGGAATCCACAAATCATGTTTCAAGAAATCGGAAAAATAATCCTCGAGTTATTGCTTCCTCTTTCACATAGTTGGAGTCCTACAGGAACACATAGTTTCCCTCTGGGTAGTTGGGCTTCATTCAGGGTAAGACCACCTTCTTGAGGACGTTCTCGTAATCCTTGGCCACAATTTTCAGGCCTTTTGGGAACCAATAAGGGGGTTTCCTATTCCCGTCTGATGCTGCAATTCTCAACATCATCGTAGAGGCTGGGAACTTAGTCTGGTTGACATGCAGAACCTCATCGACCATGTAGGAGAGGTAGCGGTCGTTTCTTTAGTTTCTAGACTCGTCCACGGTCCAGTTTATCTTGTCTTCTTGCTGTGCTGGAAGCGAATCAAATTGGCTATACTTTGCATTTTGGCATACATCTCGACAATGAATGAACCGATTTTAATCAACTGTAGTTCGTTTGAACGCTAATATTCATTGAATTATTGTGTTAAACAATCTTCAAACCTATGTAGTTCTCAAATGAGGCCTCCCTGCCAATATCAAAGTATATATGTATACTGTATATGGTACTACCTTATGATTGGAACGCGGAACAGAACGTAAAACGGAACAGAAATAATGAGTGAACGCTGATCGAAAAAAAAGAACGGCCCGAAAAATTACCAGGACGCTTACAAGCCTGAAATGTACTAATTTCTAATAAATCTTAAGAAAACTTTATAATATGGCTTTAATTATAAAATTGCATTGAATAAAATCATTTTAAAAAAAAACTATCAATATTTAAACCACATGATCTAGAATTCCCTGATTAAAACACACTTTTATTTAGGGGTGAAATAAGAAATTGTTCTCATTACTGGATTTGTAATTTGTCAAGCCCGGACTTGGACTCGGAATCATATGCGCTCAGAAGTGCAGCCACATATCTATTTGGTCTTTGGGCTAGAATTGGTTTATGAATAGTTCTCATTTTCATTGGGTCCGGTTATTTTGCCACCCAACCTCGTATTTCCCAACAAAAATCCATTTTTTTCGACTGGCATATCTATGAAATGGCGTCACGACAGCTTTGTCTATAAAATCAAAAAAGTTGTAAACACTACTGAGTGCAATAAGCTTGAAGTTTTTGTGAAAGTGCCTAAGAAGGCTGCAGGGCAAGCAGTATCTCATAATATTTTAAACCTATGCAGTCATTGGAAAAATAAGCGCACATTTGAGTATTTTCATACATGTTGTAGGAGTGCTGTTTGACATCTCGTAGAAATGAGATTTTTCATTTTGGAATATCTTGAATAATATGGGATATATGTAATTCAAAATCCTGATTTATCCACACAAAGGACACATTTGAGATGCCTTTAATAAAATGTAAATACAATCTCTACACTTACTTCCATTACAAATCTCTCTGTTATAAAAGATCCAATTCCTTATCTCCCACATTCTCCAATCAAATAATCATATCATCATATATTATTATAGTTTGTACAAAGTACGTTCATATACAGGGTGCTGCATCATAACTTCCTTTTTTATAAATTGTGTCAATCAGGATGGAAAAGTAATGACGATGCGGGCGTGGGTTCACTCTAGAATCTTTTTTTTTTTTTGGGGGAATACAGTTTTTTCCTATCATGAATTGGAGTAAATAATTTGCTGTAGTTAATTAATATTGCCAAAAAAAGGATTGACAGAATATTTTATAAAAATAAAAATAACTGCAATTTACCCTACTGAGTCTTTATTTGTGCTTTATTAATGAAATTTAGTTCATTCTTTCTATTTCTAATATACAATAAACGATTTTTAAATTCATTTTGATTATTTGGAATTTGCTAATTTCTTTGAACACAAATAATTCCATGAATAATGATGATAAAAAGCTAAAAATGATGATATCCGATACAATGTTATGCAATAATTTTAAATTTGTGCCGTTTGTCCAAACCATGTAATTGGCACCAAATTCATTTAAGAAAAACCAAAATTTTTAAGACTTTTGTAAAGTCGCCAATATCTAATCAACTAATGATCCACACTAAGAAACAAGATATATTAATAATTAAATTTTAAACTTTTTTTACATTATATATATCTCCTTAAAATCTCTTAATGAAAAGTTATTTAAAGCGGAACAAAAACAGAAATGAAAAAATCACCATGTATTAAAATAAACATGTTGAGTAATGTTGATCACCCTGTATATTTAGAGTAGGAGAATTGAATTATCAAAACATGGAATGATCCTATCTACATATACAAAGTATATAACACCCTATACAATAACAATAAAACTCACTTTATATTGGGGTATCATACTTTTTTTTTTCAGCCCATTTTATAGCTACTTTGTAAAGCATGCATACTTGACAGATGATTAGGTTCATAGTATATGATAGAGCCAGTGATAGAGATATCGAACGAGGTTAAATATTATAAGAAACTTGTAAATGTAGAGAAAAGATAAGAATTATTTATTACATGTACACTGTACAGGGTAGTTTGTTGTTTAAACTCTATGTGGATTTAAATAAAGCAAAATCAGATTGTGTTGATTGACAAAGTTCATTAATAAACTTTGAAGTTTAACCATGCAAAAGAGAATATACCAAGGCTATGTAAAATGACCACCGTTGGTCTTAATGACTGAGGCCAATGGCATCGTTGCCGCTTTAAATGGGGACTGGACAGTTTATTCTGACATTTTGTACCAAGATGACTTGAAATGGGCCAATAAATTGTCCTTGATGGTGACATTAATTTCACAACCCTTGGCCTTGATGACTTTGACCAAACATTTGTTATCGCTTTACATGTAGTCCACACATTTTGTTCAAGTATTTTGTACCAAATGCTTTAAAATGGGCTAAAAAATGATGAATCCTTGCCAAAGTTTGGCCATCGCTTGTAACCGCTTTACATGTAACCCACACAGGTGTTTCTATTATTTTGTGCCAAGATAACTTAAAACAGGGAAAGAGATCATCCTTGCTGTTGATGGAAAACTTCATCACCCTTGTCCTTGATGACTTTGGTGAAACGCTCGTTACACTTTCTTCTGGTATTTTGTCCAAATATGACTTAAAATTACCCATAACTGAGCTTTGCTGCTTACACTAACTTCATAGGCTTTTTCCTAACTATTCTTTATATGAAAAATCCATTATGATCACATCTGGTCAAGCCATCTGACCAAAAAAAATAAATTATTATCTGGTATTAGAAATTAAGCTCTTTGTATGAGAAAGTTTTACGGGCTCATAGCAGTCTGCTCCCCTCAAAAATTCCAAGTAAAACTCCGGATTAATTTACACACTGTATTGAATACGATGTTTGTGAAGGATCTTGACTTCACTTCTTAATCTTTTAGTTGCCGTATCGTTTATCTCATTTATTTTAAGGGGAAGGTGAATAAAAAAACTTTGTTTACATTGAAACAAGGAATCTTTGTTGTAATGTCAACCGAAGCCTCAATCTTTATACTTGTGGTGATAATTGTAATTAAAATAGGGGACCATTTAAAAATCCACCCTGTATATTTATATAATAAGTGTACCTATCTATTCGGAGAAGGGGTGAATTAAAGAAGCCTTGAATCAACAAATAAATTAGGAAAAAACCGTGGGACGGAATCCTCCCATCTACATATTATACGACTGTAATTTACTCAAGATATTTTTCATTAAAACTACAGCATAATATGCAAATTTATTGTGTTATAGTGAGAAGAATTTAAATGAGCTTCGGAGAGTAGATATCATATCGCAGTGCTCAATCTAAATTACTTTTGCATTAAGGGGATTTATGTCCATTGATACTCATATACAATTATAATAATTTGTTTTTGTGTCCATGGAGACATAACAGATACTCCTTTGTCATTGGAGTCAGGGTCAGTTTTTTGGAGGGTATTGGGCTGATTTACACCGGCCCACGCTTGATTATAAAAATATGATATCTGCTAAAATTCTCTTCGAGGCCGTCTAGCAATTTTGTACTTGCTACCATTCAAAGAGCTGACAAGAAGCTTGAGTTTGATGTTTGTTTTGTTTTTTTTGGCAATCAAAAATGTCCAATCAACAAGCAAAACGGCAGAGGGTATGCGATCTCCTCCACGCACAAGTCGATCTCCGACAAGAAGATTTTCACAGTGGACACTGTTCTGAATAGGAGAAATGATCGCTTCTTGGCTGAATCAAGAGCTCAGGTCGAGGGAACCTTCAGTACCAAACATCCAGCAAGATGCCTCCCTACTTCTTCAAGGCTAACAAGAAAGTCAACACAGACGTCTACTACAAGGTAATCTGGTACCATGTCTAGCCATGATTTGAAGAGCTCGTGCCCCAAGAAAAACTATTTGTTTAGCTAAGACGGCCCCCTGGCATACACGTCCAAGAAAGAACAGCAATTCTGCAGCGAGAACATGGATGTCCTCTTACCGGCAGACTTATGGCCTCCGTCCTCGCCAGAGGTGAACCTACTGGACTTTGCTGTTTAGTGCGACTTGGAGGGCAAGACCAACATAGGATAAAAAGTGTAGAAAATTGTTAAATTACCAACTTTTGCCTCAAAAGTTTGCCAGAAAAATGGTACAAAATAAAAATATTTAGAAGTGAAAACGGCTTTTAAAATTGTCCTTTTTTTAGTCCTCATCGTGTACATACAATACATTTATACGAGACTGAAGACTCATATTTTGAAGAATTACGGACGTCGAGTCAACTTCTCACTTATTTGAGAGTATTGTATTATACAAGGCGTTAAGATCAAATCGGTTCTGCCGTGCGCCAGTGATTTTGTTATGATGTCTGATAGCGTTTGTTTTTTTTTGACAGCAGAAACGTTGTTGTATCAATATACTTTAGTGAAGTTTTGGCCACCTAGACGACAGCTAATCCAGATATATAAAAGATCGAATTAGTAGGACGTCTCAAATGATACTGGTGATTGGGGTCTCAATCCCAAATGTGCAAAATATTTTTAATGCTCTTTTGGAGACATATGATCCCAGTCGCTGAAGTGGCTGAGTAAGCACTGCTGTGACTTCATTCAGATATAAATATGGCTCCCCAGCAGTCTGGATCTTTATCTGATATCATCAAGGCCTATCTGATAGCCTCTATCAGGAGTTTACAATACCCCAAGGAACTACCTCGTCAACACCTGCTCCTCCTTACGGACTCAGATCCAGCCTGATATTGATGCTGGAGACAGATACGTCAAATGACCTTATTTTAACACTCCTTTGTACAATTCAAATCAATTGTCAAGTAAATCCTCCGAATAATGTGCCCTCAGTAACAATTTAAAGATTTTTGAAAAATTCACCGATTCGATATGAATACCCTGTAAATTATGATGAATTCGAGTATTAAAATCAAGGCCGGTTTTACCGTCAGCAGTGTCTAGAGCTAAGATAATTTTTTTTCTAAAGAAAATAATTTTCGAATTCTTTTGTTGTTTTAAAAAAAAATTTATACTGGACTCTATAAAAAAATTGTTTTTCAAAAAATATATTGTTTAAATCAGAAATTACATTATTTTATGAGCTTTTGCCCCTATTTTTTATAATCAAGCGTGGGCTAGAGAAAATTACCCCAACTGCCCTTGATTCATATGAAAAATTATTGCTTGTGATATCTCTATGAACACAAAATGAACTTGATTTTACAATACAACACTCGAGTCAAGACTAAGACTTTTAGAGAGAACACTTGTCACAGGGACCATTCTTGACTAGTTTCTTGCACTTGTATGATTTTTTTTGAATATGTGCACAAAGAATAAATTTTCATTGAAATACCGTAGTAATAGAAAAATAATCGACCTTTCTAAAAAAGTTCAATATAAAAATTATTTTCATTTTATTTTATATCGATAGGACTAGACTCCGACTGGACTGAACCAAATTAAAACTATAAGGACCGACAGACAGACCTACCTGTACGTGAATGAAAATTGATCTAAATCAAATTTGTTTATTAGTCGAAAAAGTATCGAAATACCCATGGGTATTTCGATTTGTATCCTGACAACAGTAGGACTACTGCCCCATGACTACCTTTGAATTAATATATCAAGAAAATGAAATTATGGTGTGAAAGTGTTTAATATCTCACATCAGACTATTCCAGCTGTGTCATATTTTTAGAATTTTAATCCAATTAATGGTTTTAATCAGTGAGCTAAAGGGATCTTTAAGATGAGAAACAGATATTGAGGAAATACTTGATATTATCGCTTGCGTGTAGAATGTATATACATTATATTTTGTGGAAAAATAAGGAGGAAAACAATCCAGTCAGTCAGGTATTTTGTTCAAACCTCCAATAAAGAACAAAGCAAAATATACCCTACAGGAAATCCAAATAACTTTATTATTCCACCATAAAAAGAGATCATCAACATCCAAAGAGCCACCAAAAAGGAATGTACTTTTATAGTGTGCTATCCTTTTTGAAGCTACCTAGGTTGTTGTATCCCCATTCAAAACATATGTAGGTAAAGAGAACAAAACAATTATGCAGTTCGTGTGTGGTATATCAAAAGGCATATAAACGTTTTACTCTGCAGAAGAGATCTACGTGGGGGAAATAGAGAGCCAAATCCGGATTGGAGGAAACTTTTTTTTTTTCAACTTTATCTAAGCAACATTGGATTATTCTATGAAACACGTCGTTCTCTATAATTGCTTCTCACTCTGAACGTGGTCACATAAGAAAAAAAGAGAGAAGCACAAATATAATTACGTCACCGTCATTCATAAATATCACGATTCTTAATGGCAGACTTTATTTTCAAACAAATCCGTGTTATTTTTTTGGCTGGCCTGTTTTTTTGGAATTGATATTCCAAAGAATGAATTTTCTTTTCCTTAGCAGCTGTTAGTATTATCTAATTCCTGAGTATTGAACATCATTTCTTAAATAGATTCAATTATATTCAAACCCTGACAGAACATTCATGTGTGCTCATAAATGACGGAGAGTAATCCTGAGGATTTGTTGTGGAGTTCTAATTGTAAGTCCTTTTTGGACTCAGAGTAGAATTGGGGATCGACATCCGAGTAATTCTAGTAAATGTTCTTGTTTATGTCCTTTCTCCTTCCTCACTTGTCACAGCTGAGTATAGCTAATATAATGAAACGTCATGAGCATTATTCTTTCAGTCCTAAGCATTTTTGTCACGGTTAACATATTGATTTTCGGTTTATTTTATTTTAACATGACCATTCTACACGTTCTATATAAATATATGACGTCATTTGAAAAGCGGCATCTTGCGGAAAAATATTAAAACGCAGCACCATAGCGACATTTAGCTAACAGTCGCTTTTTGGCTCTTTCATTTAATGTTATAACTACCGTATAGATATATATATATATGGGACCGATAACTAATCTATTCATTCAATACAAATACAATATTACTGCACATTAACTTCAAAATACATGAATTGGTACCAGCTGTCTGTTCGGACTGCATATACACTGTATACACCTGTATGACAGAAAAATTTGCCTGCCCCAGACGTTTGGACAAGTGTTAATATGAAGCCTTGCAGTGTTTATGCAGGTAACTTATATTGTCAAATTTAAAAAAAACCCAAGATTGCGTGATTCTCAACTTCTTTTATGAAGGTAATAAATGTTATTTACATATTTTTAAAATAAAGAATAAAAATATGTCAATGAACTGTCACTTTAATATTCTATCTATAATGTAACGTCAATGATAAGACGTCACTTTATAAAGTCATGCCAATATCTACATCACGC
Source organism: Lepeophtheirus salmonis (assembly GCF_016086655.4). Taxonomy (NCBI): domain Eukaryota; kingdom Metazoa; phylum Arthropoda; class Copepoda; order Siphonostomatoida; family Caligidae; genus Lepeophtheirus; species Lepeophtheirus salmonis. Next base: position 30,257,933 of record NC_052131.2, read on the forward strand.
AACCTATATAAGTATGGCGTGATTCACTCATAATTTGACAGGTTATAGGAGCTCCATAACTAAGATTAATGGGACTAGCTTTTTCGATTAGTCTCAAAAGGTGATTACATAATTGAATGAGGTATCCCCACACTAATGAAGTAATTTTTTAAAAGGCCTGAGCAAGTTGAAGCATTAATGAACAGCTGTTATTATTGGATTTGGACATACTCATGAAATATATATATATTTTTTTTAAATATCGTTAATGTCCAAACGATGGGTGTGGACAGAGAGTTTCTACACACTTAATATGCCTATTATTATTTTTAAACTAACTATCATGTCCGAGGTTGTCCTTCAGTTGGGGTGCGTAAGAGTACATTTATACAGATAACATGTACATAGGTTAATTACTTATTGACTCTTTTGTACAAAATCAATCTCCTGTAGTGACAATGGATAAATTTTTGTTTGTCATTGGCTTGAATTATCTTTATTTTATCAAAATCAGAAAATATCTCACCCATAAATGACTTTATGGATAATTAATATGAAAGTATTTCGTTAACATTAGTAGTGATGTAAATCGTATGTAATTTTTTAACTAGACCATTTTTTTGAGAATTTATAATCTGACGAATGAACTTTCTTCTCATGAGCAATTGCCATTATTATTCAATCCCTGGTTAGAGATTTTTTTTTTCTAGATTCAAAAAATGATTGAAAATTCGTGTGTCCTCATAAAAGACGGATAATAACCTACGGGACTGATATCAGAGTAATTCTTGCCAATATCCTCGTTTATTTCATTTTCCTATCTCCTCCCTTTTCACAGCTGATTGTAGCTGATCTACTACAAAATATTCTTCAAATTATCAGGGTTACTATGTTTATTTTTGTTTCTTTTGCAATCGATTTTCATCACTAAACATTAGTGGTAGTTTTAGATAAAAACAGTATCCTGTACAAATATGGAGGGAACCCTAAACCCCGTTTTTCTTGGTCCATACACACACTTAATTGATAATTTATATAAATTTTGAATAGATGATTATATAATAATCATCTATATGCTCAGGAGTGTGTTAGAGAAATGTTTATTAATAGATGAGTCACGGACAGGGATTTATAATATAGGCTAAGATCAAAAGGTGGCATTTTTCAAAAATCTTTAGATTGTTACTGAAACTAAATTTTTCAGTCAAACTACTTTAAAATTAAGTTGACCTGTTCATATAAATGTATAGAAAGAGATTATTTGATGTATCTACCTCAAGCATCAATTATGGGCTTGATACGGGCAAGAAAGAGGAGAAGGTGATGACGAGTTAATTCCTTGGCATGTTGGTAATTGTCTCCTTGATGGTATTAGATTTTCAATTTGTTTTAGATTCAACATAGCCCCAGACAGAATAATCCTTCAAATTAAGATCTGCAGGTGACTAAATTTCCTTTACCAATAAAGTCATTGAAGTGCTCACTTAGCCGCTTCCGTAACCTGTCTGAGACATAGCCGGGTGATGAGTATTTAGAACTGTCCGGATTGGGATGCCAGTAACAGTTATGACTTCCCGATTTGAAATCCATTGTGGTCAAAAATAATCGTAATGGTGCAACGCTGTTCCTCCTCCGTAAATACAATCTTCTTTATATCTGGAGCAGCTGTCGCCATGATACCCAAAACTTCCCTAAAGTTTGTTCATACTACAATGTTTTTACTGCAAAAAAAAAAAAAAAAAAGAAACGATATCAGACTGCTACATCATAATAAAATCGCCGGCACAATCTCCGATTTGAACTTAACGCCCTGCCTATCCCCACCGTTATATAAAAATAAAAATAAACCGAAAATCAACATGGTAATCTTTACAATTTGTATAATCTTTTGAAGGAGAACAGATGAGCTGTCCTCCCGTTAGTCTCTGTCATCCATAAGTGGACATACTCTTTATTACTTTATTATGAGATGTTCCCTTCTCAAGGATCAAACAATAATGATAACAGCTTTGGAAAATACAAAATTCTGTTCAGATTACCAACAAGAAAAAAAGGTCCCACTTTCTAGGTCCCACTTTCTAGGACATGTTTTATACACTTCAAGTCACCTATCTCTAATAAGTAAATAAAGGAGAGTTGATCAAATATGTAAATATAATGTCTTATTATTCCCTCTCTGCTGAATATTTATAAGTGTTAAATTAATATAATATTTGTATGGACCCTGTTGTAAAAATAAATAGCTCATTGCAGATATTAATTCTATTGGATGACATTATCGGAACCAATTTGGAACTTTACAGAGTCCAAGGATTTATACTTTATTTTGTATTTATGGGATTCTTAAGTTTATATTAAAATATCTGTATATCTAAAATTATATATAAGCTAACAACATAAATTTGAAGTCATTTTATGCGTGTTGTTTGTTACTTTAATTTTTTTTAAATTTAAATTTTATCCATACATAATACTAAACTAGTCCTAAAATGGTACAGGCATATACAATTGTAAAAAATTAATTACCCTAATTTATCCATATGTATGTATATTAGGTAACGAGTAGAATATTAATGAGTCCTTTTGACGAAATATTTACATATTTATTTATTCAGAAGAAGAGCAGAGAAAGATTCAAGCCATGGGATATTCGTCCTTAGGTCATTAAATCAACAATAGACGAGTTAATAAAATTCTATGCACCTATGTGTACAATTCATAAGTTGAAAAGAGAATTTGTGAAGAGACGCTGTCAGAAAGGTATCTCCATTACCAATATAAATAGATCTCTCTGTTATGTTTGTCCAGGCAGATACGGTTCGTGCATTGTCCAACCTTTATTACTTCAAGGACTCTACTCACCATACCGTTGCTATGGTTTGCCGCATAACATTTGGATTTAATGATCTATTGAGTACGATCAAAAATACTACATATATTCAGCATATTTATTTGAAGGAGAATGAACTGCATAGCAAAAGCTTATGAGGGCTGTAGAATTGGATGCACCAAACACCCCATTAATTTAAAATTTTTGACGGATTTTTTTTCTGTTTATTTAATGTTCTCCTAATTGGTCAGATGGAGTTGCACTGATGAAGAATAAGTAAACAGTATAGTATTTCATTTACTCTATCTGAATTAGGAATTGTCTTTCTAGGAACGACCGGGACGCAAACCTTTGCATATTGAGTTCAAGAGAATAGTTTCTTTCGTAGGCGTTGTCCATTAAACTACGTCGTTCCATCGTTTCATATATTTTCTTACTTATTCTCTCAAATGTGAGACTTGGTTATAGAGAAATGCATGATAAAGAAATTAACGAAATCGGAGGTGGTCCTGGGCTAACATATATGTATATACGTTATACTGAGTGTAAAAAACAAAATCTGAGGCTTTTGATATATCTACTTTAAATTAACATGAAATGGTTCTCTTTTAAGATTTATTAAAAAGATAAAAATCAAACAGCAGATAGACACATCAAGAATATATCTCACTGAATGATTAACGGGTTCTGAGCCGTGCACAAGATAAATGCATGTATTTCAGGATGATGAAGTCGATCGGGAACTTCTTGTTCGTGTGATGAGCTCTGTTGACTTTTCCATCAAGAAAGCTTGAGACAAAATAATCCATCGAATTCAGGTCGGGCGAGATATGAGGCAAGGTATTGTCTTCGAGCCAATCCTGAGTCGTTTAGGAGACGAGGCAGGGACAGAGTCCTGTTGCTCTCTGTCAGCAAATATGACGTCTCTCAAAGTTACTATATTTTTAAAAGGCCTTTGAGGCGTGGTTTTTACACTCCACGTAATTTAGTCAGTATTCCCATCCCTAGATATGACAGTATTGCTAAGGATGAGGTTAGTAAATGAATTACTGCTAGAAAGAGGAAAGCTCTCTACATTTATAATAGCATTAGTATTGGGAAAATATTATTCCTGGTTATATTTGAATTCATATTCAATAATGTTCTAACAAGTAAATAGTTTAAGTATTCATTGTTATATTTTAAATTGATTTTTTTAAAATATAGTAGTGGTAAGCGGGAATTGTTATTCCAAAGAGAGAGGTTAACCCCACGACAATCTATTAAAGAATGAAAAACAAAAGAAAATTACTCGGACGATTTGGGAGTATTGATGTAAATATATTATATTATATTTCCCATGATAAAACACTTTGTAAGAGCGAATTTCCCTGCAATAACCTTCTTTTGGAAAATGTATTGAGTAATTGGTAGTATGTTTCTAGATTTCTAGTTTTGCATAACATAAATACAAAATCATTTGTCAAAATAGGCTAATCCGCACTCTGCATTTACATTTTGAAAATGTCTACCTACAACTTTACTTTAAATCTGATTCCAAATTCAAATAAAGTGATCCGCTAATAAAGCCTCCTGACTTAAGGTGGGCTCACTAATTCAGCACGCATAGCTTCTCCCTTTTTATTATTATTATTGCACATCCGTTCATATTTTTTTTTTTTGAAAATTAAAAAGTGACTACATAAGGTATAGGATGATAATTCAGCGGAAGAATAATGCGTGCCAAATTGTGTGTATGAACTTTAGTGAAACCACCTTAATGCTGTCTTGATAGAGTTGTAATTTATATAGAGAAATGGAGTCGCGTGTGATAAGGTTAAAAACTGCTATTCCTAATATGAATTGAGTTCTACTAGCACTACAGGACACATAAAAGAACGAACAATTCAGTTTGGATATTTCTTCGACCGTTTTTGGGTCATCTACGTTTACATGTTACATGATAATTTTGTGCAGTTGGATATATGAACAGTGTTTTTGTTTTTATTTTCCAAACTTGTTATCATTATTATTTAACTAAGTAGGAGAGAACCTTTCAGTATAAAGTCATGGCTAGATTATTAGCTGCAGATTTTTTAGGGACCGTGCGCAGAAAACTGCCCTGGAGAAAATGCCATGGGGGAAATTAGCCAGTATTTTGTTCAAACTTCATGAGGAATGATTTCATAAATGCACTTCATAAATTCCCTTAATATCATTTATGACAAATATCTAAACATATTTGTTTGTTCCATTCTCCAAGGGAGTAACTTCAAGTGTGAGTAATATTATTGCAATATGTGAGGAGGGAGGTGGCGAATAAATAACTTAGGGACTCTTAAAATATGGTGGAATACAGGATTAATATTGGATGAATTGGCAGTTGTTTTCAAGGATCCATGAGTACCCCCAAGTATACGCGGAACCCGAAACCTTGGAGTTATTTTTTGGTATTAGAGAGGTTCCTTGGATTTATTGGTTGAACTGGCGTTGGTTTTTAGAAATCGCTCTCTACCCACTGTCCAAGGGTGGAGGTATTCAACCATATTTTAAGAGGCCTTAAAATATTTATTCCTACCTCCCTCCTTACCTCTGGATCCATATCTTAGAATATTGGATTGAATTGGAAAAAAATGCAAGGAAATGGATGGAATCAACGAATATATTTAGATATTTGTCATAAATAATACAGGCAATTTACCGAACTGGCAATTTTCCTCATGGCAATTTTCTCCAGGTTAATCTTCCACTGGCAATTTTCCCAAAGGCAGTTTTCTTAGTACCATTAGAGACAAGTATGTATGTGTAAGTCCTTGTTAGACTCAGAGTATAATTAATAATTGATATATGAGTAATATGTATCTCCTCAATCTAACAGACAAGTTTTTCTAATTTGCCTAGCTCTTTACTACCAAAAATACAAGATACTGAGTGAGATTTGTGTAGATTTCCATCATAGCTGCTTGAAGTTATGGAGCTATGAAGCAGCCATGTAGATTTCCTTCGTAGCTCCTCGTAGTCAATCTGATAAAAATTCATACCAGCTAAGCCGTTCAAACATCCTTCAAATTAGCAGGGTTAACAAATAAGTTTCATTTTTGTATATAATTTCCAACTCTATGCATTGAGTGTTCCTATTCGGAAACTTTCTAGAGAATATATTTTCACCCATATAGTTGATACTCAAATACTTCCTAAGGAATGGTAAAGTAAAGGTCTGAGTTAGTTTTACCCTATGAGCATCTCTCTTATGCTAAACGTAATCCAAGGTATGACTTTACCTCATTTGAGAACCTAGGCATTCCTTCTCCAATAAGAAAGATCCCTACAAAAATAAAAACAGGAAAATAATCAAGACTCGTAAATTATTTGAGAGTCTAAGTGCTCTTTAACAATTTTACAAAGTATACATTATTTTTGGTTTGTTATTTTGTAGTTAGAATCATGTCAGAGATCTCCATAAAATTGTTTAAACATAATTTGTTACAAGGACGAAAGCAGACCCATAAATTTCTTAACTGATTCTACAAACATACCTAGAAGCGATCATGGGTCCTCTTTTGATGCAAAAAAAAACAAACGAAAAAATAATCCAGGGCATATTGCAAAAAAAAAGAAAAGGTATAAAGATTAATTATGTGGTCGTCTTAATTAAAGAAATTTGCAATTTTTATTTACCTATTTACTTTTTTGATTACAAATTATTTCTCGTAAATTAAATATGCAAATTGTCGATGAGCAAACACTGATAATATCTGTGCAAAAACATTCAAGAGGTGTAAGAAAATGAAGATGTCAAAATCAAGAGTGAGAATGCGGAGAGACAAAAACGTGACCCAAAATTCTTGTCCAGCATATTAACACATAATTATTTGGAAAAAACTTATGGGTAGGCATTGCACTATGAATAACTCTATGAATTTGCAAGGTATTAATGATGCTATAACAAGTCTTGACTCCAAAAAAACCTTGATCCTATGATGAGTAGTCTGTCAAAACAAAAGTAATCTTTAATAAAATCACCAAATAGCGAAAACTTTCCAAATCATTTTTTTTTCTTCATAAACCAACCAATACTTCTTAACAGATATATCATATATTTCATTAAATTATGGGCTTTACATGCACTTTTTTGGGGGATACTGACTGAAATATCCAGGGTTATTACTTAAAGTCTAAAACATAATCAGTATAACTGTGGCCCGTAGGTCGCATGGAGACAAGTAACTGCATATTTTTTTTGTCGCCCGCCTAAATACTTCTACTGAGTGTACATTTAATTATGACACACTTTTTTTTAATATAATGAAGCCAAATCGATTGTCAAATATTAGGCCTGTAAGGAATTAAACGCATTCCGGTCAACTCTACATCGAATAGTTCCAACATTTTAACGCAACAGACAATCTTTGTCCCTATACATACTACTAAAATCACTCATCAATTTTGGACGAAAATATTTTTTAAAAGGTCAAAGTACTGTTGAACTTAATCCTCACCTGCTCTCCCCCTTAATTACAGAATATGAGCGCATGTTGAGGCCAGGTCCAATGGTAAACATGTACCAAATTTATGTGCTCTCAGTGAAATAATTACTCAAGAATAGGAAAAACTTAAGGCAAACTATAATATTAGCCCTTGTTTTATGTTAAGTGTCAATTTCGCCCGTTTTAGTTTTTGTGTTGACTAGAATATTGATTTTATCCTCTTTTTTTTATAGATTTTTCACTTTTTCTCACCTATGGTCAAATTCTATTGTGCAAAATTTGTACACATTGAAAGGTCGTAGAATGGCTGTGCAGTATTCAAATATGTTTTTACGGGTCATTTTGACCTAAAGACTTCATATTTGGTTCCGATTCTGAATATACTGGTTTAATTGATGTTCACTTTTTTTCTTCCAATATTTTTTTTTTTTTGCTATTTATCTGCCAATCAAGCCCAGAGGTCAAAGTTTATGTTGATAAGGAGCTTAAGCTCACCATTCTTTGTTACATTTCATTTCACTTTTACATACCAAACATGAGCTCCAAATGGTTTCCAGTAGAAGAAACTATAGCAAAAGTTTAGAACAGCGATAGTCTCCAATTTCATTGATAATCCATATTTGGTTTTTGAGTGGATTTATAAACTACAGGTAAAAATGACATGAAACATAATTAATATAAGGTCTGCTCGTTATTTTAGGGCAATTGAATTGCCCTAAAATGAAGCCAAAGGGTTCATATTGAATAAAATATGAATTTATAGAGATATGTTTTATTAATCTAAAGTGTGTCATGATTAAATTTAACCCTGGTATGATGGGATATAACCCTGATTTAGATACAGCTTCTACATTTAAATAGTTTCATTATATACCATATTGGGCACTCGGTAGAGCACAAAACGTCCGCCTAAAATCAAATTGACCTTGGGCATCTCCATCTGGTACTACCTACAACATCAAGAAGTTCTGAACAGTCCCATACAACAAAGAAGAACCAAAAATTATCCAAAAACAATATGGCTACCTTTTGACTTCCCTCTATGTAGGCTGTAGCCCTCATCCAGCCCTGACCTCAATGCCACGGGACTTTTTAGTTTCGGGCGTTTTAGAGCATAATGTACGCCGCAACTCCAATCCAAATTGGGATTCCCTCCGAGCTGCTATCATGACAGTGTGGTAAACCATGGAAACCGCTTTCATCGTCAAGAGCTACCAATCTGTCCAACAGCATGTCGAGGTTGTTATTGCTTATGAAGGATAACATACTGAATAAAAAATGTAGCTAACTATAGTATTTGAACGTATTACATATTAATTTTGAGTTGTCGTTTCTTGATGCTATTAAAATCACGTTTTTTATGCCATTCCAAGTTTTGGGTCACCACTCTGTATTGGTGTACTGTAGGACAATATTAAACGACTCCAAAAATTATAAATACATATTCCATTAAAAATTATATTCTTTGTGTAATTTTATTTTCGATGGAACTCTAACTCTGGAATACCCTGTAGTACATATTTTGAAATATTCAAAATGAAATAAAATAAATATTTAATAAGGAACATGCAAACCTAATAATTTATTATGAACAGATTTGGTGAAATAAAACTTGCAAAAGAAAGAAAAAACAATTTAATTTTGACATTTTAAATTTTTTTTTTAATATTACTTGTGTTTAATATAAGAATTTGCATTAAATTCAATCATTTACTCAATTTACTACTTTCTAAACTTTTAATTCATTTTATACATAAAAATAGTTGATCATAGTTGCATGTACTTGACCAAAAACTATAATAGTTTTTTATGATTTATTAACAATTTGAATAAATTTATTGAAATGGGATAGCTGTGTTCAGTATGATAAGTTTTCTAAGATGTTCGGCATTAAAACTCTACAAGTTAAAGCTATTTTTGTTTATAATTGGATCAAGAGTTTTGAGCAATTTTATTAGCTATTAACGCCTATTGTGATCGTTTGAACATGGAAATTATCTACTCACTTAAATAAATTCCACATCAAATGAATAAAGGTGTTCGAAGGATTATATTTTTTTGGGGGAGGGCTTGGTTTTTGGAATTTTTGGGAAACAAATTACAAAACTACACAGCTGTTTATAAAAAAAAGAAATTTCAAATATTATATTTTTTGAAAAAAAAATTCAAATATTAAAATTTTTTGTAAAAAAAATTCATATATTCACAGCTGTTTATAAAAAATAAAAGTCTTGAAAAAAAAAAATCAATTTTAAAATTTTTCTGGAAAACATTTCCAAAGCTCATAGATACATACCTGGAAAATTATTTTTTTCGGAAAAATAAATTTAAAAAAAAAAAAAATCTAAATATTAATTTTTTTTCAAAAATCCACATCTTTTCGCAGAAAATTAACCTTTTGGGCAAGCAAATTTCCAAACTTACCTGAAATGAAATTACAAATATTACATTTTCAAGTACGATGCAAAAGTTCATTAATTTGCGGACGCCCCTAATTAATTAACTAAATTTAAAAATATACAATAATGATATGTGTAAATGTTGTTTGATTGTCTCGTGATCACTCATTTTAAACAACGAGCGTGCGTTGCTATTGCACAGCGTGTTGCTTTAAAAAAGGAGAGACAAGGGGAATACATATCGTTGGATCTGAGACAAATTGTCTTTTTTTTAAATTTCAGTCAAAAATCTTTAAAAATATTTCTTGTCGTTAATTGGATAAATTCAATTTGAGGTTTTTCCAAAGGATGAATCATAACAATTCATTAGTAGAAATATATAATATAATAACTAAAATCCAATCCTTGCTGCATCCATCTTGCTTTTTTGTTGATGGTACACATTTATGTTTTTCAGAAAAAGCTATAAAGAAATTACTTCCTCAGGACAAATTTTAAATTCGCCCTTGCCAAATACTATTTGTATGCCTTTCATTCAAAAAACTCCTTCTATTTTCCTGTCTCATTTTATACAAAAAACATTGGCATTCAAGAAGGAAATCTTATAATAAAGTAAATCCCTAAGAAATTTCCTTCTCCACTCAGTCTTAAAGATATGATCATAGATACAAATAATGGCTTTTTACAGATACTACCTGATGAGGTATGTTTTTATTTTCTAAAGCTGTAATAATTATTCTTTCATTCTTGAAGAGAGAACATATAAGTATTAATCAATTACCAGGTTTGTTGCAGAGTTATAAGTCTTAGTAGACTAATAAATAGAATTAGAATTGAGGATCATCATCAAAGTAATTTATGGCTTTATCATTGCTAGATACTTTGTATCTTCATCTCAGAGCTAATTAATTAAACGTCATTACAGCAACACTGCTCTTCTTCCAATCATTTTTCTAAGTGGTGGGAGTACTACGGTAAATTTCGTTTTTTTTATAGCATACTGTTCACTCATCTTATCTTCAACCATGGTTTTGACGTTGATATGTATAAATAAAAATTTTTTTTGATATAACTTTTGATAATTTTAAGGGGATTTAGAGTTGCAAATTCGAGTGAAATAATTTTACATGTTTTCGTCTTCAACTTTATTTCTAAAAACGTCTCCTGGCGTCTCCTCTAGTGTATATTGCTATATGTTGAATCCTGACTTGTATAACTTTAAATTCAATTTCCATATGAACACAGAAACATATAGCCTCTATCAATGTTAATTTGATATAGTAATATCTGTACATTATAGTTAAAGTTGATAATATTGTAGAGAAAAACGCGTGCAAGGGGGAAAGACACATGGTATCATTGTTTAAAATACTGATGTTATTATCATTTGCCTGCTTTATTATGATTTTTGAGTGTATAACGAAAGTATTTATTAGCAAAATATATAATGAAGATATACTACGTATAATTGACTTCGACGTTTTTTATCCGTTACAGTAGATTTGAAAACGTCACACTCCATGAAATTGTAATTCATTATGAACCTTATTCTCAGAATAATAGCTAATGAAACGACAAAGTAGAGTATTTCGAAATATATTCGAAGTTCCAAGTTTAAAAAAGAAGGCTTTAATTAAATATAATCTACATAATAAAAAATATACCATCATACATTTATGTTAAATATACAAAATTAAACAATTGGAATCATATAAGTAACAACAAATAATTATTAATAATAAAGTAAATGTCAAAATCATAAAATTAGACAATAAATATACTAATAAAAAACATGTTACAAATAAATCCATCTTAAAGATTTAGAGCAAAAGCTAATTATGTAGTAATGTCCGGCGATATTACTCCTTATTAAGAGCATCAAAAAATATATTTTCCCCGTTATTTATGCTTATATAACAACATACTATTATGATGAAGGATATACACAATTGCTAATTATAATGCTACACCCAATGTAACTACGCCCGTTGTTGTGACCATTTAGACAGTTGTATTTGCCTTTTATGAGTTTTCTGAACACAATTTCTTGGAGCCTATCAACCATAGCTAAGCCTTAAGTGATAAAAAAGTAATATTTATTGACTATGTAATATTGGAAAACCTAATGATCATACCCAAGTCTTTAAGCGAAGAAAATAGTATCAGACAAACTAGTTGCGAACCATCCAAAGCTACTACCCCCGTTGTTGTGACCATTTAAGTAGTTGTTTTTGCCATTTAATGAGTTGTGTATCATAATTTTTGATATGTTTATTTAAAATAGAATCATATTTTATGGTTAGATTAAAAAAAAAAAGAATACGTACTGTGAGATAGTACAACATTCAGAGTTCCATTTCGATATTAGTAAATACTTTTTACTGATAACTTGATCGTCATTTGGTGTAGATGACTCAAAACATTTTTAAATGTATTTCTATAAATGACATCAGTACCAAAATCCTCCATTAATTTAATGATGGTTCCTCGTGAAGGGATATGTTTACCCGTGTATTTCTCCATAAATTTTTTGAAGGTAGATAATTAGGAATGGATAAGGGTATATTACATGCAATAAGCAGCTTTGTGAGATCAAAGTTAAGGTCTGACTTGATGTATTCATCATTAACTTGATTTTTTAGTTGAATATCCATGCTCTTGATATGAAATGAGAATAATGAGTGGCGTGTAATTCTAGACAGGGGGGACTAAAGGCACATTTATAGCGACAAATCCGACAAACCATCTGTTTCTCATCCAATAAGTATTTTACAAATTCCAGGGCCTCCATTTTCAGAAATCCAGACAGAAGGCGACGTTATTTTAGGCATTGTATTCAGTTCTCTATCGACTATCACCATCTAATATTATATTAATATTGAATAATAAAGGCGGGAATGATAACGTTCATGATTGATAGAAGAAGATGTCTATGATTTAATCAATGATGCCATGCGTATTTATTCTTTTCTCCTCGCACGCTTTTCTATTCTTACCAAAATTATCACCCTTAATTATAGTATAATTCGTTCCTGACGAAACTAACAAATCATAGCAATTCATCTTATAAGAAATAACAAAAAAAGTTCTGTTTCAAACGGCACTCGTGTTCCGTAAGCAACTCTCGGTTAGCTAATAGTGAAAAATAATTTGAAAAACATTATATGTTAGGGCTTTTGCATTTCAAGGTATTCATGTAGTAAAATATATTTACATATCAAGATCAAAGACAAAAATAATGAAATGAAAAAGTGTCTTTTGATAGAAGTTTATAAAAAAGTATGCCTTTATTTTATTTTATATTCTATCAAAACTTGTCAAAGTTTGGTTAAAAAATAGCACTTTCTACCTCCTCCCTCAAATCTTAATCAGAGAGTATGGGGCGTAGTGAAGGTCTGGCAGAGGGACAAAGAAGAAATCACATCCTTTCGGGTCGAAAGGATGCGACTTCCTCTTTGTCCCTCTGCCAGACCTTCACTACGCCCCATACTCCCAATTGTTATTATATTCTTTATGTCATACAGATGGTTACCTTGATTCGATCATGCAGCCTATCATACGAAAAGAAACCTTAAAGGGCCCAAATAGTTATCAAATACTTCCCAACAATAGAATTGTTATTTAATCATCATTGATAATTTTTTATAGCTCACTGTTACGATATGCTACGTCTAAATCAGATAGGTACATAGAAGACACAGATAAGGAAAAGAAAAGAAAAACATATGGACTGACGTCCAAGTTCCTATTAAACATTTCTTTTTAAACCAATTCACACCAAGGATAGGTGAGAAGTCTTCTTTTAGATGGAGATGTTAACACAATCCCTCCTTATTAAATAATGAACAAAACAGAATAAAGAGCACACGCATCAAACGTTTTTCCTTTTCTATTTGCCATACTAAGTTTTTTCTTTAGACAGATACCTTTTTAGTGATAAAATTATTTGAACTGGAGTTTAATATAGATTGTTAATATAACAAAGTTTTTCTTTCTGTGTTTCGGAATGTATGAATATATGACAACAAGTCACTTGGTGTACTGTATACTGTCCTCCATGACGTAAATAATAAACATATTTTGATCTAAGAAATAAAAATATAGTCGTACTAATGAACTATTGTAGGGGTGTGCGTATAGCATCAGACGTGTATATAGGGTAAATTGTATATAAAGCTAGCTCCCGGATGTAAATCATATAAATATTTTTGATACCATAAATTATAATGCAGCCGTATAAATGAAATATTGCAGGCGTGTGTGTATAATAAGAGTCATGATTCGGTTTGTTTTGTTATAAGTCTTGGGTATCCTGTATGAGTTTGCCCACACACCGTACTTTCTCTTTCAATCTCAAAATTGGAGAAAGCGACAGAGGATAGTTGAAATTCAATTCTCCTATCCTTTTGATAATAAGGACATAACTTTGGTACGTCAAACAGAGGAAGGCAAAGTGAAGAGAAGAATATATTCACGGATGAACAGGAGAAGGATATCAACTTTTTCGAGTTAGTCAGATAATTATCACTTCCAAAGGTATCAAAATTAGATGGATGGTCTCATTGTGTGGAACAAGCTGTGAATTTGGCTATTACAGAGTTTTCAATGTAGGGTAGTGGTTGAGTTCTCTCAGAGTCCATCCATTGACTGGGCCATTAGAAGAGCCATGATTATGTTTGTTTTTGTTATCGGTCTCTTATGTATATCCTTCATAAATATAATTCATCTGTATATTCAGTATATGTGAAGATTTGAATAAAATATGGACACTTGTATGTTGAAATGAATTTTGTTTTGTTTTGATTAATTAGCTCTCTTAAGACTAAAGTAATTAGCAGTCATCCAAACATATTATTTGTTTTTCTCTCCAAATCTTATTATTATTCTTTCATTCCTGAGGAGAGAACAAGTACTATGAATGGATATAAGCAAAGGTGAAAATCCAGTGTGGAATGTGCATGTTAAAAAAATCACCATGGTAACCCTGACAATTTGAAGAACGTTTTGGAGGAGAGGAAGAATAGTAATCATGATGTTTCATTAGATCCACTACGATCAGCTGTGCCAATAGAAGAAGGAAAAAAGGATATAAAGAGGGGCATTTGCTAGAATTACTCCAATGTCGATCCCCAATACAAATTTGATTCCGAAAAGGCCCTACAATTATGACTCTGCAACAAGTCCTCCGGGTTAGGCTCCGTCTTTTATGATAACACACGAACGTTCAAACAGGTTTTGAATATAATTGAATCTATTTAAGATAGGATGTTCACCACTCAGGAATTAAATAATAATGACAACTGCTTAGGAAAAGAAAATTCCTTCTTTATACTACCAATTACTAATTAACGAGACAGGTAAAAAAACTAACGGATTTACATCATTGGATATAAGGATGATTGTATTGAGTAGTACCGTATTATGAGTTTGCTTATGAAAAATAGAGAGTAACACTGATTACTACTTCAGGTGCTACCGCCAGTACACTGAGTAGGTGAATTTAAAAAATAGGTATGTCGGTGTCATTTATAATTGATTAATTCATTAAAATTATGACACTGAACTAATGAAAGTTCTAATTCAACCAATTACACGGGTGTCCGTCACTTTAAACAGAAATCTATTAAATTTTTTGTCCAACAATATAATTTAATTGAATTACTTTTTTTTAAAGAAAATAAATACTAAAAAAAAATTAAAACCCTGTTGTTTATGGAAATTTATTCTTTCAGACCGATAATTTTTGAAAAAATTATACATTTGAGGGGAGGGGGCTACATCCCCTCCATACTCCGACCTCCTGCACACGCCCCCGAATGCGGAACACTGATAAATGGTTAAGAAACAAAAACATCGTCAGCTGACAACAAAAAACTCTGTGTACGCCGTGAATTGAAGGAATATTTCACATCGTAACAAAAAATAATTTTAAATTTGTTTAAAAAAATGAAAACTACAGCTGACAAAAAAGTATTGCTATGTACTTTTTTGAGGTACTTAATTATGTAGAATATGAATCAATATATAAATAAATTGGGAATATATTGTATACAGTCTATTTTATTAAAGTTCGCGTGAGGAGTTCTCAAAACAATACTGTTGTTTTTATTACTATAAAGTATTGATCAAACTATTAAGGCGGAATAAATATAATATTATAGTTGTGAACGTGTACAGAGATGTCGCTAGGGGCTCAAAGATTAAACTCCTTTAATCTTTCAATAAAAGAATTCCAAATATAAATAAAATTATTATACTTAGACACTCAACTTAGCTAAAAAGGATCGTCAAGTCCCAATAGTAATAGTTGTAACTTAATTGTTTGACAAAGGCACTAAATATAAATATATATATATATATATACATACTTGTATCAATAGCTCAATCGATAGAAAACAAGGAGATGGATTTTAATTTAATGCCTCTATTGTGCCACCTTCATCTAAAACGTGCTTATTACTTAATTCAAAATGACCAAAAGAACTTTTGAAAGGTTGTGGAACTACTTCATGGCCCAAAAAGTGTGATAGAGACTTGATCAAAGCCATTTATTCTTTGTATCACTCTATTGCTTCGTTATAAAGTGAATACTTTACCATAAATTGTATTAAAATATGTTAATACATCGATATACTATTTTATTTCCATATTGTAGATAATAATTAATTATTAGAATGAAAATAGTTAGATATGACCTTAATTTTCTAGTCCCTAATCTATAAAAAGGTGTACAAATATAGCCATTTTTAGGGTTTCTTAATACATATTACTTTAGTTTAATTCAAATATCAGTGTTTATCATTTGCATCAAATAGTATTCAATGCACAGTTCATCATGATGTACTGGAAATTTGTACATTTTATATAACTAAAATATCAACTTTGAGCCCCTAAAATTGCGACTCCTTCTATTATGATGCAATTTATGATGTCAGGGAAAAGTTATTATTATTTTTTAAGCTTATTCATTTTGTTTCACAACTACAAAATATAAAAACAATTCTGCTTCTTACATGAGGTTTCTTTTTTGTTTTATTTTGTAATCTATGACGTCAGTGCAACTGTTTATTCTTAAAAGTACAATAAAGAAAAGAATAAGGGCAACGTCTACATACATAAAGAGTTGATCTTATCTAATGGCCTCTTCTTCAGGGGCCAAGCCCTTGAATCACTCTATCGAGGCGCGTCTAGAGAGAGGGTATGAGCTACTCATCATAGGAGTGTCCAGTGTCTTGAGGCTTTCATCAAGAAAAAGTGGGGCAAGCTGTAGTCTGACTACATGGGTATGCAAGAGATTTAGGCCTCGTATTGAGGCAACTATTTGAGCTGAGGGCTCACATATCAAATAAAAGTTGTGTCGGGTATTACTTTTTTATGATTTTGTTAAATAAATGTTCTCACAAAACCTCTGATTTAAATTTTAATAATGAAAAAAATAAAATGTGTACCACTAGATAAGATCAACCCTGTAGAATGAATGCCTCCCATAAAAAACAAGGCTGATTATAGATACATAAAAATTGTCGAAAAAGGAATGTCATTTAAATGCTTGTTTTTTATTTATTTTTCCTAACTGTACTTTCTATGAAGGAAGCATGAGACGATAGATAGAGGGTAGAAGAAATCCGTCAAACACCTTGATTGAAAACAATTATGTCAATTTTTATCACTTCACTCTCTAAGTATCTACTTCCTTCCTTTACTCGTGATTTATCTTGAGAATGTCACATGAGTAGTATGTAACAGACTATAAGGTCGATAGGTAGTGAACTCAAACTCATAAATCTTCCTTCATTCCCCATTTGACACCAAGTTTGACACATTAAGATTCTTCGAGATCTTTAACTAAGATAATTTATTACTCCCTCTTTAGAAAAAGATATATATACGTGTAATATTATATACTCGGCTGCAAAGAGTAAAGGTCATATAGCTTGACCCTTTTTTTGATTATATGTAGGCTATTAATTCCTGCGCAATAATACGTCAAATTAACCTTCATGTATGTCAATCATAAATTTGATCATGGTGATGATGGACTCCAAAGTAATGGAAACACTTTATTTTAAATATAAACTAACTCCAGTATAATTGTAAACGAAAATCATGAAATAGGAGAAATGTCCCAATAGGGCATGAGCAATATATAAAATATATATATATATTGGCCGCAAGGTGGTGTGCCAGTTTGTAGCTTGAGAGGGCAATATAAATAACTTAAAAGGATATTCTTTCTTAATTTTTAATTAAATACAAATTCACAACGCTCTCTATGTGAGTAACATACCCATATTTTATATGAAATAATATTATAATTTAGGGAATTATACTATTTTTCTGTAGCAACGATATTACCTTTATTGTATCACGCAACTTTTTCTGAAAAAAGAAGCAGAAAAAGGTCCGAAATAATTTGTTAGTTAGCGCAATTAGTCATTCACATCAAGGTTAATAGAAATACATGTGTGTTTCGGACTGATGTTTGACTTCCCCCACGCTTTTAATAGTGACGTCATAGTGTATAAGTAGTTGCGTGTTTTGTTTACCCTTTCCATCGTATAAAAAAAGAAACAATCTACATTCTACAATTTGACAAGGTCTTCATTTTATTAAAAAACATTCAAACCCATATTGAGGATCTTCCACTTCGTAGTGAAGCATATGAAGCTAAGTCTCAGTTTCTATAGAGGATTACTTTGCCATAGTGGACTACAGTGAGGAACGAAGAAGATTCTCGGATTTCACTCAAATCCATTTAGGAAAATTAAATTGAAGGCAAATTAGTTATTCTGTGTTACATCTTCACCCTTATCATCATCAATTATAGCATTCAATCCAAGAACAATATATTCAATCCATATATATTATAATTACTTATGAGTTATTTGTATTGACTGTCATTTGTTAGGATGGCTATAAATTATCATAAGCATTCTTCATCAAATAGAAGATACTAAATGAAGACTCCTTGGAGAATGTTGTGGAGTTCAATCTAACAAAAGATCATGTTACTTCATCACTCCCGGCATTAAAGAATAGGTCATTCTAATAAAGTGCAACATAATTACATACACTAGGGATCATGAATTTAAAAAAAATCATAATTGTGCATTGTTATGTAATGATTTAATTAAACTTAAGTATATTAAAACAAATGTTTTATTGAAACAGAACTGACTAATCCGCAGTCAAACAGTGCCCATATTGACTCTTTGTGGATTTGACACACGAAGAAAACTTCGCTCCCAATAACATTACAGTTGTGTTCGAAAAAAATATTGGCCCTCCAATTTCCGAGAAATTGCTAGACAAAGTTTTTAGACTTAGCTAGAACACAGGCACTCAAATTTCGAAAGTTTATTGTTTAAAATTAAATAATGAGCCTTAAAAAAAATATATATATAATATCCATCTCTATTTTTTAACTAATGAAATGATCAGTCTTTCACCCGTTACTTGCTATTTTTCTTTTTATGGTACTTTTAGTTACAATATTAATATATTTTAGTCCAATGAATGTCCGAGTGCGAATAAGTTTTTTTATAAATCCATATTCTACCTTAGGACACTTTTCCACAATTATGCTGATGAGTCGATCCATCACATATGGTTCGGTATCAAAAAAAATCCCATGAAACTTAATGAAATGCTTCTCTATTTTTTTGCAAAATTCCAAAAAAGATTCCGATGGTTGAAGTAGTCCCCTCTTGACAATGTTTTAAGACTTGGAGGAACTTTGATGCTGGAAGTGTTACACCCCAGAGTGGGAAATTTTTGATGTAACGATTTGGCCACATATCCAGCAACATAAATAAATACTTCATCTTCACAGATTTTAGGAAAATGTAATTCATTAGATGGTTGTTCTACTATATTTTTAATATTATTTATATCTTCCTCCATCTCACTTTTGATTTGATGATTGAGGATAAATTATATCATCAAAGTCTTGATAAAATTTTATGTTATCTTCTGAATCTGCTTGGCTCAAAATAGGACCTAAAAGGAGATGCAGGATTAGTATATATACATACATTAGTGCATTGGTGATACTACAACCTGTAATTCATTTAACCATAGAAACAAAACATTGATCTTCTTCAGATCTGACGGGAGCACAACTATTTTTTCTGAGCCATTTATTACGAGTATCCGAAATCGATATATGGCCTCTACAGCATTAGGATAGGAGTGGGTTTGTCCAATATATCTTATTCTTGAAAAAAAGTTTTCCAGACAATCTTCATTAAAACTAGATGTCAATATATATGGAAGGCCAATTTTATTATTTATGTATTGATTCAATGATATCAAAGATTTTGAAGAAATACTTATGCCCTTTTGGGAGGGCTTCAGCAACACCACTTCACGATTTTTATTTCTCTTAATTTGCTTACTTGTTCCAATCACATTTATCATGCTTCGGAGAATATCCTTTTCTATATCAAATTTACTCCATAGGCACATCCAAAGTCCTTTTTCGATAATAGACGGAGCTTCATCTCATCAAAGCGCAAGACAGCTAATTTTCCATTTGGAGTTTCGTTGGATTTGATATGTTGAGGGATAACTTTAATAATATTTTATTGTATTCCACGAGCTTTCCACCGTTTGAGGGTTGTTACCCTAGGAACCGGAGGTAGACCATTGGATTGAATGTAACAGTAGGCTTTTGTGAAAAGAGACTTCAGTTCTTTAACAAAATCTTCCTCATTCTATTTTCCAACCCTCTTCCCACTGATAATGAGTTTACATTGAGATTTAGTAAATCTCTTTTCCAGTTCTCCTTTCATCGAAATGTAAATGGCATGTAATATCATTCTCCAAGGATACAAAACTTCTCTCTCTTGGCCCACAGCGTAGTCCCAGTTTCTTGATTTTGGCCTTTTGTGAATTTGTATTTGGTACCCTTTCTATTCACTATGACGTCAAAATCTCCCTCTCTTGCCAAGCAGTCGGTACGATACATGAAAATTGAAAATTCTAGCAAGCCCGATTATATGATGTTCTAACCTTGTATTTCTATTAACCTTCATTCATAGCAACTGCTGTTTATCTCTTAAGTACTCTAAGACTATTATTAGTTCTAGATAATATTTTATTCGATACTGTATGTAATATTTCTTCCTAATATTTTGTTCAAGAGTCGTTATACATGTTTATTTGTATCCGATAGCGAAAATTTATTCATAGAAATAGTAAAAAGGCAACAAGGGATCTACAAGAAATTGTATTCCGGTCCATTTATAAACGGAGCATAAGTATTCAATAACTTATTACTTATGAAATCGACGTATTCCCGCCTAGGTTTGGTTTAATAACATAAATATATGTTTAAATAGAATTTTAATATATTTTCTCTGCACTAACTCTACTATAAATTATAGCATATCTCCTCTTTATAGCAGTAATAGATTTTAGCCCGGCAAAATAAAAATAAAAAAGTGTAGTAAGTAAGTATTATAATACGTCTCGCTCCCACCTTTTCCTGGGGCTCTACAAAAGGCCCATCCCTATTCATAAATATTTCTCTATTTGGATATACGAGGGTAATCTGAAAAGTTTCCAGCCTCAACTTGAAGATGGCAGCACTCCTAAATGAATGCTAGTCACATCTATTTAGCATTTGTTGACAATTTCTCACTAAAGTTTGAGACATTTTAGACATACATTTCTTACGCAACAGTTTGAGTGAGTTGATGTGAGTTATTTTGTGGGAAAGTGATGATGACTCTTTTTTTGGAATAGCCTAGGAGTTATTTTAATCGATTATCTTCAAAAATAAAAAACATTACAGGAGTATACTTACACCTCATTACTTGACAAACTGAAGGCAGTTTTTGTCAAATCCTTCATGAACAATTAATTTACAGAAAAAAAACGCCTAGTACAATTTGGACGAGTTACAGAGATGGGAGCATCGCTGGGACAAGTGTGGTGAGTAACAAGGAGACTATATTGAAAAATAAAAACTCAGAAAAAAATGTCTTGTAACTTTGAAAGGTCAGGAACTTTTCAAACCACCCTTAATAATCTAATCTAAATAAAAGATTATTTCACTCTGACCAGAATTTCTATCATGGTTGAGAACCTTTGGATATATCCGTTTTAAGTTATTTTTTATGGGTATTGTTTTTCAACGCTTTTTAAAGAGTAACTAGAGTCAAGTTTCGATGTTCACCTCTACAAGAGGGGGTCTGAAAAGTTCCTGACCTTACAAAGATACAAGACATTTTTTATGTAGTAGATAAAGCCGCGATAAAACATCCAAAATAAATAAAATCTAGGAGCACAGCCTTACAATGATGTAAAATCCAACTAACATCAACAATACCATATAGCAGCATGTAATCGAGGCACGAACTTTATTTTGTTTGACGTGTGTTCAGTCGGATTCCGATATTTTGTTCGAGCTCAGAAGTAAAGGTTTCTTGTCATTTTGTTTCGAACCGAGGGTGTCGACTCCACTGGTTCTACAGTACTCTAAAAATATTCCATTGATGTCATCTGATGCCTATTGTTATATTGATTGTAATTCCTTTGGAGCTAATGGGTTCATAAATTCACTCATGTCATTTTTTTTGATTAATGGGAGGATTGGCTAGGAATTTGAGGACGGAAAAGGTAGAAGGAAAGGGGGAAATGCTTCCGTTCTCTTTACTTTTTGTTAGTTAAAGGTACTTCTTGATTTTGAAGTAAAGGATAGAGCAATATCGTATAAGTAAAATACGAATCACAAATTACATTCAAGAAAGGATTCACAGATGGAAAATACTTTCAAAAATGGTAGCCATAATGACTTTCATTTTTTCCATATTTATGACTTATGTTTCCACAACTTTAAAAAAAGAAAAGAAAAAAGTGAGTTAAATGTTATATTTTCTCTAATCAGTCAATCAAGTTACACTCTTTCCAACTGTTGGACTAATATTTATTGTAATATAGACAAGATATGATTAGTATTGTCTCTCTCAGAGAAACAAATATCAAAATTATTTGTAGTAACAGTGTTGAAAGTATAGAGGGCACTATGGAACTTCCCACCCAAAAACAATGTTAGAGAACCCTCTTCCAACTGAGGTGTAGATCTAACAGAAGCTAAATTTTATTCTTAAAAAATTGCAGAATTGCAACAACATTTAGTCTTATTTCAGTCTTTATTTAGGACTGTAGTTCCCTCAAGTTCAGTCTCGGTCCCGTACAGTTCAGTCCTGCATATCAGTCTTAAAAACTCATATATACTTTATTTAATCATTTCTAGTACTGACATTTCTGAAGACGGACGGTTTTAAGGACCAGTCTCAGGGATTGATAGAACTGGTCCAAAGATTATACTGACCTAGGTCAAATAAATAAGGACCGACACAACACAAACCGGATTATAAAAATATTTGGTTAACAATCGTTTGGTTTTAAGTGTGTCCACTCCCTCTAGAATTTTGACTAGATTTGTTTTTAATTTTATTTATTATAATTTTATAAGTATAACGCCGATTTACCGGGCTTGTTTTAACTGAATTGGTATGTTTAGTAGAATATCAATAAATAATCGGCTGATAATCAACTAATAATTGATCGGTAATCGACCAATTTTTTCTTATAGTTGCATCATCCGAGTCGTAACTTTCAAATCACAAGTAATATTTTTTTTAGACAAGTCAAGTCGGCTCATTGGAATCTTATTATATTGAGGTTTTCTCCGTTTATCCTTGTAACTTTCTGGTCAAGTCAAGAAAAAAAAAAATAAATGGCCGTTTTTGAGAAAATCAATATTTTATGTCTAATTTTTCATTTCATTATTCGTTCAATAATAAAAAAGTTTTAGCTGCAATATGTCTTCCAACATTCAAACTTAAATAAATGTTTGTAAAATTACAATTGTATTAATACACTAATAGATCATTAAGTTTCAATTTAACAAACGCAGAAATATAAATTTTATGAAGGGGCTTGGATGTATTTTCTTGGGGAAAATATTGACTTTTGTTAAAGATTTTTTTTTTTCATAAAGTACAAGGAAGTTAAATGAATTTCTTAAAAGAAAAAAAAAGTATGATTGAAAAACACATTATATGTCATTAATATATTAATGTTATCCTACAAAAATGACTCTTTCCTATTCAAAAAAGGATAATAATTGTGTAGATGCTGTAGATGTACTGCGTATAGCGCACACCTTTCTGAAGACACCCTACCCTTTATATAACAGTATATTTTCGAATTATCAAAAAAATAATAAAAAAAAAAGTCATTGTTCTAATGTAATATTTGAACACATTTGTGTAGAAATATAAATATATTAAATCTCATTTTTATGAGATTTAAAAAAAAATATTTTAACTTTTTCTCCACAATTCTGTTTAAAACTGTTTTTAAAATTCTATTTTTTATTGATTGATGATATTTTGGGCTGCAATATTTCTTTTTCGCAATGTATAAGGTAATAGCGATTAAAAGTTTTAATATAAATGTCTACCACATTTCATTCTCAGTAAAATTCATCCCTAGACATTTCATTCACAGTTTGAAGAGGGATATTTAGTGACGTCATGCAGCTTATGTTTCTAAACTAATTAGTAGTTTTTGCCCAGGCTGTAGAGGGAGGCCCGGCAGTGACAATCACTAATGGAGATTAATAATGACTAGTGATGGATGGGAGACGGATATTAAGATTTATGGTTTTTATAGATTATAAATGACGTCATGATAAATCTTAATAGTGAGTAGGATGGGAATCCGGATCTATGGATAATATTGAATCCTTAGGAAATAAAAATAAATCCAGGCATAACTCTTATTCTTCTTCTACGCTATAAACAACATAAATCATTCATATCCGTCTCCCATCCATGACTAATCATCAATGACTCACCTCTCATCTCTATTGCTGACTGCCCAGGCCTCCCTCTACAGCCCTACACAAAAACTACTACGTAGTTTAGAAACATAAAACCATATGACATCACTAAATATCCCTTGTCAAAGTGGGAATGAAATGTCCATGGATAAATTTTACAGGGAATTAATTTACTGGGAATAAAATTACTAGTAATGCAAAGACAGGGAATTCATTTTCTAGGAATGAAATCTCCTTGGACTGTTTGGAAAGTGCGGATAAAACTGTTCAAGATCTTTACTTTGATTTTTGAGATTTCTTTTTTTTTTAATCGTAACTCTTTCGATTCGAGTTGCACTTATATATAATAATACCGTAATAAGTTCATTTACAAAATGAAAAACTCAACTTGGACTTAAGTAGCTATGATGACTGGAATAATTCTCCTAAAAAATGACTCAAAACCCGCTTTGTTTTAGGGATTTGTTTTTGATCTAGATACATGATGAATTTAATCACTACATATAGGTATGTATTCAATATAGCCTTGCTCCAGATATCCCTTGTTAGGCAGTCTGATTACATGTTTAACACAGACAAACAATCAATTTATTGTATACATATTATAAGAAAACAATAGCAAAACAAGAGGCCCTAAGACATCTATTCATGCTCCATCATTGAGGTCTTCCCATTTATGTAATTCTCAATACAAAAAAAAATATACATATATAAGGCTTCATTAAGGCATATTCAAAGCCATTATTCAACAAAACAAAAAAACATTATAAACGGAACGTTTCTTTGAATTACAAATTATAAAATGCAAAAAATGTTGTTTTTTTGTTCTTAACTAATATATTAGTACATTAGTATGGCTCTTAAAATCTTATTTTTTTCGAAATGTTTGGGTGAGCATACCAAAAAATGGTTCTTTCCGTAAAAAATGACAAAATATAAAGTTTTGTACCTGTAAAATAGTCAAAAAAGACAAATGAAATTTGTCTGTATACCATAGGACTTAGGAAAAATTGCATTAGATGGTGTCGTCCCTTGGCCCCCATTGTCCATACACTGAATTGAGTGAAATTTGATATTCTAATACCCAGTGATTTTTTCATTTTTCTTAAAATAACTTTTCACTATGAGGCTCTTGAGCAGTGGTCGGGAAACAGGGGTACATTACACCAAATAGGGTAATTTAGAAACCTTTGAGGTAATTTGGGTACCACTTCCTTGTGTGAAATAAACTAGATACCACTAGAGGAGCGTCCGTAGGGGTTGAACTGGATGGGCCGTAGCCCCCCTAAAAAAATAAAGGAATTTATTTTTTTGTAAGCAGCTCTAGCTTTTTGAAATTTGTTTCCAAAACTTTAATCTTTTGGAAATAGTTATGGATTTTTTCCATTTTTTTCATTTTTTTTCAAATTTCCGCCCTCACAACGAAATATAGAGGTCGCTCCCGCAGTAATTTGGTGTAAATTAATTTTTCTACAAGTTCTTTTGGGGTAACACTTAAAAAAGTTATTCAACCTCTGCTCTAGAGGGATAGTTAATTTACACAAAAAGATGCATAATTATATTGACAACATATCTTGTTTTAGAGTTGTGGATGATTAAGTTATTAAATATACAGGGTGTCCACGATAAATTGGAACTATCTTAAAATTCAACCTGCTTGATAAAAATGGAATTTGGAGTGTATTTGTTAATATGAAAAAGTTAGACATGATATTAAACAATAAATTTATTCAACATGTCCTCCCTCAGCAGCCACCATCTTCTCCATCCTGCCCCTAAAGGATTTGCATTCCCTGACGACTTCTGCGGAATCGACAGCATTCCACTCCCTCGTAATGGAGCTCTTCAGGGCTGCGATGCTCTTGTGGCTGACCTTGCACACCTCTCTCTCCAACTTCTCCTACCAGTAGTAATCACACGGATTGAGGTCGGGTGAGTTGGATGGCCAGGTGTTGCGATCCCAGAAAGTGATGTCGTGGGAGTTGAAGAGGTTAGTGGTCCTCATGGCGATGTGTGTGGGCGCTGAGTCTTGTTGGAATATGAACTCCCTCCCAGCGGCCGTATCCTTCATCTAGGGGATGACGAACTCCTCCATGACTTCGAAGTACCTTCTCAAGTTAACCCTTTCCTTGGGATTGAGGAAGAAAGGAGGCATCACCTCACCGGTGCTGCAAATCACACCCAGGGTCATCACAGAGGCCGGGAACTTTGTGGTGAAGACCGCAGGGACCTCTTCTCTCTCCTTGGCAAGCCACCTGTCATTCTGGACGTTGTAGCTTCTGTCGACAGTCCAGTTCTTCTCGTCGGAGAAGAAGATGATTCTTCCTCCATGGCTCTTCAGGTCATTGAGGAGACGCTTACCGTTGGTGAGCCTGGTGGCCTTCATGGATGCTGTAAGGATGTGTTGTTTGGCCATTCGGTATGACCTGTACCCGAGGTCCTCATTCACAGCCTTGGAGAACAGCTGCTTGCTCACTCCACGGTTCTTGGCCAACCTGGAAAAAGGAAGTCCCCGGCAAAGCCTTGATGGACTTCTGGAGGCCTTCAAGGAAGTGGGGAGTGCGGATTCGGTCACTTCTCATCTTGAGGGCCTTGCGGCAGACCTTCCCCTCAACATCCCAGGCATGGAAGCCCCGCTACATTATGGTCTTGGGGTAGTTAAGAAGCTTGTAGATAGCAGAGGGCTTGTGTCCAGTGCGAGCCAATTCGAGGATGGCGTCTCTCCTTGCTTGTTCCATGATGACTATTTATTGTTTGTTGTCAAAACAATTGTGGTGGAAGGTATAGTGTATTGTTCATGCAACCTTTTATATTAGTATGATTTAACCCCGAATATCCACATTATGGATCTGAATGAAGTTTAAAGTAGTTCCAATTTATCGTGGACACTCTATAGGCGATTCTTTATAGGTCTTAAAAACGCTTCCTTTAACGGATTAAATCTACATCCAATAACATAATTCGCACAAATTTAAAGCTTTTGCACGACATTGGATCTGATAGCGCCAATTTTAACTTTTCAACATGACTATCCGTGGAGTTATTTTCGTTCCAAGGATTTTGTCAATTTCAAATTTTTAAAATGAATTGAAAAAAATCGTTGAAGCAATCAACAGAATTTTATAAACAAAACAAAGGATCTAAATTGTAAATCTACAAATAATTGTACTGGTCATATACAGCCTGAATGCCACACATTTTTAAAAGGGCCCTGGCTGATAATGCATATTTTCTTCTCTTGGAGCCATTGCGTTGTCCACTGAGCTACGTTACTTCATAGTCCAATTTTGGTCTCAGATCTGCATCTGAGAGTTTAAGTACTCAAAATTTACCCGAATATGTACATCCAAACTGACCCGAAACGTGGAAAATATGGCTGCGTCCTATCTTTACTTAAAAACTCATGATTTGTCTTTTTCTAAAAGCAAAGTCAATATTTGAAAAAGGACCAATATCCCTAATAATAGAATGAGGCCCTTTAAGTTATTTATTCGATAAATATACACATTATGTATTTTTGAGTGTAACTTAATAGTCCTTGTCTCTTTCTGTACATTTACTTAGGGATCCGATGTACTTTTCCTCGGCATACTCTTTCACAATCAAAACACTTGATTCAAAATGTTTGTATCATCAAGTCCTCCCTGCAATTATATTCATACTCTATTTACCCACATCACGATTCTATTGAGTCATGATTGACTCAACCACCCCTGGGAAGGATGGATGAAATGACAAAATCCTCCATAATCGAAACAAAAAACATACCTTATCAAGTCACGAACATGGTATGTAGTGTCTACAATATTTGACCATGAAAACAACCTTGTTACTGCATACCTAGGTAAACATATGTGCCACAATGAGTAATGATTACATTGTGTTAAAACAAATTTGAAAACGGCGAACAGTTTTTTGGTTACTTTTGATACAAAACATTGTGAACATCCCTTTTATAACACAGTTAGTGAATGGGTTAGAAATAAAACAGTTGATTGATTATAATAATCACGTTATTCAAATTTTGTGTCATTCTTTTACCAAGAATGTATTATGTTAGAGAGAACATCTAAGTATTCAGTAACTACTCGTGAGTGTGCTCCTAAAAACTGGATAGTAGCACTGAGGATTGTTTGTGTATTTATCTTCTATTTTATTATAATAAAGTAAAAGTTTGTCTATTCGTCGAAGCCAATAACTTTGGGTATTTCCAGGTACTCCATCTAGTTATAAATAGTTCAAAAAACCTAAAAATATATGATTAAAAACTTTGTTTTTGGGTACTTTTTATTGCTTTAATTTTTATTCACTCTCAACTTCGACTGAAATACGAGAAAGGACAAATTTAAAAAACAAAACATGTCGTAGGTAGCCTTCTGTATTTTTCTTGTTGCCAACTGTTAATTGTATTTTAGAGAATAGTTATTAATTATTATAAATATGTAATTGATAATCTTGTTAATGACTGGGTATGAAATGATATAAATTTCTTAAGCAGGCACCTTGATTGATATAAATTAATATAAAAATCCAAATACTATGTGATAATTATTTTGAATTCATAATATGTAAAGTCAACTGCTTTACAAAAAAAAAATTAAAAAGTCCTTAGTTTTTTTACATAAAATTTCTAAAATTAGATTTCAAATATAACATTTTTTAGAAAAAATACAAACAGATATTAAATAGACCGATTTTTTTTGTTAGTGGGCAAACTAACAAAATCGACCAGGGATTAACTAGTTATTTTCTCCACGTGAAAAATGCTGAGCAAACATGATAACGCATAGCCGAATAGCTTTACTCGTTATATGCCACCCAAATGTTTTTGAGGTTCAGAATGTTAATTCATAAAGAGCTAGAGTTGATGTGGTCTGGATACTCTTGTAACCTAAAGTTTAGTAAAATACGACTTTAAGTACAACAAACATTTCATACTAAATAAATCTACGTCCTACATTATTGTACTATTTGTGAGTTTTACCCATATCCTGAAGCAATGTTTGCAATTTCGTAATGGAAGCTTCTAAATAAACTACTTACAATAAGTGCTTAGAATTCTTTTTAGAACCAAGGGGAGAAAAAAGAAAGAATATAATTACCCATTGTCCAATGTTAAATGAGCCATGAACGCATATTTTAATAGGATGTGAGTATATATATTGTGGGCTAATTTGACTAGAAGTAAATAACATAAAAGCAAGTTATATATAATGTCTCTTAAGCCAAATGAAGACTCTAGACCAGAGGTGGGAAAACTAGGCCTCGTGGGTTGTATGTGGCTAGAAAAATACCTTTTGTGGCCCCCAAAAAACTTCTGCAAATTGTTAAAAATGTGATTTAAATCATTTTACGACATTAAAATAATTTTGAATATGAATTAATAAAACTCCTAATTTAAGCAATTATTCACAGCTGTACAACAGCTAATACGAGTTGAACAAATCAACGATAAAAACTAAAATATGATATTTACAATTTTTTTAGTGTAATTTTATCACTTAAAAAGTTTGCAAAATCATTGTCTAGTGCAAAAATATTAAAACTTTTTTATTATAGACCAAAATGATGGATCGACGTAGCTATGTAGACATTGATTTCAAGAGAAGTTAAACTATTGAAATCAATGTGCGTAGATTTGATTACCTTTCAAAAATCCACAACTATTAAGTAAAAAACCCTTTCTGGTGAAAAAATTTACAAAAAGTTTCTAAAATCTACAATTGTTCACAACAAATTAAATTTCTTAGATTTTCTGTTTTTAAATTCACAGTTATTAAAAAAAAAAAATATTTGACTGAAAAAAAAATTTATAATAGGAAAAACCAATTCAAAAATTAAATTAAAAAAAAAATGCAAAATTTTATTTTATTTTTGGAAAAAAATATCAAATATGAAATTTTATGGTAAAAAACAAAAAAATTATTCACCACCTGTAAACACCCCTGAGTTATAAGGGTGTAAAAAGTCCTTATTGAACTAACTAATATTAAAATTTATGATCGACATGGGAGCCTATGTTTTTATAGACACGGAGTTGGTTTTGTGTTTATTTTCTTGCTCAGACCTAATCTAATAAGTTGATGTCTTTACCTGAGAAGGGAACATGTAAGAATAAAGTAGTAACTAGTACGTGTGCTCATGAAAGACTGTGAGTGACAAAAAAGGGTTTTTCGTGAGTTGTAGGCGTAAGTCCTCGCTGGAGTCAAAATAGGGCGGAATATCAACATCGGAGTAATTCCCACTTTATCCTTGTTAGATACGGAGTGGGCTTTGTGTATAAATTTCCTTCTCTCATAGCTGCTTGCAGCTAAACTAATGAAACGCCATGGCAGCTAAGCTGTTGTCCCCCAAAAATTCTTCAAATTGTTCAGCGTGACCACGTTAATTTTTGATTTCATTTTTTTAACATACCGCCAGGTCAAAACTTAATAAATTGAATTCAGGATATTTTTTAGGTAAGATGAATTAATTGTAGTAATCAAATATCAGGTGGACCCCCATACTAATTTAACAATTAATGAAGATTAAGAGATTAAAATTAATTCATATTTGCTATACTAAAACATAAACAATTAGTTTAAAAAAAGACAAACCTGAGATCTTTAGCTTACGCACAATTTGAGAAAAGGACACTTGAATGTGATCGACTGATTTCCATTGACGCACTCCAAGAAGTTGGGTGTCGCAGGGACCCCCCTTTATGCCGTGAGCAAGTCCAAAACGTCGGAGAGGAAGAAAGGCTCTGTCAATAAGGGCAAACTGAACCAGGAAGAGAAAAAGAAAAAAAATCAAGAAGTTGGGTGTCGCAGGGACCACCCTTTATGCCGTGACCAAGTCCAAAATGTTGGAGAGGAAGAAAGGCTCTGTCAAAAATGGCAAACTGAACCAGGAAGAGAAAAAGAAAAAACATCCAAGGCCAATCCTCTAAATCCATGAGGTCCATGTAAAAGATCTGGGAGTTTCACACCAAAATGTCCAGATAACTATATAAAAGTTGGTGGAGAGAGTCTTGTGTGGGTGGAGAGG
Source organism: Lepeophtheirus salmonis (assembly GCF_016086655.4). Lineage (NCBI taxonomy): Eukaryota > Metazoa > Arthropoda > Copepoda > Siphonostomatoida > Caligidae > Lepeophtheirus > Lepeophtheirus salmonis. The sequence continues at coordinate 30,289,493 of NC_052131.2, forward strand.
CCACTTTTGAGACCATTGACACCAGTAATGAAAGAAACCCATCTCCTCCGTTACAAGACTCTTTCAAACTTTTTTTTCTCTCTTTTGTCCCTCCCCCTCCCTATAGCCTTGATGCCAATTCCCTCAACATTCACCCAGGGTATTGGCATCAGACCTATCAAAAAGTGTGTGGAAAGAGCCTTGTTAGGGTGGATGCCTACCCCCTCGACTAAACCTTTTGTGTGCATGACAAGGGGAAGGGCTGCAGTGTTCATCATCCAAACACAGAGGTCTTCAATGCCTCTTTCAGCCAGCAATGGAGCATCATGACAGAAGACTATATCTGCAGCGGATGCCAAGTCTTCTGGCGCCACCAGGAAGACATAATTGGCCTTAAGGGCGTCTACATTAATGATCAAAAGAGTTCTGACACACATCTATTGATTTTATTGAAATTATATTGTAAATTCATAAACTATACCTTATTATAGGTTAAAATCCAAAGTGTGCAGATTTTAATGGACCACTCGGTGGTCTTTACAAAATATAGAACTGAGATATCTAACTTTCAATACTTGGACGGATATATTTGTTCAATATTAAAGCTAGAAAATTCAAATTTTGCTATCATCATTTGCATCACTTTATTACTAGATCTTTTGTTTTTTAATTATTTATGCCTGTTATAAATACCAAATATATAAAATTCATTTACCAGATTGTATATTTATGTACATAAAGTATCTATAATTCAGCTTTAAATTATGCTATCTGTTTTGTATTATATAAGAAAACTTACATTTGAAGGAAGTGTTTCTATTTCATTGTATTAAGAGATGGTACAGTGTACTAAAAATGTTATTCTATGACCTGTAGCTATTGAAGTAAAATATTGTTATAATTATATTTGTTAAAAGCTAATAATATGTAACTAGTAGTCACTGTAAAATAGTCACAACTTTTCTCACTTTATAAAGTTGGAAATGAGAGCGTCCGTGTATTGACTGCCGTCGACACTTATTTAGCACAGCAGACTTTGGAATCAAATTCTTTGTTAGTTGATGAAAAGCCGCAAGCCAATCATACACTGAATATTTTTAAAGCCAAATGACATGGTTTTACACCTAATAGATTTATAGCACATTGCAGTTAGCATATTGTCGTTACTGAAATATGGGAAAATATTGACAAAGAAAAATGTAGAATCTGAATTTCCATCTATGGTTACCCCAAAAAGTTATATAACTCATTATTTTAAATAATGCCAGTTAGTATGTCTTTATAGTGGATCAACAACGTTTATATTATAATTAATTATATAAACATTGACTACCCTATGCATAAAAAATAATATTTCCTTACATTTTGTCAAATTTTGTATTTAATCCGTTGTTTTGTTTCGCCTATTGTAGTATGTCTTCCAGAAGATAGTATATTCTAACTATTTTTTTTATATACAAGACAATTTTCTATTTTTTAAACATATCATTTTTTTTTCTTCAGAAAAACACTTTTCATTGATCGTGTTGTTACTTTTATACCATATGGCAATCTTCCCTCCAAAAAGAAACCTTAAAAAATCCCAAAATCCGTTTATAGTTAGTCAATTCCTCTTCCCAATTATGGGATTATAATTGTTGGGAATAGAGCATTTTCACATGACGTCAGCATTGTTGATGTCGGTCATTTTGAAGACCTATAGAAACAAAGTTTTATAGTAATGAAATCCTTTTTTTTTTCTTTATAATAAAGAACTATTGGATGTCCAAATGGGACCAAATAATAAAAGTTCTTAAACTTTACTGTCTATTAAAAATCTATCCCCTTATTACATAATTAAATCTGAAAAATATGTTATTACATTGCTATAGAATCTTGTTTTCCCTATTGTAGATAAAAATTAACTATTATAATGGAAAGAATAAGAGATATTTATCTCTAATTAACTTACTTTTTTGTCCCTAATCGATTCAAAACAAGATTAATTGTACAAATATACCAATTTCATATGGATTTTTGCTAAATATTACTTTGATTATATTCAAATGTCCGTGTTTATCATTGACACCAAGTAATATTCAATACAATACCTTTTTTTGTAATTCTTAAAGCCATGGTCATGGCAAGGTTAATAGAAATACAAAGTTCTATCATAACGCATATACGACGAATGTTTGATTTCCACCACAGTTTTTAATAGTGATGTCATAGAATATGATTAAGTATTAAGTCAAAATCTGTCTGTATAGATCAGTAATCAGTACGATACATCAAATGGAAAATCCTAGCAATAGTGACGTTATAGATTATTATTGGTTTCGTGGTTTACCAAAATTTGTCCGTCTTACCCAGCAGTCGTTACGATACATCAAATTGAAAATTCTAGCAAGCCCGATTACATAATGGTCTAACCTTGTATATTAACCAGGGACCGTAGGGTTGCTGGAGGGGATGTAGCCCCATTCTCATGCCCCTGATTATAGAGTACCTAGAATTAACCATCACGTAAATAATGAAGAATATCCCTACATGCCCTAATCGGTTTGATATTAAAGTTAACCCCCCTAGCATTAGAGGAATTTCTATTGTTATACCAAAAAACCAACAAATACGAGCTCAAGCCTAAACCATCTCATCCTAGAATTAACTGTATGACATTTCTTCTATAAATTAATAATATTATGCTTAAATAAATACCCTTACTAAAACTATAAACGGATTAATGTATTTTCCCCTCTTATGCACCTAAAGACATAAATGTAAACCCTGCCCCTAATTATTATTACAGCCACCCTAAATGCCACAGAGTAAGAATCCCCTAAACTTATCAGCCCTAACACTAGACCTAAAACTCTTTAATCCTTGAATCCTTCAAAAAAAATATATTTATAAAATACTGCATCAAGTCGATATCGAATCATCGGAGGTTTTCTCTTAGAACTCTCATTGCCGCCGTCACAAATCCTTTATTTATGCTCTTTCTCTTCGCCATAGTTGCAACTAACATGATATAGAGTTTAACAATTTAATTGGCTAATACATACCTCCATATTTAATTTTGACCATTTACTCAAAATTCAACCTATCACTGAATCAATTCAAATTAAAGAGGTTTAAAAATTATGGTAAACCCTGTAAAGTACAATTTTTTTCAAATTAATAATGTTTTTCTCCTTCTAGGTATCGTCATTATCATGCAAAAAAAAAAAAAAAAAAAAAAAAAAAAAAAAAAAAAAAAATGTTTACAAATACATTTCGTTTACTCACTGCCGTAAGCTTATTTTGCATATTTTTATACGTCAAAAACCCCTGTCATGGGAATTTTTTTTTATATAAAGTCTATGTAATTTATGCATTGAATTCGTTGTAACGTGATGAGAACCATTTTTCTGTGAGTCCAGTTTAAATTGATTTTTTTTTTCATATTTTAATAGGACTATAAAAAAACCCCAACTTTTTACGAGGTGATTTAATTATTGATAGGGGTATCTTCCTTCCTGAAGGCATAAATAAGTAAGTATTTATAGACCTTAATTATGAGAATTGAATGGGCAGGAATAATGAATTCATTAAATAGGTTTGGGGGGGGGATATTATCAGATGAGATGATGTTGGGAGAAGAGAGAGTTTATGAAGAATAATGAACATAAAAATCATCATCATATAAGCAATTAAGAGACAAAATGCAATTAAATATAATATAATACAAATCTTGGACATTAAGTTAGTTATAAGATGTAAATTGTTACCTATCTGATGATAGAATATGACTTACTCCACTATACATTTACACTCTCTCCCATAGTTGCTTGATAGTTAGGCCCAGATTAGTAAAAAACTATAGAAGACTTTTCAAAATTATTTTGAGCCATAGGTTCAATAAAACAGAAAAATAAATTAGAAAGAGAAATATGTCTTATACTTAATTCATGTTAATAAATGCAAAATATTGGTGCCTACAATTCCAACTTGGGAAGGCTATAATGGATCCAAGGAGGCCAGATAATGTCGTCAACTCCAAGGATTGGTCCATGGTTAATTCTGATGGATGTACTGGTTATATAAATGGAATCTCTGAAATTGAATTTGAATCACAATTTCAACATTTCTCGGTAATTTAAGAAGGTAGGACAAATTTCATTATTTAAGGCAACAAATCAACGGATTGTAATTAATATATAAATACATTTGAAGTTTGATGCTAATGTTTACCGTGTTTATATTTTATTTAATCAAGCTCTGAGTTGCTGAGGTAAAACAATATAGGGTTATCCACAGGGGGTTGGGGCTGGTGGGGCTCTATCCCTCTTAAAATTAAGAAATTGATCGTTATCTATATCATTATGAAAGAAAAATAAAACTTTTCACCAAGGTACTTTACTTTGAACTTATAAATTTCAAGGCATATATTGCAAAAAAAACTCACATTCAGAGTAGAAAATTTTAGAGCCATTTTATTAGATGCCACAGTAATATATGTTTCTTTCCTATCAAAATACCACGAGTCAATGGAAAGTTATAGGAAATTGCCTAAGACATAGATTGGTTCTTACCCTCTGAATCAGAACGTCATCTGAAAAATTTATAACATATCGTCGTCCTTCAAATAAGTTAAAGATGGGGAAATTTTTGTTACTGTAATTTTTATTATAACATTAACTTTTTCTGAGTATTCGTATACATTTTAATTTTTTTTAAATATTTTTGTTAACTGTTTTTTTTGTATCTATATTATGGCTACTTTTTCGCTTTTATTTTTATTTTCATTATGTTAAATTAATACTTCATACTTCTATAGAATTTCTGAAATTGAGACATAACGAAAGGAACCGGCTATCTCTGGAGTTCTAATTTGAAATTAAAATGTTTATTTATAAAATGCAATTCCTCCAGTTACAGGGGCGTCAGCAAAAATGTTTTCCTTCTTACTATATAATTTAATGTTTAAAAAATAAATATATAATTTTATATTTGAAAGAAAAAAAAATCAAAAAATATAATATTTGAAAAAAGAATTTCAAAAAATTTAATATTTGAAATTAAAATTGGATTTTCCTATTTTTTTTCCAAAAAAATTAATTTTATCTAAATAACATTGGATTTTTAATATTTTTCTCCAAAAAATTTGTTTTCCAAAATTTCATTTTGGAAAACTTTTTCGGAACAACTGTGGGTTTTTAAATTTTTTTCGAAATTTTAATTTGTCAAAAATAGCTATAGATTTTTAATCTTTTTTTTTCAAAAAATATTATATTTAGAATTTTTAAGCAATTTTTTTCCAAAAAATTGCAAAAACCAATCCTCCTTCAAAATATAATCCTGCGGACTCCTCTTACTTATTTATTGAATTATTAATTAACTATTAATTGTAATACTATGTAATAGTTAATAAAAAAAGACCAAATCTTTAAAGAAAAAAACCAAAAAAAACTTTGAAAAAAAACTTTTGTAGCAACCATATGGGTTACTTCTGGGCGTCCTTCATTTGGCCCTCCTCCAGTCATGACCTCAAACAACCTGGAATTTGTAGTTTGATGTGTCTTAGAGAATAATGTATGTTGCACCTGTTACGCAAAATTGGGATTCACTCTGAGCTGCTACGGTAAGAACGTGTTACGCCATGAACACAGCCTTCATCATGAAGAAATGTCAATTTGTTTACCGGCGTGGCGAGACTGTTATTATTTCTGGAGGAGAACATATCACATATAAAATATAGTGTTAAAACATAATAAAAATTAGTTTGCAGTTGTCATTTAGTCTTGCCCGTGCAAGTTTTGGCTACTCACTCTGCATACTGCGAATAATTCTTCAATGCTTGTAAATTAGAATTTTGTGAGGCAATTATGCTTATTAAGTAAAGTTAGTCAGCTAAAAGCATGTTTTTATTGAAAAGGAAATGGTATATTTTAGTATAATTAATACTTTGTTTATTTAATTTAAATACTTTTGTTGTAAATTAAATGTATTGATTATAGAAAACCTTCCTTCTTTTTATAAATAGTGAAGCACCTGATCTAAAGTTTTAAATAATATATTATTTAATAAATTAGTGTTAGAGAAAGTGCATTAGCTTTAAGAGCCACATATTGATTAACCCCTTTAAAATAAGGTGTAATGTTTGAAAATAGGGAAAACCCCCAGGGATTTTTATCCTTATTTTTATTTTCATATCCCTGAATACAAAGAAAATATTAGGATACACATCGTAAATATATTAAAATTGAAACTCCAAATATATATTCAAATAATTTGAAACCATTTTTAAAGTTTTTTTTTTTTTTTTGTAAGTATAACTATATTTCAATTGATTATTATAAGATGAATAAAGAAGGGATCTGAGTAAAGAAAAAACTAAGTATAGCGATTAGAAAGGGGAAAAAGGTTGATGCGTGTGCTGCTTCTTCCTCTTTCTGTGTTCATTATTTAATACGTCGTAGGGGTTTTAACATCTCCTTCTAAACCAGGACTGCAGAGTCCGAGTCGGTGCCATTTTTGGTGGAGTTGGAGGCGGTAAATCTCTACTGACTCCGACTCAGGCCATAAAAATTATTATAATGTATGTAAACAAAACTTATCTATAATCTAAGGCTTATATTGAGCATTCGGAAAGCTGTTTTCTAAATGGTTATAAATTATAAGTATTAAGTACTGTTCATGTATGAAACTTTATAAGTTTACTTCATATATTTCAATCGTGCTCTATAGTCTATAGAATCACAATTCCCAGACACTTCTAAAGTCTAAAATATTGTGTTGGATAGAGCATAGCTACTAGCCTTGTTAATTCATTAATTAGACTTGTGAATAGTCAATGTCATCAGAGAAAAGTGTAGCATTGCAATGGCATGTTGTGTGATCCTCGGTTATGAGTGCATAAATTATTTTACGAAACTTATAAATGTCTAAGCATTAGATAGATTTTGATCCATTTCATTTCTTGTTCATCTAGTTAAATATATTATATGCCAAATATTTTCTTTATATATAGCACAATTATATAATACATACATATAACCAATAAATACCTTTAGCTATAAATTAAATATATATTGAAAGTATATAGACACAAATGACTCAATAGTACTTATATTGCCTATAAAAGATATTATTTAAAAATAACAATGTGTGTTGGAGTCGGTGGCATTCAAAATACTGGAGTTGGAGTTCAAAGTAGGGCATTTTATTCATCAACGCCATAGGCCTGCTCTAAACACTGGTTCTTAATCTTGTTGGAGGTACTGAACGCCACCTCTTTCATATGAATATTTGCCAAACATTTCTAAATTGCTCAAATGGAGCGTGTTGACCTCCACAGAACTCCTAGGGTTCGACGGAACCCAAATTATGAACAACTGCTCTAGTAGAAGAATTCTTCCTTATTTTTGGTATAAATTGATTTAAAAAAGCATAAATATATATGATTTCAAATAAAAGTATAATATTTCCCTTCTACTCATGCTATTTTAAATGAGGGAGAACCTCCACAGTAATTCATTTTCTCCCTCTCCAATCCTATAACAGGCAGATGATATTAACTAGAGTCTTATTTCAAGTGTATCATCATATCTATCGCTCCCGCCTTGTCCTTACGCTCTTATACAAATCCCATCTCTACTTATAAGTAAAGAAGGGATCTGTGTAAAGAAAAAAATTAAGGTTAGCGATTAAAAAAGGAAAAAAACAGTTGATGTGTGTGCTCCTTTGTTATTTTTTGTTTATCATTAATAGATTGTGGGGGTTATAACAAGGAAATCTCTCTCTTGTGAATAAGAATCTATTAATCACATAGAATGTGGAAGGGTAAACTTGGACCTAAACCTAAAAAAAAAAAAAAAAGAAGAAGGAATCATATTCCTATACAAATCTTTTTATGCATCTCTCAATAATTTGGACATAATTCTCGCACAATATTAAAATATTTTAAATCTTTAGTACTTAATAATATTTTAATATTCAAATAAATAAAAATAATAATAATGTGTTATGCTCTCATTCATGCTTTCACGCGATGACTTAGAAAAAGGAGCAAATTCGTTCTTCATTAGTCTTCCCATAAACACTACCCAGAGAGAAGGTGTTGTTGCTAACTATTTTATATTTTATCAAAAATCGTGAATTGCCTTTATTATATTTTGAACACAAACCCAAGATTAATAGAAATACAAGGTTATACCATAACGCGTGTATGACTGATGTTTGACTTCCACCACGTTTTTTAATATTGACGTCATAGTGTATGAGTGGTTGCGTCTTTCTTCAAAATCTGTCTTTCTTGCCCAGCAGTCGGTACGATACATCTAACTTAAAATTCTAGCAATAGTGACGTGATAGACTATGATTGGTTATATGTTTTGTCAAAATCTGCCTGTCTTGCTCAGCAGTGTGTACGATCTCATATAAAAATTCGTCTAGATTGGTCCAAAGTAAAAATTTGGTCTAATTCGGTCCCAAAATAAATACCATGTACTTTTTGAGACTTTTTGGAAAACAATGAATGACAGTTGATTTAGAAAAAAAGTTGGTCTCTCATTATATATGAGACCGAAAAAAATCGGTCCATAAATAGAGACCGAAAAAAAAAACAGTCTACAAAGTGAGACCAAAAAAATCGGTCACTGGTCTGAGACTGCGGTCTGAATCGAAAAATCGGTCGAGAAAAAATCACTTGAATAGATACACTCGCATTGCCCATGGAATCTCAATTGTTGATTGATTTATTGACTTCTTCTCTTTCTAACTTATTTTTAAAATAATTATACGACATTTTTCAAGATTTTTCTTAATTTATTGAACCTATTTTTCGGTCCATATATGAGACGTTGGGATCAAAATTAATCAATTTAGACCGAATTTTTATATGAGACCGGTCCAGACCGAGCTTTTTTGTTATACAGAACTGATTTTGTCCAACAAAAAAAAAATAAGGTCTCAGACAGTCTAGGATTTCCAGACCGAAACCCAACACTAATAACTACATGTTATTATAACTTCAATTATCATCAAATATGTTTTTTTAGGGAAAATGTCCATTCTGCAAATAGGCCAAAGGGTCCGTAATGGAATTACTTTTATGTAGTAACACCACTGGAAATCTTGGATTGAGGCATGATGCACCTCATTGACACAAAATGCCGAAAACACAACAAAAATTTATAAATAAAAGAACTTCTACACCTTGTAATGCCAATACAGGGTGCAACCTTTATATAAGTACCAAAACATTTTTTAAATGGATTTTATCCTTAACTAATCATATAGGTATGTTACAAAATGCCGATTTAAGGAAAAGAAAAATCTCGCAGGCGGCTTGCACAGATGTTTAGAAGTGTTTTGGAGATCCTTGTTGAACTGCTAGATGTTTATGCCTTAAATTAGGAAAATGAATTAGAAGTCATTTGTATTTAATGAAGATAAATTCTTAATCGTTCACTCAGTTTAATTTTTTTTTTTTTTTTAAATTTTTTTATCGAACAATTTTCTGAAAAATAAGTAATCTCAAGATAGTCTTCTAAATTACAAATAAAGTGTAATGGATTGAATAAAAGTTATTATGGATTTTAAAAAAATTATTAAACTTTTACTTTGGAAAGTTTTTAATTAAAAATTGTTAATGCGACGTACATCACCTTTAACCCGATATTGGAACATTCGATTTTTATTCATGCACAATATGAAAGTACTTTGTCTTAATTTTTAACCTCTCTTTTTTTTTCAATAACGATCATTAATTGTCTTGAGAGAGTAGGAGGATATTTATTTACTCGAGTTTCCTATTAAACAATTGAATTGTAGGTATTTCAAATATTATCTTTTGTACAATACTGTACTCTGTAATTCATAAGAATTTCATTCACTTCTCTTGATGTACAAGAAAGTTGTGTTCTTTTATTGAAATATCATAATTTATTATATCACAGATTTTGGTGTAAGTTATAATATGAACACTACGGGGAAAAAGGCTTGAAAAGTTATGACAAATTGGTCATAACTTCTTTACTATTGAATTTAGAGACATGATTTTGGTACCAAAATGGTTTTTTTAACCATTATCTATTAGATGAAACAGGTTTAAAAGGAAAAAATATAATCTGAAATTTTTTGTAACATGAAAGCTGAATAACAAAACATTTAATTGTTCAATATAACCACCTTTGGCATCAACAACAGCCTCGAATCGCCCTTGGAAACGGGAGCAGGTCTTGATGTGAGTCTCTTTTTGGCATATTTCGTAATTTATCCCGGATCCTGGATATCAATTCAGATTTTGTGTTTTAGAAAGCTCTGTTGGTGTGTTGCTCAACTGTACTCAACACAAATAAGTCCATGGTGTTCAGGTCCAGTGAGCTTGGAGACCAAACACTTTGTCTCACAAAATAAGAATATAAAATCTGACAACCAGATCAACGTTTTCTTTGCAGTGTGGGATGGAGCAGAGTTTTGCTGTCACCTCCGGTATCTTTAAGTTCCTTTCTGACACTCCAGACCAAGAGCCGGTCCAGGCTATGAATGTTTGCAATATCAACATCGTTTCGTCCGCCGCGGATCGTAACAAGGACACTTTGTCTTTTCAACGATTTTTGAATAAAGTCTTGGTTGATCGATACTTTTTTTTTAAGCTGACTTCAAACATATGTATATGGTTGCCGACCAAAACAACAAATAATGCCTTACTTGCACATGCCATCAAATTTTATTTGTTAAATATTGCCTGCACGCTGTATGTTGAATTTTTGCAACACATCAGGTACCCCTTTTTTTAGCTTATAAATTTAATGACTTATTTTAATTTGGAAAAAAAAAAACAATTAAAAATTTAATAACTTTTTTTTACAATCCCCATGGTTCAGAACCACTGCTGCAGATGCCCTAGGTCAGTGATTTTTAAAAAAAAGTTTACGTTGCCAATGAGATATCCTCAATCTAACAGGGGTGTTTCGCCAATTTTACATACGAGAAAACTTAAAATGAACAACTTAGATCAAAGGTAAATATTCCAAAAACTATTTATAATAGACTAAAGATTTTTTTGGAAAGTACAAAAACACAATTAGAAAAATAACATTTATTTATTTTTTTTATGTACAAATGACAACGTTCACAAATTTTTTACTTAAATAATAAGGTATTTTCTCTGTGTTCAAGTGTGTATCTGATAGATGTATGATAACAGAATATTACATTTTTCTCATCATTCTCTCCTATTGTTTGATAGGTAGACCGTAGACCCCATCATTAAAGAACAGTGGACATTTTTTAAATGTTTTACTTACAACTACGTAATATGTAGATACTAATTATGTCATTAACCCCCTCCACAACACCGAGAGAAGTCTATTTATTTAATCATAGACATCAAACGTCTTCCTTCCGTCTTGGAATACACTTCCTTCTAAAGGAAGGCTATTTGAGGTTTTTGCAGGTTGGCAAATATCCAGAATAATTATATACAATGAAGCTGCCTCGATCACGGCCTAGAAACGGCGTCTGAACCTCAATCCAGCCCTGGTGACGACATCATTGTGGAGGTAGATAAAGACAGCCTTGAGCCTGTTGATGAGGTTGTATCTGATCTTACATTCAGTCCTGTAAAAATTGATGATTAATTAAAATATCTTTCATTTTCTGAATAATTTTTCACCTCTTTAATTTTTTTTTTCATCTAACTTGAATTTTCAATTTTTAAATAGAAATGAAACAAAACAATGCATTTTTGAGTTACAATTATAAATCTTAATATTATTTTAGTATTTTAAATTTCCAGAACATTGTAAATTTTGGAATATTTGTAAAAAGGAATTAGTTGCCAAGAGTTATTTTTTCGACAACATTATTCTCCATCACTTTTTTGGTTTTGCTAATACGGAATAAGTATTACTAGATTTGTGTTCCTCTTTACAATGGCAATAAATGTAAGTGGTTATTTTTTGCAAAATTAGTGCAAAATTGATTTTTGCAATTTTCTTTGTGAATTTCGATTATAAAATTTTTTAACAAAATAAGAGATACACGTTTTGACAAATTTTTTCATGCATATTTGTTATATGAAGTTTATAAAACAATTTTTTTTTAAATTCATACTAATACATTTTATATAATTTACAGGCGCTACATTAAAATGCATTATAGAATACCCTGAAGCTTGCCCACACCAATGGCGTATAAACATTAAGAAAATTGCATTGACCATTGTCAATGTGATTTCCCACTCCTGCGTTTGCCCGAGCAACGCCGTTTAATCCTTTTGCTAGAGTACTTTATAAATAAAAATTATAGTACATTCTATTTGTTGGTATTATGACCAATCGAATAAATATAATGATAAATGATTTTTTTCCCCAAATAATATTTTATAATAATACTATTAATTTTCATTTAATATATGTAAAATATCAAGAAGATCCTTCAATCGAGGACACCATGACCTACATACCAATGTACAAGTTGGGCCTTGTACATACATAACTCTTTACCTCGTATACATTTTTTTATAATTATTAGACTATTAATTTTAATTACCAACTATATATTGATACAATCATGTCATTTTGACTAATTAATATTTCCCCCCTTATAATTAGTGTTTTTACTTATAATCTGAATATATATAGAATACAGACACTATAATTTTCCTATGTGGGAAGAAGAAATGAAGGAAAATGTACAAGTTTCATTCGAAAAGTCAAAGGTATTACCCATAAAAATCAAATCATTAAATAAATTAAAAAGATTTTATTTACATAGGTACTCTCTTAATTAGTTATATACAAACTGAAATATTCAAAGGGAATGTTACAAAAATGACTACTTTTCCCATTTTAAAGACTTTTGATCCACTTTTTTTTGTATTATCTAACAACAACTGTTTATTTTGTATTTTTTTATTAAAAAAAATATTTTTATTGTTTTTAGTGAAAAAAATATCTGAAATGATCAGCAATTATTGATTGTTGTCAAACTGGTTCATTGATAACCGGTTTGATTCCAAGTGATGTAACGGTAGAGATGGGGACTTATGAGTTGCGACATGAATTGGACTCGAATTCATATTTTAAGAACTTGTGACTCGACTTGATCTCACAACTAAAGAATCGGGACTTGACTTAGACTCGAAAATTAAGACGTTTAGAATTAAAAAAGTTTGTATTTTTTATTATAAAAGACTGTCTTGGATTTCTACACCATTTTTTGAATAAATCTTCTCAAAATCGTTTCAGACCCTATTTATAAGTAACTTTATGTTGAGTACAAGTTGCGACTAAAAAAATGAGATGAATAATTTTAAATAAAGTATTTAGAGTACTTTTCTGATCAGGAGAATGCAATCATTGTATATTCCATAATGCTCCAATTTTTGTACTATTTTAATACAATATAAGTACACATTATAAAGTTCAAATACTCACTACCATTAGTAGTTGGAAATCAGGATGCTCAATATTGTAATTAAATAATATTTTATGAGACGAAGAAATTACAACTGGTACAATGTGCCTATACAAGTTGTAAGTTCTACATAATATATACGAAGTACTATTCATATAAACCTGGCTATACATCGGAATTGTTGCTACTAAGAATATATTTGCTACAGGTAAATTTTATCAAAGTTTGTATTACAATTTTTTAACAAGATGAAGTATCTTTTTTTTCCTAAGGACTCAAGCACTTGAGCTAAGACTAGAGACTTGAATTGGAGTTGCAATACAACAAATTTTTCCTACCTCTGTATATTGGAAATAATTGGGAAATTTTGCGGATTACCAATCATAAACAAGGCCCTATAACACTCATATTTATTAGTCTTATGGATACATCTCTCCGTGGGCGTCCGCAGGAGGTGGGCTGGAATGGCTGTAGCCTACTTTTACAAATTAGGGAATTTTTTACTCTTTACTAGAAACTTTAATATTTAATATAATATTCTTTCAAAAAATTTAATAAATTTAAAATTAATTTACTATTTTTTTCCCCACTATTTTAAATTTTTTTGTACATAAATAACTGTGGATTTTTGAAATATTTTTGCACAAAATTGATATTTGAAATTTTTCTCCAAAAACTTTAACATTTGAATTTTTTTTTTCAAAAATTTCTTATAATTTAAATATAGTTCTGGAAATTGTTTTCCAAAAAATGTAATGCTTTGTAACGGCTGTGGATTTTTGAAATATTTTTCCACTTAATTATGTTTTCTATGAATAAATATGGATTTTTGAAATTTCTCATCAATAAATTTAATATTTAATTTTTTTTAAAAAATCTTATATTTGAAATATATTTTTTTAAATTTTTTCCAAAATATTTAGCATTTGAACTTTTTTTTTTAAATTTTATTTCCAAAAAAAGGAATTTTTCGATATGTAAAAAAAAATCCAATAACTAAGCCCCCCCTCCTCCAAAGAAAAAAAAAAATGTCCGAGTCTTAATTTGTAGTTATGTTAGAATCCCTAATAAGCTCTAAAGTATCTCAAACAATGTCTCTTTCCGTTCTTCAAGAATATTACCTACACATTTTTAAGGCCACACTGAGAGGAAATGGCTTTACATATATTTAGAGTTAGACATAATGTGTAATTAAATTGTAAATACTATTTCTAACGACAAAAAAGCGTAATATAAATATGTTAGAAGATGAAATATAAATAAATCACACAAGAGTTATGCTTCTTTGTGAAAAAATTAATTTTAATTTTTCAAGGTTAAAAATAATAAAATTATATTAGGATATTTCTTATCGTCTACAAACATATTTGTAAGGGATTTTTAGTATGGATGTACTACCCAACGACGGAACACTAATGTTTTGTGTGGGCATATCATTGTTGTTTGTAAGTAAGAGGGATCCCCATTGGGAGGATTCTTTTAAAAAGATTTAATAGTATGTAAAAAAGCACTCGCAAAAATCGCTTATTTATTCGATCCGTTCCAGTCTTAGGACTGGTACTATCAGTCCTTGGGACCGTTCCTTAAATCTAAATCTGTCAGTCCTTTGGTTAAGTGACGTAATTTCCAACCCAAAGGATATAACACGATCTTTAATAATTAGTCAATTAATATGCTAATATGAAACGTGAAGAAGACCGTTGCATCCAATAAAAGATACACTTTTTTCATGGATTCTTAAAAAGTGATATCGAAACATTAATGACGTCAAATTTTAAGCAATTTATCCGTGAAATGTTATTACGTTAGAGTAGAATATAGATTTGAGCCGACTTAAGTCGAACCGAACCAAGCTTGAGTGCATAATTTAGAAAAGGAAAAGGAAAAAAAAAAAAAAATCTTCAAGAATACTATAAAATTTGGAATTAATATATAATATGATATATTTTCTGTATAATGAACTTGGCAACTCTAAAATTGTTTTCAGGCAGTATATGACGAGTATCCTGTAATAAAATATTGACTTGCCCCCCCTGAGTTTAAAAATTAAACATTTTATTATTAGAGTTGAACCGAGTCAGGAACTACAAATATTAATATGTTCACAAAATGAAAGATTTAACGGCTTTAATGAAAAATATTTTGCTAAGGATTTAAATTCAGAAAATGATCACAGCTTAGGTGTACTACTAACCAACCTCATAAAGCTGTTGCTAATACAAAAGGAATGGGTAGTTATTCCACGAAAGTCCTGGAGCACAGCTCAAATAAACTTGCTATATGAAAAAGAACACCCAATTGCCTTGTGCGCCAAGTGGTACCGCGATTCCCTATTTCTCATAATATCATAACCATATAATCAATATTAAAAAGTAAAGTTTGACTATTTGTTTGATGGATTGTCTGAAAAGGACTCATTTTTAAATATGAGCGTCTGTAGATATAGCTAAGTACGTTAAGCCAAAAAAAAAAAAAAAAATAGTGAGAACATATACATTTGTTGTAAATCAAAAGTATTTTACGCCCACCATTTTTTTTTTTTTTTTTGGCAAACTGAAAGATGTTCTTTTAATTTTCTCAAGCTCATATTAATATTCTTTCATTTTTTAGGAGAGAATATCTAAGTATTGAGTAGCTACGTGTGAGTGCACTCCTCATAAACGAAGAGTATCACTGATGATTTATTTATGAGTTATCTTAAACATTAAAAAATGTTGTTGATAAACGGAACAATGTTTTTTTATTTGCTCAAGCTGTTATGATTATTTATTTTCATGGTTGAGGAGAGAACATCTGAGTTATGAGTAATTACGTGTGAGGGGTTTCATTAAAAGGCAGAAAGAAAGATTGAGGGATACTATTCTATTAGAATTTATTTATTTGGTCCAGCCCAGTTGCAGGACGGATCCTATTAGTCCTCGGGACTGGTCCTTCAGACCGTCAGCCCTTCGGACTGCCAGTACTAGAAATGATTAAAAAAGAAGAAGAAATTAAGTTGAGTGACGTTAACAAGGTCGGAACTTTATAAGTTTTCGGACTGATAAACATGACTGAACTAGACGGGGACTCTAGTCATTTGTCCCAAATAAGAATCGACGCAATATTACTCAGAGAGAAAATCTATTTTATCAATCAAAGTTTGTCTGTTTGTTGACGCCTAATAACTTCGAGCACGGCCGGGTACTATCACTCGTAGCTAATGTTGTGCCGGTCCTTATTTAGGACCGAGGAACGCTGTCCAGTCCAGTCCTATTTGTCAGTTTTTAAAGAAAGTAAAATCGATCCCTCGTGACGTCAATGTGTTCATTATTCCCTTAAATAATAGAATAAATTATACTCTAATTAACAATATAATTTGTTTGTATTATAATGAAAAAAATCATATTTTTTTGCAAGATACATGGAATAATCTTAATACATCTATCATATATTTTAATAAGCTTAATAATCCATCCATATTTTCATGAAAAGTTCCAAGAACCAACAGTTAAGGACCGGTCCTAATGATAGACACTCCAAAGGACCGATAGTACCGGTCCTAAAACTGGACTGGACCAAATAAATAAGGAACTACATAACCCTACTCCTACTATACAAGTTTATACAACATCTTCTAAAAGGATTTACAAATATATATATTCTAAATAACCTCATTTTTGAGATATAAAAAAACCCAATATGGAAACGGACTCAAGTTAATAAATACCCAACTAAATAATAGCTATTATTTTTTGTTCCTTTCCTCAAAATTTATAGGCCCATTATACCTACTTTATCTATTTTTTTTTTGTAAATATTTGTCTAATTGACATGTCAACCCTTCAAATTGTAAATGCCTCAGAATCTTTAAAGTCTCTGATGTAGAAATGAATGGGTCGAGCAATGTCAAGTATTTATATATGCATTTTCTCAATACCTATAATCTTTTTCAAATTCCCTTTAAAAAACGTTAAAATGTATTATTAAGGTGTAATGAAGGAACGTCTGTAGCTACTAGTAGGGGAGACTGTGCACAGTTGAAACACTCTTATACTTTATACTTTAGTGACTAACTCCATTTCACTTTTAAATAAACCAGAAATAGTTATTTTTTACAAAATGCAAGGATTTTAAAGAAATTGAAGCTAATATTGACGTTTCCAATGAAAATTAATAAAAATGAAAAAATACCTCCTATGTTGTAAATTCAGAAAATGAGTCACAGCTCAGAATTGGGTGAACTACCAGTGGCATCTGGAAGGGGTGAGATGGAGGGACTGCAGGCACCCCCTCAAAAAAAAAAAAAAAAAATGTTTTTTACTGGATAATTTAATTTAATTTTTTCAAAAAATGTAAATAGTTATGGATTTTCAAAATTTATCTTCAGAAAATTGGAGTTTGAATTTTTTTTCACAAAATATAATATTTTGAAATTTAATTTTTTAATGTTTTTTCCAAAAATTTAATTTTTTGTGAGGAGCAGTGATTTTTTAAATTTTTTGGAAATAGCATTGCATTTTTAATTTTTTTTTGTAAATAGCCTTGGATTTTTGAAATTTTTTAATTTCGAATTTTTGTTTCAAAAATGAAAAACAACTTTGGATTATTGAAATTAAAAAAAAAAATAATGTTTGAATTATTTCCCTACAAATTTAAAATTTTGAAATTTTTTCCAAAAAAATTACAAAATCCAAGCCTCCACCCCTCCCTTTCCCCCCACAAAAAAAAATATATATATAATCCTGCAGACGCCCCTGACTACTCACCTACTGTAGTTATAGCTGTTGCACGTCATGTTAAAAAAGAAAAGAAACGGGGAGAACATATGCATTGGGTTGTAAATCCTAAGCATTTTTTATTGTGCGAGTTTAGTTTGTTTTTTTAACATCACGTGCAGAGCTATAGATACACACGCTCCTTTTTAAAAATGAGTCCTTGTCAGAAAATCATCCAAACAAACCGACACAACCTGCTTTTTAATACTGATTATGTGGTTATGATCAATATAAAAATATTGATTTATATATTTTAAGATGAATTAATACATATTATGCTATTTTTATCCATCCAGTCAAATCCGAATTATGCAAACAACTTTTTTTTTGGATGAGAAGTTAACTATATCCAGATTTTTCTTAATATGCAAAGTTCTTGGATGCTTATGTAAATAAGTAATTTTGAAATTCCACATTTCTAGGCAACCAGCGTTTGATTAGATCCTGTTTTTGACAGATTAGCGAGGCTTTTTTGGCACGTCTTTTAGCCCAAGTGCTTTTTGTAGGGGCACTCATAATATGTATTCGTATTCATTGAAATGCAATGTGATATGATTATAAAAGAAACGTAGAGGACAAAAATTTGGCGCCACTCTTCCATTTATAATTTGGCAATTCTTCATTTTTCTCAATTCCTATGAAGTAGGCTTTATGCAGATATTTTCCTTCATGTTTCTTCTATGCAAAGTATTTTATCTATTACAAAATGAGTTTGTGGGAGAATTTTAACCATGATTGTGTTTCGTGTAAATCCGGATGTAACTATATTCTTGATTCCCCTTTTCTTCATTTTTAACCCAATTTTATTTCCTATGAAATACATAAATTGTAATTGACGAACGGCCTATTTTTTTTTTTTGGTATCATATTAAAATATTTTTTCAAAAAATAATCTGTAATATTGATGTAAATTTTATGGGTATAGCTTTTTTGATGCTCGAGGAAGGACAAATTTAATAGATACGAAAAAAATATCAATATTTTTTTAATAGACAAAATACAACTTTTTTTATTGCAATGTCTATAAAATTTCTGTAAAAGTGGGAGAGAGCCGATGTTCCCAATGGTTTCAGCACATTTGTTTGTAACAGTTCCCAGTCTCCTCTACCCATAACCTTTTTCAAATTCACTTTAAAAAACTATAATATATTTAGGTGTAATAATAAGCGAAGGTCTGTTCGTTCCTACAAGTACTTACCCACATTATAGGTAGATAAAATAAAGTAAGGAAAAACGTAGCAACATAGAGATAAGAATCACTAAGATACTCCATAGATCTCACTCAAATATAAATGAACAGATATATATGTATACAATAATACGTTTATATTACTTTAACAAAGCACAAGCTTTTAAGGCTCATTTAAGGGGCTGAATCACGATAGCAAACTTCTTTTACGAATTGAAATACATTGAGACACACATTATCGTAAAATAAAAAAATAAATAGCATCGTTGAAATGAATAGCATACGAATGACTATTTTGTTGTATTATACTCCCAGTTTTTTGTGGATCTCATGGTCTGTGATTTAAATGGCAATACTTTGGTATTATTGATAAGACTTTAAAGCAATGCAATGGATATAGGTATATATAGCTATATGGATCATTCCATGAGAAATTTTCATGAAGGAACAGATTGGACTTGCTATATAGTATATTCGACTGTAGATCAACTTTGAAATAAAATTTTGGATCTTTAACTCAATCCAAATCTGAGTTTTTGTACCATTTTTCCTCTTAGACATTGTTATGGTTGAATGATTGAAATTAATTCATATTTCAAAATATTACAGTACCAACAATTTGTTGCAAACAAAAAAAAACCTGAGCTCTCTGGATTACAAGTCGAGAAAATGACTCTTGAACGTGATCCATGAATTTATATTCGCATAATCCAAGGGATTTGGGTGTTTCCAGGACCACTGTCTACGCCGTCAGCAAGTCCAAAACATTGGAGAGAAAGAAGGATTTTGTTTAAAAGGCCAAACTGGACCCGAAGGAGTAAAAAAAATAGCCCAAGCTAATCTTGTCAAGTCCATGTGGGTCCATGCAAGATATATCGGGATTTTACACTAGACGTTCCAGAGAACACTATCAAAAAAGTTGGTGGAGAGAGCCTTGTGAGGATGGAGAGGACACTTTTGACACCAAAATAATAAAAAAAACATCTCCTTCAGGATAACACTCTATTGAATGAGTCTTTTTGCATTTTTTTGATCTCTTTTATGACACTTTTGGCCCCCCCTGATGCCAACCCCATCGACTACACCTTTTTGGTGCATGTGGAGGAAGAGACCTACAGTGTCCCTCATTCAAACATCGAAGCCCTTAAAGCCATTTTCTGCCAGCACTGGGACGCCATGACAGATTACTACATCTGCAGCGAATGCAGTGCCTTTCGCCGCCCCTTGAAGCCATCATTGCCACAAAGTCCGGCTACATTAATGATTAAGAGAGCTCAGATACACATCTATTTATAGTATTAATTTTTGTTGACTAAAGAATTATATCTTGTAGAAGTTTAAAATTCAAAGTAATAAGGTATGGTTATTTAAACCTTTTTATGAACTTAACATATAAACACGCTATAAAGACATGATTTTTTTTGTCGACATTTTTTCCCAAAACTTTTGAAGGCTGTTCAATATTCTTTGATGTCTATGTTTATCGATTTTACAAGTTTACAAAATTTTTTTGAGTCGAATTTTACATTATTTTATTTGCTCAACAAAATTAAGTTTTAAGTAAAAAAGCGCCATCTATTTGTGAAGCCCGGGACTTTTCAGTCCATGTGTTGTAATAAAATTGCTATATTAGTCTCATTTCTCTGTTTCACTTATAAGCTGAACTCATAAAACTCATTGAACTCATAAAGAAAGAAAGAGTTTTGGGGGGTTTTCCTCCGTTAATTACAATGTTAACCTCAGGGGAATCATTCATCATCATCGTAGCCCATACTCTGACATATTTACATGTAATGATGTTAAATATATATATAGTCATGAGATATCATAAGTCACGAGAAGAAACACGACAAAGGCATGTACGAATACAATATAATATTAACTGTGGTTTTAAATCAAGCAGAAAATGTTGGGATCAAGGATCTTTGTACAATATAAAAGGATTGTATACAAATAGTGCTTATATGTCATTTGAGGGATTGATGTGGGTATATATAAAAATACATCAGACAGTCCCGAATTCAGGTGAATATTTTCTCGCCTCAGTACAAAGACCGTTTTTGAAGGAGGACCATAAAAAAATTACTTGAGTAATGTTTTATGCCTCTCAAACAATTTTTGACGTGGTACGCGTCATTTTAATCTAAAAACTACCTGCCAATATATTTGCAGTTTATCTGTTTGATCAAAGACTATTGGTAGTACCAGGCATTGTCATGAATAATAAGGCGCGAAAATCATCCGTTTTTCATGTGCACATAACTACTCGACCCTTAGATGTCGTTTCCTACAGAATGAAAGAGTTATAATAAAAGCAATACTTAAAAAGAAAAAAAAAATCATCTGATATCTACACATGCTCGTTCCTATACTTCATCCACAGTCAAATTCATTTCTTTCTATTTGTATTACCTTTTTCATCTTTATTTTTCATATGAGCTCAAATGGAATTGCCGTAGCTCATGGACAACGCGTTCGGGTGATATTATTATCTTGAACTCAATGTGCGTAGGTGCACGCCCAGGTAATTCCTAGAGAGAAAAAGTACTTTGTGTTTATGGACTTCACACAAGATTCCTAGGTATGTTGGAGTAATTGTAATACTATAACGTTTACTTATACTTAATCAGTGCAATTCCATCCAACCAATTAAAGGAACATATAAAAAATGAGTCCTCATTCGACACAAAAGTCAATTATCATTCAGACCGATATATTTTGTTTTATTTAATTAAAGATAGTGGGAGAACGTACAGACATACAAAAAGACAAACACACTTTGCTTTAATAATATAAATATGTACACTCTATTTCTTTTCTTTTTAATGTGACGCGAAGAGCTTTAGCTACATACACTCATGGCTACACTGTTATTTATACTTAAAACTTTTATATCAGTTCCTAGTTATTTAGCACACATTTAAGAATGATGTGTGGACAGACATACAAAAACTTAGCTCTATCAATGTAGATTATGAATATTTTTTTCCTCTTGTTTCACTTACTTTTTAATATGATGTACTATGAAGGTTTGCAGGATTATGCTAGGCTCTCCTATGTCTGGCAACAGGATGGTACATCCAGTAACATGAGGAATGAACCCAACAAACAGTGGCTACCGGAGAATCTCCGCAAAGCCTGTGTTACTCCTCACAGGAATGTGAATGACCTCAAAGCTGCTGTGGAGAGTGAATAGACTATAATATTCCAGCTATTGTTAAGTCACTCTGTATATATATACATATATATGTATATTTATTGTTGCCTATATTTGATAATTCATTTTCCTATATGAAGAATATATTAGACTCACTATTAGAGCTGACGCATTCATTATCCTTATTTATCAAGATATTATATTGGCAACGAGGATGGGATAAAATTTAACATACCAGAGGACTGGGTTGTCCGTTTCCCCCAAGGGCTTCAGGCCTCGTCTGGAGGCTACGGTTTCTGCTGGAGAATCATATTTTAAATGGAAATATATATTATATATTTTGGTTAATAAATTCAAAAAAGTATAAGAGTTATCAGACTTATTTTTTCTCAAATGATGTGCTTTCCAAGATTCCTTGGGTAACGTGCAACAGTTATGCTCACGCACACTCTGGATTTTGACAATGTACTCCTCTTCTTTTTTTTTTTTTATATGGTGCACTGTGCTTTAGCTACACACGCTCGTTGCTACATTGCTATTTTTTAGTTTAAGAAGACATAATATAGTTTTGAGACATTAAGTGCACACTCAAAAATGAGCCCTTGAATAATTTTTGCTTTATTTTTACAGGTAATGTATGTTGTTTAACAACTATCATTTCAGCTAAGGCTTTCATTTTGTTATTTTACTTCTCTTTATCAGTGATAAATAATTAAAAAATCAAGGTAGAATATTTTTTTAAGAAATCCCATTTATTTCAAATTAAAATAGATTATACATTCAACACCGAAAATGATTAGAGAGGTCTTTAACATTCCACCCAATCATTTTTTTATTGTCCTCAGCAGAAAAGTCTTGGTGTAGAGAATGTTAATACTCACTCAAAAACAGGACATCCTATTATATGTATTTAGATATATAACCATAGGCAATTAAATAAAAATATGTTTGAAATAAATACTCTTTGAGTTTTCAACCCTAAGGAACTTCCTTTCATATAATATCAAATACCCTTTTAAAAGGGGACTCAATCCATAATCGCATTTGTGTATTTAATGTTTATTCATGTAAATAGTTTTACTTTCAAATCCATGTTTCTCAATTATTCACTTTTAGGAGGAGCTCCTCATCTCCTAATAGAATCCCTCTTGGAAAGGAGAAGGGGAATAGTTGTATAAGTTTATATACATTATGCACCCAATTGACTCGGATTTAACCCCACATTGAATTTAAAAGTTTATGTTGTACAGTATTTTATAAAATATAAATTAAAGTACTCTAAAAAATAAAAATATGTTTATTATTAGTGACTAGCAGTTGTACTTTGCATTGCCTAGCGTAATTAGGCGTCGGGCAAAAGACAAATTTGGCGTTAATAAGATGGAAGAGAACTCCACAAAAAAACCTCAGTGCTACTCCATCCATTATCCATGAACACACTAACTCAATAATTTTGTCAATGACGTGTTCTCTCCTCTAGAAATAAATAAAAATAATAATGATTGGAGAAAAAAATAAATAATATTATGGGATAGCTAATGATTACTTTAGTTTCTAAAACGCTCACTAACAAAAACAAATAATTCGAATCATAACATATACTGAGAATGCATATGAATTATGATATATATCAGAGATCAATAACAAAAACAAACAGAAACAGTGCTACATATTTCAATTCTAAATGCATATATCTGCAATATTTCTATACACATAATATGCACACTCCTTCACTATTTCAATACATAGGGAACCTGGTGGTGACTGTTTTTTATACAGACAAACAGATAAACTTTGCCTTATTAATATACATTTAAAGAAAATGACTTCATTACCTAATATTATTAAGTATGTAATATCCAGATTCTAGAGACCCCTTCGAAAAGAACTTGCGTCTCGACAGCTCCTACCATGAAGTGAGCTCAAATAACACTTGGTTCTTGATGAGGAAATTAGAAATAACTCCCCAATTACTTTTCGATTGCTTTTAACTTGAATTCCTTAATATGTAGTTTACATTCAATGGGACAGAGGCCCTTTGTAGCACAACCATCTAAAAAGGAAACGCTAAAACTTCTCAGAGAGGCGTCAGTTTCTATCTCTAATGAAGGGCCTTGTTATTGGGTTGAATACAAACTCAGAGGAGATATCTATCTACCATTGCAGTTATGTTTTATCTTAATCTAGCAACTCTATAGTTATATTTGAACGGTCTATCATAATTACTAGGGCAGGGACGGTACGCTAAACCCAGGGTTTGCTACGAACCGTGGTACACCATTCACGGGACGTGGTTCTCTACGGTATATAGCAAAATGTTTTTTTTTTTTTAAATAGAACTACTGTAGTTTTCCAAGTTTTTTTGATATTTTCTTCCTTAATAATTTATTTTCTGTACAGATAAATTATTCCAAAATATGTTTAACTTATTTAAAAAACAGAGATTGATATAAATATTCACGGGCTTTAACAATCATATTATTCATGAATTTATAAATTTTTTTTGGAAACATTTTCTGCTAACAAGAGCGATTACCAGTCACAATATCGCCAATATCAAATTATTTAATATGTGATTATATAAATACCGACCACATCGTAAGGTTCCTACCAATTTGAACTACAGTACATCCCGGTAATGTACCAGCCCTTATAGTTACCGAATCTAAGGAGATATTGAATATTTCTATCAAAGATTAGCGGTAATTCGATCCCGGGTCTTAGAATCCATAACAAGCCCCAACATTAATGAGAGCTCCCTAGGATTTTTCTTTGTAATAATCCTTTTCCTTCTATTCAAAAGAAAATACAAGACATATGTTGTTCGTCAATATAAAAACAATCTTTATAAAAAGATTTAGAAAAGAAGAAATAGGTAATTAATTTTATTACTTCAAACATACAGCCCAATATTTAACATATATATTTGAGTTCATTAAATGCATTGTATTCAAATTTGTGAGACGAGTTAAGATATCTAAGAGCTTTATTTATAGGTTAAAACTTTTATTGAATTTAATAGACTTAATTAATTGGTCCCGATATGTTCTTTCAAATAAACGATGCCTGTTTCTCATTTTTATATGATGAGGATGAATTTTGGTTAATTTAAATGCACTTACGTGTTTTCCATGGCGTTCATAAGAATAATTAGTTAATACAAATTTTTAAAAAATCCTTCTGCTTCATTGATTGTGTAGACGGATGACATATTTTATAATATATATATTTTTTAAATAAATATAGCCCTTTTAATCCTTTTTACATCATTTTTTTGTCAACAACTGCTGTCTTTTGCAATAGCATTATCTATTTCGCTTATATTACATAAAATTGTTACACCCTCTGTTGCTTTAAAATTTTAATTAGTTCCGTTATATG
This sequence comes from Lepeophtheirus salmonis, assembly GCF_016086655.4. Taxonomy (NCBI): domain Eukaryota; kingdom Metazoa; phylum Arthropoda; class Copepoda; order Siphonostomatoida; family Caligidae; genus Lepeophtheirus; species Lepeophtheirus salmonis. The sequence continues at coordinate 30,315,339 of NC_052131.2, forward strand.
ATTTACATTTTAGTTTATCTTTATTCCTTCAAATTTTACTCTTAATTATAAAATTTTAAACTACCGTCAATTTTGATCTAATGATCATCTGATTTAAGAGTGTACAAGTACTAAGGAGCCGTAATCAGTTCCTGAGCAGAAATTTCATAACATTAAAAAGATCTATTAGGCGTACCCTGAAATCCACATACAGCGGTCATACTAATTATTAGATAGCTACTATATAAGTTCATAAATAAGCCTGCTTTTAACGGTCACGGTTTTAACGGTAGGCATGATCTACTATAAACTTATAATAGACCTTCTCTTAGAAGTTAATCAATAAAATATGTAAGCATGCTCATAAATGAGAATTTATCCGAAAATGAATGTTTTCCCAATGGAAATTACTGCCCCAATGTTAATATTGTCCCTTAATGTATGTATTTCAACCTTTGAATTACTCCAAATACCTAATCTGGTTTATGGGATCACGTTCACTAACCGATCACTTATTAATTTCCCTTGTCCGACCGCCTAATACAGGTTTGACTGAATATTGTTTTACAAATTAAGTGAATTTCAACAGAAAACATTCTCATTAAAGAAATATTTACAAGTAAGACAAAAATACTACTAAACTTTGAGTCTTGTTTTCAACAACACCTCATTGATTCGGATGTACAAACAGAGTGGGGGACCCAAAAATTATATTTTTATGATAATATTCCATCATACAAACAAACAAGAGGTAAACAAAAAGGAAGCAAGCAGTGATGTTAGGCAAGAACTCATCACATATTTCACTCCGCATCTAGAAAGGGCATCATACAAAATAATTAATCCAATAAAACTCTCACTCCTTCTCATATTCCAACAAATCCTACTGTTAGCCTACATCATTCATTATGTGTGTCCACAGGATTATATTTTTGGATGGGGCTAAGTTTTGGATTTTTTTTCGAAAAAAAATCCAAAAATTCACAAATGTTCACAAAAAAAATTATTTTTTTTGGAAAAAGGTTTCAAAAATTACATTTTAATTATAAAATTTTTTGGAGAAAAAATTCAAAAATCTATAGCTTTTCATAGAAATTATTTTTTTTGCAAAAAAATTTGAAAAATCAAAGCAAATTTTAAATTTGTTGAAAAAAATATTAAATTTTCTAGTAAAGAGCAAAAATTCCTCAATTTGAGGGGGGCACAGTCCCTCCAGCCCAACCCCTGTGAACGACCCTGTTCATGAGCTCACAAAAAAAATTGTTTCATTTTATTCTTACCTACATGTTCTCTCTTGAAGAATTAAACAATAATGCAAACAGCTTTAAATACACTGTTCAGGTTATCAACAAAAAAAATAAGATGCTAAAAAATTCCACGAATTTACAACCCTATGTATATTACTATGATGATGATGGGTTTAAAAGAATACTCAATATTAATAAAGAAAAGTTTGTGTGTATGTATGTTTGGGTTTATGTTAAGTCATTATTTAGTTACAGGATGGGGACGCAAAACTTGCAGTACATTTAATTACGACTTTATCTCGTTGTTTTTTTTTAATTTAAAGGTTTTATTACGCTCTCGAACAACAGTTGAAAGGAAAATAAACAAGTTTTATTTTTATTTCATGTCTCTAAGTGTAAAATATTAAAGCGGCAACAAAACAGGTCACCAGTTTGCAATCTTTTTCACGCCGGTGTCAAAGCCGAGAAGGCTTCAGAGATTCTTGGCAGCTCCATCTTGGTCCCCCTATAACATCAAAAAGTACAATACAGTTCCATACAGCCAAGAAGAACCAGACCTTCTGCATCAACAATATGGCGGACTTCTGGTCGGTCTCCATATGGCTCTCCTACAGGCCTGACGTCTACCCTCATCGACTTTACAGTTTGAAGTGTCTTGGAGAATAAATTCAACCACAAATTATAGCCAAATTTGGGTTCGCTCCGAGCTGCTGTCATGACTTTGTGATGCGCCATTTGAGTTGAGTGACGTCACAAATGTTGTATTCACTTAGAAATGAAAAAGATAATATTAATATGACAACGTGAGTTGAGAATTTATCAAAGTGGACTATGTTATATCTCTCTTTAATGTAATGGTCTACTCAAGGGATCTCGACTCTTAAGGCAAGATTCCTTGTAATCTTAGAGCAAAATACAAGTACGGGCTAGCGTTTCTACACATATGTGACGTCATTAAAATGGGCTTGCTTACTTCTGTCAAATTGTAAAACTTGTGAGCTACACACCTTTATTATACAACATCTTGATTTATACATATCAAATGGGCTGTATAGTCCCGGGCATTACAAAGAATACACGTTTTTTCCGTTCAAAATTGTTTTTTTAAAATTATTATTGTTATTTATTTTTATCATATTTTTTTATACGCCTTATGGAGCAGAGTACCCATAACACATTTCAAGACATTACTTTGCTTGAATGGTATTTTTTCTCCGAAAAAATAATCAAAACACAAAATTGATTTTGATCTATTGTTTTGGGAATGACAAAAGTCGCGTCACACTTAGTATAATAGCTCACATACCAAAAAAAGAGATTTTCATGAAATCTGGACAGCTGTCTTTTAAAGGTTGGTACTAACTGAAAATGAGGTAAATTTAAAAAAAATAAAAATATCACCATCTATGTGTGAAGCCCGAGACTTTTCAGCCGATGTGTTATCAAAAATTGATTTTGAGTTATCATCTCTTGAATTATAAAAACATCACATTTTTCGTAATTTATTCATGATACTGCTAGGTATAAATAGGTACAGCAACTCAGGTAATAATTCCATTAAAAATTCCCACTCGGTTTGAATTCACGAACCTCTTTTGTGATTTAATTTATTTATATGTTTATATTCTTAAAGATCTTTTTCATTATACCACATTATTAAGTATACTAAATAAATATATAATAGTGTTATTATCGTATGAATACAACAAACAAATAAGACAGGCATGAGAATGTATATTGCATCAAGAAAAATATAGAAAGAAAAAGAAATAAACAAAATGTCCACCCTTGTATTGTAACGCGTTCTATTGTTATATGTATGTAGTATATGTATTTTTGTTATATCATAATAAATCTCGGGAAAACAGAGCAGCATATATCTAAATATTTTATATATAAACACAATGTATACACAGAAAGAAGACAGTAAGAGGAGGATGTAAGCCTTTTGTGGTATGTTACATAGGAGTACCAGTGAAGAATAGTAGGGCCATCAAGGAAAAGTAGCAATAGTTATTTCCTAGGTGATCCTGATGAATACTTCTCGGAGAAGCGTTAGTAAGTGAAAATGTTTTTGGATTACCCGAGTAGGGAGATGTGGAAGACCTATTAGAATGGATCTCTCCCATCTCCGTCTCCTTTTCTTCTTCTTCTGGAGGATAGAATCGATAGAGCGGATTCCGCGTCGTAGTACTACTGTGTGTGTTATAAAGTCTCCCTCCTCGGACATGAGCATTGTTATTTGCATGACGAGGGTTTTTGATTTTAAAAACAATCCCTGAGTTATCCGCATAAGGATCCTCTGTAGGACCAACGGTGGTTGTGGTAGTCGTTGTGGTTGTAGTAGGAGCCACACTTCCATTCTTTATAAAATAAGGGAGTTCACAGTCCACACTCACATCCTTTAATACGGTCTCCATATAAGTTCCTTCGATTTTGAGTGAGCTGTTGGATCCGTCATCGTAGAAGGAGAGTAAAGTGGCTCTGTAAGGGATTTCAGAGCTCTGTTCTAAAGCTTTAATGACACATTTTGAGGCCGTTTTGGCCTGGAGAACTCGAGATACTTCTTTGAGTTGATGTGAGTGAAGCGTGAGAGGAAGGCCCCACTCAAAGTCATGGATAGGGAAATCATCTTTTTCTTCATGGTAGGAGGGGCCACGTGAGGGAAGGGCTGTAATAAGTCCCCAGAGTTGACCCCAGTTATAGGTATGAGATGTGTTGTAGGAAAGAACAGAGCGAATGGAGTTCCATGCCCCTTCGTTTTGATATAGACCTGCATTAATAAAGGTTTTGGATCCAAGGAGAACCTTTGTCTCATTGAGTACCTTCTTTCGGCGCTCAATATAAATCAGGTCACGAAGTTCATAGCGCACAGGCTCCTTCTCCACCAAAACAGCTCCAACTGTGGAGCTCTGTGTTTTACGATCACCATGCAAATTAAAGCCATTGATCTCTCCACTCAGCCCTGCATTGGGATTCAGAGATCCAAAGCAATACAACCCCTTCTTCTCTGGATCCTCAATCCTTGCAACAAAGGTTTTTAGATCATAGGCTACAGATGAACTAGGGATCTTTGTGAATATATCCCAGGGAGTCCAATCCAGTTTGGAGGCACGGATCCGCTGTATAAGAATATAGAATTTAGTGCGGAGTATATGAAGAGATCCATTGAAATCCACGTAGCAATGACCATTGGAGCGTCTTGCAGAGCCAATGACTGCTACGCCTTTGTAAGTGCCTTTGCAGGCTGCAACTTCTTCACTGAGGAGAACGACGCGGTTGTCTTTCACCCAGTCGTGGGGTTTCTTGATATATTCCCATCTGAAAGAGAGAGAGATGGAGAAAGTGTTAGCAAATGAAATAATGATAATATATATAAAATAATAATACGTAAATATGGAGTGGCCATTAATAAAATGAGGAAGTCAAAATTTCCCAGTTTTTCTTTATCAATATCCCATCTATTTATCTATCTATCTACGTATGTCCAAATATGTAGGAACAACGTATGAATATAATTAAAATTGGTCAACTGTTTAGGGAGAATGAATCCTTATTTATTCCTTCACTAGACAAAAAAAAATGTTTTTTTTTTCTTCACAGTCTCGCTTCCCAAATCATTTGCATATAGATTAGCTTCTCCTAATTTCATTGATTAATATATACACATACATATCCCTACAAGGAACTCTGTATATAACAATAACAATAAAGAAAATAAACAAGAAAAGGTATGTTAATAGTTTTCTTTACTCCATATTATGTATCTTCCAGACACATATTTGTTTAAGAAACACAATGGTATCCCAAAAAACCTCATCACATTTTGTAATAATGATCAGAATCCTATTCTCCCTCCATTTTTTTAAATTAATTCTTCCTTCGCTCCCTGATTGGTTCTCTTCCCTTTTTTTAGCTTCCATATTTCGCAATGTGTTACAAGGTGTTACTTCGTCAACACAAAAATACCCATTGTATTTTGTGGTCAATACGTCATGGCTATTTCATAATGTATTCTTTTCGATAAATAAAGAATGTAATAAGTTATTCTACATTTATGCTCCGTTTCCAAAAGAACAGGAATACAATTTCTTGTTGATCCTCGTCGTATATATATAATGTATATATTGGCCATTTTATTGTTTCTATGAAGAAATTTTGGCTATCACACACAAATACAAATGTATAACTACTATTTCGATATAATATTACTTAGCAATATTATAATACAGTATCGAATAAAATACTATTTAGATTTTAATAATATATATTTCATTTTAAAAATGGTGAAGAATTAATATGACAGTGATACTCTGGGTGTAAATTACATAAAAATGGCAGTTGGTATGATTGACATATTTGGCTAAATACCAGACGATTTCAGGGCTTTTTTTCTCTATCTTTTTGAAGGAAAGTTTTTATGATACAATAAAGATATGATACACATGTTAGTGTTAGATCAATCTAAAAAACTAAACGACTGAAGTCCTATCAGTCCAGTCCAAATAAAATTTGTCAGTCCTAGGACCGGTCCTTATGAGTCTTTTATGGAAACTATAACAGCTGAAATTATGTACGTCATTTGAGTCGCTGAAGTTTCGTATTAATTCACCATCTCTTTTAAAGAGACAATATACCTGAAGTTAAAAGTAGGAAGTCTGTGACTAGAACGTATTATTATACGTTCTATCTATCATTCAAAATTTTCTGAGTTCTTATATTCTTCAATCTTAGCAAGGAGTAAAGAAAATAAAATGATAATTAGGACTGTATAAAAGAAAGACCAATGTATCGGCCCTTTGGACTGTGGAATGAAAAAAACATCGGACACATAGAAAAAAAGACTAAAAAGGGGACTGATTAGGAAATCAGTCCTAAGACCGATCCGACATAGAGATCTACGACAGAAGAAGAGAGAATAGAGATAGTTTACCAAAACAATCGAAAAAATCGTATTTCTCGCCATACTCTCTAATAATATTATGGTATTAGTATTGTAAAAAATATCGTTTTTATGAAAAAAAAAAAAGAAGAAGATATTTTAATCTATTAATGATCATGTCTTTGATTCATCTCCTGAATTAAACCCTATACTAAACTAATTAAATATATTTTGTTAAGTTATGTAGGCATAAAATGATGCAATTTTGGTGAAAGTGAAAGGAATCAAGGAACCAAAGTTTGGAAAATACTCACGAACTTTATTCAATTTAAGAATCAGTAATTGTTTAGTCTGTAATTGAATTATAGTCAGAATAATCTCCCAAATCTATCATTAATATTTTGAAAGGCTAAATAAAGGTATATTTTAATTTAAGAATTGGAATAAGATATTAATATACTCAATATATCTAATAATATGTTTAATAAACTGTATTTAGACATCTCTAAATTCATACATTTTTAGAAATAAATTATTATTATTATTATTATTATAATAAACATTTTAATAAGTAAAACTTTTTGAGGCATCCTCTATATTTTTAACATACCTTACTATTACAATTTAAACGTTTTTACCAAGTATTTATTTCCATCTACTTCTTCACTTCATCACTATATGTATTTTATCTCTATGGTTACATTGTCCACTTTTAAAAATATGCAAAGATGAAGTATATTTTCCTTTCAGCTGTTTCTTTTAATTATCATAAATAGACTCTTGTATGGTTTAAAGCAGATGACTTTATGTATCATGAACTCCAAAAGATATTAGATAGGATTTTGATTTTGATATTAATTTATAGGAATCTAGGGCCTTCGCTTAAAATTCCTGTCCTTTAATACTCTGTCATTGATACTTATTTTTATAAAATTATTCATTCAATATTCAAATTAATTCATATTTATTATCTAAATAATAATTAACAGTTGGTAACCGTAGGTTGTTGTTTTTTTGGGGTTTTTTTTTTCAAACTTTGTCATTCCTTTTTGACAGTCGAGGCTGAGATGGGATAAAAATATAAACAATGTTTTCACTGACGTCATAAATTTCATTATAATTGAAGGAAACGCCATCTTAGGGGCTCAAAGTTGATATTTTTACTTCATACAATGAACAATCATCCAAAAACCTTGATAAAATCAATCAAATAGATGTATGGATAAAAAAAAAGACTTAAAAATATTCTTGAACATTACTTGAGCCATTAATAAACACTGATATTTGAATTTAATGAAAGTTTATCTTTCCTGAAAATTCCTAAAAATGGTTAGGTTTGAGCATTTTTTGTTTGTTTTTGTTTGATCAATAAGGTTCACAAAAAAAGTAGGATAGTTAAGTTTAATATCTTATTCCTTCCATTAGAATAGATAATTTTTATCTACAGCACGGAAATAAGGTTGTCTAACGATGTAAAAACATATTTTGGATACATTTTAGGGTCATATAAATAATAAGACAAGGCAATTGAGCGATAATAAATTTATGGACATTAAGGTTTAAGTCCTTTTATCTCTGAGTCCCATTTTGACAGTTCACTATTTTCCTCAATACGAAAAAAAGAAATGCTTTGATTGTTATAAAACTTGATTGCTAAGGCCCCCAAAATGGACGACATCAGTATTGTGACGTCAGAAGAAAAGGTTCAATAGAGCAACGAAGTTTTAAGTATTAAAGAGATTGCTATCGACTCGAGATGACGTTAGCTGTTGTCGAGGTATTTATGCTATAATAACCTACCAAGATTCTGGAAGAAAATATAAGTATAAGTACCTTTATCTTGCAGCAGGGGCATAGAACAGTTGACATGATTTTACATGACTCTAGTGCCTCAAGTAATATATTGTTATATATAGTGTTACACAGCACAACGTTACCTCACTAACACAAATATTTAGTCTATAGTGTGTTGTCAGCCGTCAATGTTTCTTCATTGACATCACAAATTGCACCATATTTGAAGGGGACTCTATCTTTGAGGCTCTTAGTTGATATTTTTATTGAATATAATGGACAAGTTTCAAATAAATCTAAGTAAAACTTTATTTGACAATTTTTATTCCGCTTTTTAATCACCCCAACTGATATTTATCTCTGAAATACTCGGTGACTATCAATGTCTCAATATATTATGTCTTCATAATTTTTTAAATGAATTATATATAAATAGATCATAATATTAAAAAATCCTACATAATATTTCATTCTATACTGTATTATAATTATTGTTTAGTGACCTTTTATTACAAGTGTTCTATATAATAACAAAATTTTAATCCTAGAATTATAAATAATGAGACGGCTAATGTATAAACATACTACAAGGGATCAACACGAAATTGTATTCCTGTCCTTTTGGAAACGGAGCATATGTATTGAATAACTTATTACTTTGTTTATTTATAGACAAGAATACATTATGAAATAGCCATGACGTATAAAGTGAGACGCAGGAATCGAGAGCTGATAACAAAGTACATAGGATAGCGTTACTTTTATTGTATCACGCAGCCTTTCCACCGAAAAGAAGCAGAAAAATGGCCCGATATCCTATGTAACCAAATAAGTCAATCATACCAACTGCTATATATTTCTAATGTACTTCCAGACTATCACCGTCAAATTAATTCTTCACCATTTTTAAAATGAATTATATATTATTAAAATCGGCATAGTATTTTATTCGATACTGTATTGTAATATTGCTTAATACTATTCTATTAAAAGTGTAGCTATAAATTTGGTATTTCTATATGATAGCCAAAATTTCTTCATATAAATAATAAAATGGCCAATATATATATATTAAATAAACGACGAGGGATCAACACGAAATTGTATTCCTGTTCTTTTGGAAAAGGAGCATTATTATAGAGTAACTCATTATTTTCTTTATTCGTCAAAAAGAATACATAATGCAATAGTCATGACGTATCAAGTGAGGAGAAAGAATTGACAGCTAACAGCAAAATACAGTGGTTATTTTGTTGTTAGTGAGCTAACGCCTTTTTTTTGTGTGTTAGCAAGGTAACGTTAGCGTGATTATGAAGATTGCTCAACTCGTAACATTTATTGTATCACACAAATTTACCTCCGAAAAGAAACGGGGGAAAAGTCTCAAAATCAACTGGTAGTTTGCCAATTATGTGCAAATACGGTTATAATTTGTCAATAGTTCTTGAAAAGGGTTTATAGCATAATTAGAGCTTATTCTGATTCAATCAATTAACTTTTTTAAGGGGGGAGCAGAGAGATCGACAGCTGACAACACAATACACTGGATATTATTTTTTGACTTAGGTAACACCATGTATTATTTGAGATAAATAAAATGGATGAAGAAGGTTGCGAGACTTTTTGTTTTATAAAAACAACACATTTATATCTTTCTTTTCTTGGCCCCCCTTCCCCCTTCTGTTTCATTATTTGTACCTTCATACATTAGTCAAAATAACAACAAAAATAAGAATCATAATAATAGGAAATGTACGCATTTGTTTTAGACACGGATCTCAGAAAGAAAAAAAAAACTATAAATAACTTTACTCAACAGACCGAGAGACGTGTGTTTTAATTCAATATTATTTTTCTTGGCAGTTCACAAGCACTGTCTTGAACAATTTTCATTTTTACTTCTTTAAAAAACAACAAATACATTTCGGGGAAATGATTTGTCTTTTGAGCTTTTGTAAGTACGTACCTAGGAGGAACCCCATGTCTCTCTAATTACGGCATATTTACCCCCGGTGTATCCACCATAGATATTAAAAAACAAAGGTCCGACTTACATGATACCCAACTTTTTTCCTTGTTATTAAAAAAACCTCTATGTGCTTACTTACGACAAGTGGAGTGAAACTCATTTCAGCACCCACCTAGGGGGGCTGGATAGATAAAGGGAGTCATTTAATGAAAATCAATTTGTCAGAGAGTTACTAGGCATTAGGGTGGAGCAGGCTATAGTCTTCTTCAGTCTATTTTTTTGAGAAATAAGGGACTGCAACATAGTGTTACATCCGTCTTCCTTAATATGGGACTTATGATTATCAGGGATCGACAGCCATGCTAGCCGGTGGGTATTTAAAAAAAACCATAGGGCTAGTGCAGGGTGCCTTGTATCTAAACCTGTTTAGCTATACAATGCCTTACTTTATATACCAAATATACTCCGTCAAATTTGGGCTCAAATCATAATTAACACATGGTTTGAAAAGTTTTTTTCGTAACAAAGAAAAAAATTGCCTTTTTTTTTGAATAATTATAATCATTTTTATTTTCTTTATTGAGCAAAGTCCCCAGAACACTTTTGAAGTCATTGTTTAGATTGAACGGTAATTTTTCTGATCAGGAATCTGGTTAAAATTAAAATACGAAATTGTTTTTGATCCATTGTTTTGGAAATAACAAAAGTAGGGTCACAAATATTATTTTTACATTTAAATACATGTCAATCTATTTGATTATGCATTTTTAAAACAATTTACACGAAAGAGGGGCGAGAATGCTTACTTCAGAGGGATAAATTAAAAATATGAACATACTACGCAAGCAGCGTTTTTCCTTTTCTAATTTCTAAACATAGGTTTTTTCCTTACAAGAATATGAACTCTCATACTGAGTACAACAACAGAAGCTACTACGTATTAATTATTAGTAATACTCATGACTGATGACTGATACATCGTGAATTACAGAAGCTAAAAAATGAAGGAATAACCAATGAAGGAGTGATCAGGAAAAGTAATAATTAATTTTTAAAAATTGAGAAGACATGATATTTATGATGACTATATGTACATCTAGGTGAACTTACCTTAGAGAATTGGATGTGACGAGTTGTTTAAGAGGACTTTTGACATAGGCACTCTTAAAATTATGTCCAAATGAGCTATTAAATGCAGTGAGTACTAACCAGAGGACACATAAAAAATGCATGTTTCTGTTCAAGTAAGTATCTTGGTTGGGTATGGAGAGGTTTTAATGAAGTCTTGACGAGGGATCCAACATGACTCGGATCTGCAATAAAAAATGGAGCATATACCAAATCGTAAAAATAAAGGTAGTTTGGATGAGGGGTTCTCAAACAGTGAGTAACAACTACAAAGTAGTCTCTAAAGTTTGGCTTGTGGGAAGTAGGTGGGAATAATATTGTCTCTCACTTTTTTTACTATTAAACATCATCAAGTTTTCTTGAGAGAAATAATTTCTACAGTTTGTAGTTCTTTCCCCAGTATTTGTCCTCAGTATCTTCCAAAAGACAGCTATACAAAAGTGTGGAGCATAGAAATATTTGTTGTCAATCACAAATAACAGGAAATTTAAAAAAACGAAGCTGCTGATAAAATATCATTAATTGTAGGTTTCCAAAGGTTGGTAAAGTTTTGGCTTCGATCAAACATCCAGGTAATTGGATTACCCAATTACATCATGAAAGCATTTACAAATTGTAAATTTAGTGTCATGAATGACCTTTCATTCCTAAATAAATTAATGTTGAAAATCACCGAAAACCAATTTTTTACCTAGTTTGGTATGTAGTGATGTTTTTAAAACTAATTTTACCTATATTTTTGCCAAGCCTGCAAATTAGACGAATGACTAAATATAAATTATTCTCAAATGATGGAACATTATTTTATCAATCTCAGATTGTGATTGGAAATTTTTGAAAGTCACTGCAATAAGAGAAAATTGAGACTCGGAAATGAAAATCCTTTTATGATGATTATCTATCTTTAAGAATATAAAATAAAACTTTAGATCAGTAAATAGCCTAAAAAACTATTTTCTTCAATAAAAATAGATGCCAAATCGGACAAAATCTGGATATATGATTTTCAAATTCAAATTTATTTTTTCTATATATGAGTCATTCCATGGGAAATATTTACGAGAAAACTGATATAACTAATGTTTACTATGTGACACTGTTAAGAGTATATTAGCGTTGAAATGAAATTTTTAAATCTATACCTCAATCAATTTTTAGTTCTGAGGCCTTAAAGATGAAGGAAATATAATTTTGACAAATATTTGATTCGTGATACATCGCAATGATAGGCAATACATAATTAAAAAGCTATCAATTAGCTTAACAAAAATTATATTATATTTTTATATGATTTATTTAATGAAAAAAAAAAAAAACCTTATGAGTAATACTGCGATTTTTTTTTAAATCATAACTGTTTTGTAAATTTATTATATTTTCATAAAAAGTGTAAGCTCGATGAAACGTTTTTTAAATATATAAATACTATAGCTTGAAAATTAAATAAAAATAACTGAACTACGGTTATGCTTTACTTTATTTTGCTATGTATAAAGAAAATATTTGGAATATAATATATTTAACTAGATGAACAAGAAATGAAATGGATCAAAATGTATCTATTGCTTAGATAATCATAAGTTTCGTAAAATAATTTATGTACTCATAACCGTGGAACACACAAGATGACATTGCAATGCTACACTTCTCTGATGACATTGACTATTCACAAATCTAATTAATGAACTAACAGGGTTAGTGGCTATGCTCTATCCAACATAATAATTTAGACTTTAGAAGTGTTTGAGAATTGTGATTGTATAGACTATAAAGCACGTTTGAAATTTGTGAAGTAAACGTATAACTAAATAATTTTCATAAATTAATAGTACTTAATTCCAATAATTAATAGCCATTTAGAAAATAACTTTAAGAATACTCAATATAAACCTTAAATTATAAATAATTTTATTTACATAAATTATAATAATTTTTATAGCCTGAGACGGAGTAGGTAGAAATTTTCTTAGGTCCATAATGGTCCCCATAATGACAAAAAAATGATTCATTTTTTGTATTAAAATCCCATATACCTCCCCAAAATGGTCTGAAAAGCTTCAAACTTTGGTAAAGTCAGGTTTTTTTTTACCAGAAAAGGTTTTTATGTATAGTTAAAAATAATATTCCTCCAAAAACGGGAAAATTTAATGTACATATAATTTTGCTAATTTGTAGAGAAGAAAGACATATTAGATAAAAAACTTCGTAAAACGTCATACACATACTTATTTCAAAGCAAATTAGACGTTCCTTAAATAGCTTACCTCAAATTAATCTTTTAAATAAGAACAATCATGTCCGAATTGACCGATAGTACTGATCAAAAGAAGTACGACAATCATGGACCGGTCCAGGTTTTCAAACTGAACTACAACACTAACAGGAATGTTTTATAAAATATTGTATACTATATACTACATAAAAAAAATCTGAGTATTTTATTGAAAATAAAAACTTTTCAGGTTTTGACAATATTTTAAAATAATTTATTTTTGTAAGAAAAAAAAGATTTATGAATTTGAATTCTACCGCCCATTTTATTTACAACATATTTTCATCTCATTCCTTGATAATACATGATTGAGTAATGATTTTTTTTTCCTTCTATTCTATTTCATCTTTTTGAGTGCATGGTGTTTGTGTTACGTAGGTCGATAGATAGATAGTTTTTGAAATGTATCTTAATGGAAAAAGATAAATCATTCTTTCTTATTATGGTTAGTGATATCGTACGGGCTCTTATTCTGAGTATCTTTTTTAATATCAAAATATAAATAAAATTATATCTCTTAATCTTTTATCCTACTAAAAATCTGTAGAGGTTGATTGTTTTGCAATGAGATCTCTATCTTGATGTAATAATAACATGTACTATTATCAATAGAGACGCCACAAAAAAAAAAAAAAAAAAACCTCTCAAAAAGTCATAAAAAGACCCCATTTAAATGAATGTTTTTAAATGTAAATTATATATCGTCAACATGAACCTTTAAAGAAAATATGTAGTGTGTCAACAATCTGAAACGAAAATCAAAACAAGGAGAAAATCCTATAGAGGTACAAATTGTTCTCTTAAACCTAATGTGCGTAGGTTCGCGTAACGGTAGATACTAGAGAATGAAATGTACTTTATGTATATAGACTTCAAAGACAATTCCTAGGTCAAATGGAGTAATTGTAATGCTTAACTTATACTTAATCTGTGCAACTCCATCTGAGAAATTAAGGGAACATTAAAATATGAAAAATCCCAATTATTTTTTTATTTCTACATACAACCAGACATGTTCCTCTATAGGATTTATGCCAAGTTCTTGTGATAATGATGTTACGTTAGCAGGGGGTTCTGTATGGAGTAGACTGGAGGTGCTGTAGCCCCCAAAATTAAGGAACTTTTCATTTTAAATAGATTATTTTTTTGTCACTTGGGAAAATTATCCAACAGAGCCAAAAAAAAAATTTTTTTTTTTTTTTTTTTCCTACAAATTTAATTTTTTGTGAATAGGTGTGTATTTTTGCAATTTTTTAGAAAAAATTAATATTCGAAATTTAATTTAAGAAGTTTTTCAAAGGAATTAACTTTTGTAGATAAATGTAAATTTCTCAAAAAAATGTCATATTAGGACTTCAATTTTTGAATTTTATTTTTTGTGAAAATCTCTGTATTTTTGAAATTTCTTTTTTATAAAAAATTCATATTTGAAACTTAACTTTTGGAAATTTTTTTAAAAATAGTTAATTTTTGTAAAAATATCTGAAGGTTTTTAGAATTAGTTTAGAGGAAATGCCATATTTGAAATTCATCCCCCCCCCCAAAAAAAAAAAAAGTATAAATATCTATATAATCTTCTGGGCGCCCTGGCGGTTAGAGATGAGTTGTATCAAAATGTCGAAATCTTTGGATTTTATAAAAGCAACAATGTCTGATTACTTTCGTTTTTTTATACTAATCATATTTTCAAACATTGTTTAGCTAAAGTGTTAAGAGTTTACTACTGGTTTGGTCGTTTTACACTCGTTCTCGTTTCGTCTGATTTTAAGTGTCCCTAAATAATATATTCATGTTTGAAAAATCGAAAAAACACGTGTTATTTCATCCAGAATGCACTTAGTTAAAAATCCATCCGTGGTCTTGTTCTTTCTGATACTTTCAAGTTTACAAAACTAAAACTAGACCAAGACTTTAAGGGTTGAGATCAAGACATATCACAATAACCACATTACTAGTTTAAAGCTTTTAAATTTTTTATTTAATCCAAGGTGTCTGACTTTTAGAATAATACCCTCATGTTAAGAAGCTCTATTGTTCAATTAAACTTATATCGCAGCTTCACCTCACTTATACATTTTTCTGGGTTTTTTCCCCCACTTATCAGTATTTTGAGTGTTGATTGTTGAATTCAAATTCCAAACAATGATTAAATAATAACTTTATATTTGTGAAGAATCGGGGAACTATTTAGGGATTTAAGGCATTTTTTCTGTTTAAATTTTAAGGATGACAGGTTGAAAAATGCAATAAAAGTAAGAAATCTCATTCCGGGATGAGTTTATAATACAGTTTTTCATTTCATGATTCCTTTAAGTAATAAAACTGAAGAAGAGAACTCAAAATTAACCTAGTTGTACATAAAGAGATAAATACCACTTGACTCTTCATCATAAAAATGAAAATAATTCTAATAATTTCTCATCAAACAATTATGGTTTATTTTTTTAACATAGATAAAATAAATATTATAAATACAAATGTACTTGAATCCTCTTGATAATGGGTCTCTTGAGATATGAGGAACTCAAGTAGTTA
This sequence comes from Lepeophtheirus salmonis, assembly GCF_016086655.4. Taxonomy (NCBI): domain Eukaryota; kingdom Metazoa; phylum Arthropoda; class Copepoda; order Siphonostomatoida; family Caligidae; genus Lepeophtheirus; species Lepeophtheirus salmonis. Next base: position 30,331,145 of record NC_052131.2, read on the forward strand.
GGTACCTCATGTATGTATTGTATATATATATATATAATCTACATAATATCTACTTTTTGGCTTTTCCCTCTTTATAAATATATAAATAGGATCCAGTAACATGACATCAATTTTTTAAAATGCGTGGTAATCAAGCTGTTGAAGTAGTGGCGGAGTGATTATGGTTTAATTCTAGATACAATATTCTGAAGAATAAAAATAAGGTCAATCGCTATTGCGCATTTGAGGGGTGAAGAACGTGCGTTTGCCCTCAGACGGACCAGAAAAAAAATTGGAAGAGAATATTTTCAGAACAAAAGAACCATTCGGAACCATGGTCTTGAGCATTGTGGTCAATGCAGGAAAGAGTATGCTCTCCCATTTCTTGGAGATGAAGGAGAGGAGCAATGCAGTCATTTATATCAAAATTCTGGATAAGAAAGTAATCCCTTGGGCCAGAGAAAAGTTCAGGACAATTTGTTTTCACTCACTAACTTTCCATATTTTTGGGACCTCAACATGTGGCCGCCCTCCTCTACAGACACAAACCCGTTAGACTACTCTATCTTGGCACGTCCGGAGAAGAAGGTGCATGCTACTCCTCATTGGAGTGTACAGTCTCTTTTTTTAGTGGTCGGGGAAATGGGGTCCTTTACCCCAAATGGGGTAATTTAATTTTTTTTTCGTGGAATGGGAGTCCTACTTCCTAGTGTTAACTGAAATAAACGAATAAATAACATGCCACTAGATGGGCATCAGCAGGGGGTGGACTGGAAGGATTGTATCCCCCCCCCATTAATAATTTTTGCTTTTTACTAAAAAAAAATTTTGTTCAGGATGAAAAAATTTTACGGGAAATTAGGGATAAAAAATCAATGTTTTGTGAATAACTATAAATCTTTGAGATTTTTTTCCAAAAATTCTAATATTAAAAATTTTTATTGATTTTTTTTTTTATAATAGTTGTTAATTTTGGAATTTTTTTTTTCAAAGTATATAATATTTAAGTATTTTTCGAAAAAAATTTAATATTTGGGTTTTTAAAAAAATTTAATTAATGAAATTCTATTTTTTTCAAAAAAATACAATATTTTTGTAAGTAGTCGTAGGTTTAAAAAAAAAAATTCAATTTTATGTGAATAGCTATTAAAAATTGAAATTAAAAATAACATATATTTTTGTATTTTTTAAAAAAATACAAAAACCTGTGGATACCCCTGGACTAGTTTGGGGTAAAATAATTTTACTACAAGTTATTTAGGGGTAACGCTAAAAAGTTAACCCAACCTCAGCTCTTGAGGCTTCCATCGAGAAGGAGAGGACCAAGCTCGAGTCTGATTATAGTCAAGGTCTGCAAGCGATTGAGGCTCTGTATTGATGGATAGATTGAGGGCTCATATATTTAATAAAAGTTTTCCCAAGCATTATTTTCAGAGGATTTTATTTTATAAATGTCGTCAAAAAATATCTTGTTTAAATTTTACTCTTGAAAAATTGAAAAAAATATAATGTGTACTATTTATTAGATAAGATCAACGCTGCATATTATTAGAAATATACAGGGTGAAGCAACATAAAAGTATTTGCGTAATAGGTGTAGTTTCATTCTAGAGGCGAGATTCTAAAGTTTTTTGGAAATACAGTCTGTAACAATCATGCATTGGACAACTTTATTACTTTGTTAACTTGCCTTCCAAAATTACTTAATAAAATATATTACCAAATAGTTTTTGCATCTTTTTAAATAGATTAACTATCCCTCAAAAGCATCTCAATAAAAAATTATTTAAAGAGTAACAAAAAAATAATAAAATCACCGCGTATTAAAGTACCAGTGTTTGATTTATTCTGTATATGGACTTCGGGAGACCTCGCCCATCTTTCAAAAACTATGTAAAACAAAATCTCAAATGTATACTATCCTTACAAAGCATTATAATACCTAGTAATTATGTGACTAAATATTTTATAAAATTAAGCTAATTGTAATTTAGCCCTTGAGTTTTATTGGTCAGTTAATTGCTTCAATTTCTAATATACAAAAAGAAACGATTATTACAATTCATTTTCATAATTTGAAATTTGCTAAATTCTTAGAACGCAAATGACATCACGGACAATTATGATTAAGAGCTAAAACTAATTTAATCAGTTCTGGTGTTATGAAATAATGTTCAATTAGTCCAAATCGGTTAATTTAAACCGGAGTTATTCCGGCAAAACCAGAATTTTCAATACCTTTGGAGTATCGCCAATAACTAATTATTTACAAAACTAATTATTCACTATTATATAATGTAATTTATTGTTAATTAAATTTTGCATCTTTTTGTAAAGCCGTTGAGTGAAAATTGATTATAAGAGAAACAATAAAAAGGAAAACTTTAAACTTGTATTATCATTATGAAGCAAAATTAAGAATTTTTTGACATATACAATTTGTTTTATTGTCTTTTGGAAAAAGGAAGTTATGTTCTGCACTATTTATAAGGAGGTTGATTTTTTAATCTGCCTTTTACATAAAAAGGCACATTCCTGCTCCATTTTACTATAAAGGAAAATCATTTCACTAAGTTTTACTTCTTTTCTTATTATCATGTAAGTAGACTGGTTCTTAAATGGGGGTTTTCAGAAATGTCTGAAGAAAATAGTCTACAAATGTATCCTTCGATAAAAATTAAGACTCATAAAGTTTTAGGCACTTTGATTAATGTTTTTAGGTTGCTCAGGGCTTTTGAAGTTGTATTTTTTTCTTAAAAATAGTCTATATTAGAAGAAGTACCCCAACTTTTTTCGGTTTATTAAAGTTTAATTTATTAATTAAGCATTGTGGCTGAACATTTTGAGAACATGAATGGCTACAAACCAAATATTCATTAAATCAAAATTAGCTTGAACTTTTAACAACTTATTTTTTCAAGTAGGCAAAATTGATGGCTTATTATATACATATTTAATATTTTATTAAAAAATTTAATTTGCTGTGAATGTATTTAATATTTGAATTATTTCTCCTAAAAAATTATTTTATTAATATTTGAATTTTTTTCGAAAAAAATTTTAAACTTTTTTTATATCTTCTGAATAAATTTTTTGATTAGGGTTTTTTTTTTTTCCAAATGATTTTTCCAAAATTTTAAATAATAAATTGTCGATTTGAAATTTTTTTTTTTTCAAAAAATTTCCGAATAAGGAAACTCCCTCTAAAAAAAAAATATATATATATATAATAACGTGGACGCCCCTGATAGCAAAATGGTATTTTTTAACTATTATTTTAAATATTAAAGAATCGGCATCGGGAATTTTTACTAGACTCCCACAAGAATCGGTATCAGGGTTTTTTTTTAATTCGTCCTATTACTAATTTATAACAATTCAGTCTTACATTCTTCAATTAAGTCGATTTTTGTTCCAATTGTAATTGTAAATAAACTGGTTATAAGACAAATATACATTTGTAGGGTCTATTGTAAAAAAAAATTGCCAAAATTTAATTAATGATGTTACTATTGACACAATTAATGACTTATATCACAAATTTTAAAAATATTAGTTAGGAAATATACAATTGCTACTGATTTGTTTAACCCATATAAATACATTTAATTGTATTTGTCCCAAATTGGTACATACACATTATTATTTATACAGAAATAAGTTAAAATTATAATTTATAACTTTAACTATTTTAGGTAAATTAATAATTTATCACAAAATTTAATAAATTTTCCTTATAAAATGAGTATTTTGAAAATAAAAAATGATTTGAAAAACACCCATTCAAAAAAATTTAGATTTGAATATGATATACATAAAAGACAAAAAACTATTTTGTTTATAATTCTTGGAAAAAATATTCGTTTTATGAGAAAATTATCGGAAAACTTTTGAAAGATTTTATTATTAATCTAGAATAGCTATTTATTTAATTGCTCTATTATAACTTATATTAACCAAAAATAGGTAAAAGTGCTATTTGTTTTACAAAATTTTGTAATTGTGAAGCTTTAAATGCATTTTGAAGCTTCAAGTTTTACATTACTTCATTTATTTATTTTTTAAAAAAGAAACATTTTGGCACTACGTTCCCCCATATTTTGAAGAAAAAAAAATAATCTAAGGGCCACTCTAATGTACATGTTAGTCAGGAAAGAAGAAAAAAATAATAACATAGTCATGCCTTTATTGTTGTAACTTGTATGTACAATGTTACATTATTTCTCTAAAAAGAAATGATAGTGCAGTCATTAGATATTATAAGACAACAAGAAAATGAGAGTTGAAGCAGTAGAGAAGAGTGAAGACGTAAGAAAGTTTATCGATCAAGAAATGTATTATTATAACAAAAGAAACGCGGGAAACAAAATAGAAGAAGAACAAAAAAGCACAAAAGTTTGAATGATTGCTGAGTATGCAACCGTATAATTTCAATGCTGATTGGGGGAGGAAAAGTTTGATAATAATATCCCCTTTGCAATTAAATTGCATTACGAATTATGAGAAACAAGGGGGCGGGGCAGCCACGAGAAAATGTATAGGCTCCTTGAAATAATTTCTTTTTAATTGTGTCACGTGGTCATTTCATTCCTAGTAAATTCATTCCCGGTTAAATTAGTCTCCGAACATTTCATTCCCACTGTAAAGATGGATAGTTAGTGACGTCATACGGTTTCAATCCAGAGATGAACTTAAAGTAGGTGAGTATAAGTGATCCTGGAAAAGGATGCGAGGGACCCAAGTAATCTTACTTATTATTTACGTAGATCTGAAGTGTAAGAACATAAATAAGAATGATGAGATTTATTTGAGGTATTAGTACTAAAGATAGACGATCACAGGGAAGAATTATGACGTCATTTACTTCTACTTCCCTAAGTCTGAACAATATCTACGGATCGGGATTCCATTCGTACTTACTGTTAAAGAATGACGTCATTTCTAGTCCATAAACATCTTATATCCTTCATATTCGTATTTTATCCATTACAAGGCATCAATTATCTGGTTTGGACAGTTTGACGTCATAAAATATTAAAGTGTGGACACATTTACATGGAATGAAATTACCGGTCTCGGTGTCATATGTCTTTAAATGGGCCTTGCCCAAAGCATTAAAAGAAAGAGATGTTACGCCCATGTTAGCTCAAGGAAATTTCCTTGCCCACGAGATTTTTATTAATTTCATATCCCTAAATGCACAATAAAGTTAAATTAAAATTTATTTGCAAAAAATTTAATTTTTTGTAAAAAATAGAGTTGTTCTAGGACTGAAAAATGTATGCCTGGTATTACGCTTGTTCCTTAATCCATGAGTATTTTCCAATATCAATTATCCATAATCTCGAATGTTAATTAATTTATAACGGAGTAGTGATTATAACTTCTTCCATTCCAGTCGCTGTCGTGTTTGTTTATTAATTTAAAGTACTACAATAGTAAAGATTCGAACTTCATTCGAACCACATACTAAGGTGCTGTATTTGTACAAAGATCAATAATGAAAATAACTACTTAAACAAAAAATTTTCCAAGGAACACTATTTCATTTACTTGTATGAGATATATAACATATGAAGAATACTTATTTATCATACCACAATTTCAAATTGAATGGCACGACCAATATATTATATGTATATCATTTGTTACCCAAATGTTTCAAATGGTCAATTGGCGAAATGTATTTCTACAAATTGTCCTATAACCATAATTGCCATAGAGATTTTCAGAACATATTAATTTCATGTATTCAAATATGACTGTTTATGATTTGTATCAAGTTGTATTAAATTCAAATATTAAGTCATTTTGTTCTTAAAGGGATTTGATTAAGTTTGATCAAGGCTTAATGGAAATGTATCTATGTTATTTAGTATTGATATCAACTTTAAACCCCCACAATATCGTCTCCTTCAAACATGATTCAATTTATGACGTCAGTGAAGACACTCTATTTTGAAAAAAATGGACGTTGTCATATGGTAAAATAATAATAATTATTATATCATTCAATCTCATTGTTTCTCAATTTCTTTATCGTTTCCCCTATGCAGCTTTTTTATATTTGGAGCATGTATTACCTATGTAGGTTGATAGGAACTCCACCCATTTATCATTAGGCCCTCTAGATCCGTCATTTGATTGAGCATTAACCTTGTTTTTTCTTTATGTTTTGTATACTTTTTTTAAGTCATTAAGCATCAGGGTTTGATTTGATACGTCATGCATATTTATCTGTACGTCATTAATTATATATTGTACATATATAACAAGGTACATTACAATGATCGTTTTTGTTAAAAAAAAAAGATGATTACAAAATACTTTTGGCTTCACTCTAAGTCAGTGGTTCCCAACCTTTCAAATGAAGTAAAGGTGAATATAAATGACGCCACTAAAGAAAGATACAGGGGTATCCGCATGATTTTATATATATATAATCTATTTTGTTGATAGATTTTTTTTGGAAAAAGAAACACACAAATATAATTGTTTCTCCCTTAGCAAAAAGTTTATACTAAAAAGTAAAAATTCCTTTATTTTGAGGCAGGGGCTATAGCCCCTGTGGACTCTCTTGCGATACCTTGTAGCATACTTACTCGAAGCTCCAACAGAAGAATTGCAACACCAAGCAAGCCGACTGAGGTCCGCTAATTTGTCTACTGTCGTTAATTTTGGCCCAAAACTTTTGTAAGTTAAGAAGTTTATTAAAAAACAACTTACTTATTCAAAATTATTCAAAAGTCTTCGCAATAAGAGTTCAACGCAACCTCAAAATAAAATTTTCATAAATCTTTAAAATAGTCTTGGCGAGTTTTAAAAAGACAAAACTATTTTCGTAATCCTGGAGCATTACATATTCAAACTTGATATGGGCATCTTTGTATAATATTATATCGTAAATAGTGACCACCCTAACATAAGTACATTGTAATTAGTGATGTACTGAAGGACCCGGATCTCTTTTTTATTATGGACATTAATTTTATATGTAATACAACTACCTCCATGGAACATCTATCTATCTAGGCCAGTTACTTATTTTATAAAATATTACCACTAATATCAATTAATTATATTATATTTATAATTCCAATGGTTTTTCTTTTGGCAAGGGACCCCTTCTCCTCTTATAATATCCACTACCCCTGTCCACAAGTTATTAATTCTCTTCTCAAATTGTTAAAAAAAAATGGAGAGAAAAACTCTTTATAACTAATAAATTTATGGGAAAAGGAGAAGTTATATATTTTAAAATAAATCAAAAAAGAAGTCGGAAAAAAAGTTGGTTTTTTTTTTTATTTTTACTTAACTTTTTCTTATTATCTAGCTGTACTGATATAAGTAGAGTCTTCAACCACCCCAGGATTCTTTCGTGAGTAGATATAATTATGTCCAGGGGGTTGTTGGAACGAAGAAAAAGAAGAAGGAGGGAGGAATAACAACAAAAGGCTTTGTAATATTCAAATCGTCAGCCTCATGATCCGACCCTACTAAGTATTTAGATATATCAAGAGTGTCTACTAGAGGTCGTTTTTATTGTACATCACAACCTTTCCTCCAATCAGAAACAGAAAATTAGCCCAAAATCAGTTGGTAACTAGGCAATTATTCCCAATAATTAATTAATTAATTGTTGGGAATTGTTCAGAGCCCTGAATTAAAGGTAATTCGAATTCAACCAATCAACTTTCAGAACTGTGATTAGAGGAAAAGAAACAGAAATATTGACAGCTGACAACAAAATACAGGTTGGAAACGCATTACTCGCCCGATTTTTAGGGGATTCCATATCTACCCCTGAAAATAGTTGTAACGGACCACCTTTAGTATTGAATAAAAATCATCTTGAACAAGATGGAAGGACAAACAGTGAGATTGCACTTTTCAATATCACCCCTCTGTGAATATTGTAAAATTTTTGAATGAGTCTTCGATAAGCTTATAGACTATAGGGGTGTTCATGCTGAGTTTTCATTAAGAGAAAGGCCCTCAAGCGCTATAGTGACGCCCACAACGAGGCCCTGGTCGGCACCATTCAGCACCTCATCGATGAAAGTAGTCCCTGAAGAAGATAGCAAGAGAGGATGGAGTCTCTCACATTCTTGTCAACCAAATACTAAAGGAGTACATTCGCTACAAGATTACCCACCTCTTTAGATACCTGTTTATGAACACTGCAACCAAGGAGAGGAGGTTGACCGAGTCGTGCAAATATTAATCTATAACTAATTATGCAACCTCCACGGATTTACCCTTCGACCTGAATTAACAGAGTAAATTCTGCAAAGTGAATAAACACTAACATACGTCATGAGGTAAAATGACATAAAATGATACAGTGACGTCATCTGTGATACAACTAAAAGTGACATCTTTCGTTGCGGAAAAACATATTAATATGAGAAGGAATCTACTACAGATAACAGGCGTGTTTCGTTATTTTGTTTTATAGCTATTGGTTCGGTGCAACATCGGAGTTTCCATAGGGAACCCAATACTAGTCACTACCATAGCAAGACACCTTCTTCCTCCTTCTTTTTAAATGTTGTTTCTTCATTTTTTCAATTATATGTACTCGTACTTTACACATTTACATTGCTCCTCAATCAACAGTCACTCCATTATATAACATCCATAAAAATCTGTCTAGTGATTCTTCATCTAATATGTATGTAGTTACTTAGTAGTAAATTCCTTCGATGAAGAAAACAAGCCCCCTCCCTCCCACCTACCTAAGCATAGGAAATTAAATATTAATATGGGCGATGACTAATCCATTTCCGTCTCTTGGATTAGAAGAACTGAAAAGTCGATTAGGACCTGTAGTGACAGAATAAAGAACTAATCCATTATGTCTTAAATAAAGGGATTACAGTAGTAATAATAATGAGATCAGTACGTATTTGTTTGTGGAAGTTATGTACAAGTTGGGTTTTGTACCAGTTGTCCCTACAAATTGTGATTGAATGTTTCCAAGCTCAACTTTATCAAGAATGTCAAAAAGTACAAGCAGTAAGACTATATATTAACAGTATATATCCCTTGTCCTTCAAACGGGCTGGAGGCCTTGCAGGTCTTCTCTACATATACTTCCGACATATCAGTCCACTCCTTCTCCACGGGATCCATGAGGGAATCCACATTCACATAGGAGGTAGCACAGGGCTTCTCCTCGGTGGCGTCCCAGATCCCATAGTCAGAAGGATTGCAATCCTGCAAGGACAGAGGCCACATTGACAAGAAACTGATATCTTGAGTTTTTATGGTCCACCATTTCTAAGACTCCTTACAATAGATGATGTTCATTCTGGCAGACTCAAAATTTTAATCTACTACGGCCTTAATATGCAAAAATCCCAAGCAAAATCCCAATTGTCGTCTCTATGTATTTATTTCTCTACAGTTGCAACCCAAAAAATGAAATGAATAATTTATAGAATTCTATTGATGATAATGCAGCAATTAAATATTCCATGCATGCTTGTCGATACATAAATAAAGATATTTTTTACTTTTTTATTGCAAATTACTAATAAACAAAACGTATTCTCTGGTACTTAATAAGTTTTAAATGCCCACTCTCGTAAATGCATAATAAATGCATAATTGAAATAGATTATAATGAAATGATAGCGATAGATGGTAATTCCAGTGAATGATGCTGTAATTAAGTCAAACTTAATGAGACCTTTAAATTGTAACGTGTACAATATGCTTATACAAGTTACAACTTGTACAGAAATCGCAAAGTATACCCAACATTTATAACTATACAAATGACGTCAATAGATGTAGGAGATATTTGTTTAGAGAAGTGGTGGTTGAGCTCTCTTAATCATTACTATAACCACCCTTAGTGACAATGATGGCTTCCAAGCGGCGGCAGAAGGCCTGACACCCGCTGCAGGTGTAGTCCTCTGTCATGGCATACCAGGAGTGTACACCTGTATACCCTTTGTTTCAGCAGATATGTTTTGTCAATCCTTTAAAATCCCTGATAAAGGGAAAAGAAGCAGAAAGATGGATAGTTGACAGCAAAATACAGTGTAATATATATTTGTTATTCATCAGCAGTTTCTTTTATTTTTCAAATAAGAACACGTGACAACATAAATTCCTCTCTACTATATATAAGTAGTTTTTTTGCGTATTTGAAGATGGAACTGATAGTACTTGTATCGAAGGCTGCTCGCCTCTTCCTTTGGAGGGATTATGTGTTCATATAAGTATTAAGTCTTTAATCCTCCCTTCTTCATAAATTACTTTGTAATTATGTATACATAATCCTTTAGCTACAGATCATAAAACCTCATATGTACGAAATGCTCTCCAAATCTTTTTATGGGTCTCTTAAAAATATAAAAATATTCATAAGTAATATATTCAGCACAACTCTCTTTTGTCGTTCTTCAAATCAAATATCAATGTCATCATCTCTACATATAAAGACAAAATAAAATAAATGTATATATTAGGGAGGTGTGTTTTTCAACTGTTTTCGAATTTCGACTATGATTTGGAAAAAGGCCATTGTTCTACAATGTCATTTTTAAGTTCCATATCACGACTAAAGATTGAAAGAAGGTAACAATGATTTATTTAGTGAATAAATATAAAATAAAGCATTATTCTGTATGTTGCATAAAATAAAGTTGTAATATACTTTTATATAATCTATAAAAATAGTTGGAAATTTATTTTCTAAAAGTTATTTATTGGAGTAAAAAGGGCAGATAACATAAGAAAATATTGATGCTCTCCGTATAGCGTATATTTTTTTAATTGCAGCGTGTCCCAGCGAATCATAAATGAAACTTTGGACAGTTTTCAATGAATTAACAAATAATTTACCAATTTTTCCCCCTGTAATATCAACTGGTAGAGCAATAAAAATAAATTTCTTCATCAGACCAAGGACAACTGAGATGGTGGCCAAAATAAATCGTGCATCTGCTCTTTTTGACAAGAGAAATAGTTATGATGAAGACTTTTGCATCGTTTCTTGCTCCAAGGGTCTCATTACCAAGGCTTAAAAAGCTAAAAGACCACAACAAGAACCTTAAGATGAAGCCTGGGAGTGATGTGTGATACTGGAAAAGGACTGTGGACTCCATATACTTTTGGGTTTCCAAAGAGCTTTAAGATTGGTGTAGACGTGTACCTTGAGTTAATAGAGACAGGGGTTCTTCTCGGGTTGAAAGCCAACTATCCCTAGGGTAATTATGTTTTCCAACAACCTCAAAAAAAACACATAAGTGTTGTGAAGGCAATACAGCGGATTTCAGGCTCTGATTAAAGTGGCATTTGTCCTCTCCACACTGCAACTCGCTTGAATACGGGATCTGGGACCCTATGAGAAGAAGGTCTATATCCCACCTCCCATGGGAATGTGGATGCCCAAAGGCTACAGTGGAGAAAGAGTGGGCTGACATATCAGATAAATAAGTGAAGAAGACTTGCTAGGCTTTCAGTTCTATGATAGAGGCCAAGTGTGGCCACTTTGAACTATAATTGATTATATGAAGCAAAATGAATGTATAAGGGTGGAATCGAGGAACGTTAATGAACAAATCGCTCAGGAAAAATTATTATCTTCAACTCAATGTGCGTAGGTTCGGGCCCCGGTCATTCCTTGAGAAATAAATGTGGTCTTATGTATTGGGACTTCAAAGACAATTTCTAGGACAGATGGAGTAAAGATAGTACTATAATGTTTACTCATACTTAATCACTGAAACTTCATCAGGCCAATTGAAGGAACATTTAAATAAATATATAGTTTCATTAGTCACTACCTTACTTCTTGTTCACACTCTACATTTTCAAAAAGACAAGAGCAACTAACTTATATGTTCATAATATTGGTACGTTAGTCTCCATGTTTTGGACCATTAGATGACTTTAGAAGGAAACATTATTAATATTGCTTATAGGTTAGAAAAATTTCTATCAAAATCATGTCATACGAAATAAAGAATAGACCTTTATTTGATTAGTTTTGCAAAAACACATTTTAGTTGCCTTTTTCACATTTGATAGAGATGTGCGATCTAAATATGATATCGTAAATTATTGAAATATTGCATGGATAATTTTCATACCACATGACAACTTTTCCACAATAGTCCTAATTCAAATTCAAAGCAAGTAGAAAAACAAACCACCCTACTATATATACATATATTGCATGTGGTAACTAACTGCAGTCATGCTCTTTTTATATATATATATATATATATATATATAGTTGCAGTGGGCTCATATAAAATGCAGTTAGGAGCACATTACTGCAATGACTTTCTTATTGAGCCCTTGTTTTAGTAACAAAATGCATGAATAACAAGGGAGGAAGAATCGAGAAAGAGAAGGAAATAAATGAGGCCTCTTTCCTTTACGCCTCATTGGAAATGTCAGCTACATACAACATTAGATATCTCCTTCTTTGTACTTTTTTTTCTACAAAAAAGATTCCTTCCATTTTTCAAGAGAAAATACTTCACCTAACATATTAATATATATATAAAATGTAGAATTAGAATTTTTCTTCTGGAATCATAGAGTTAGACACATTAATGAAAAGCTCTGGGTGCTGTATTTTTCAAATGAGATATTACAAACAAATACATATATCTCAATCCCAAAGATGTAAAACAAAAGGTTGGAGATTGCAACTTTAATCAGCGACGGTCATGACACCTTGTACATGATCAAGCGGCTTGTGGTCAACTGCCACACCATCTAGCACGTTCACAGGTTCCTGGTAGATGGGCTGGGTCTCAAGGATCGTCCCGCTAGCGGTAAGCGGGTCAAACTAAACCCTGAAGCTGTTAAATACTCCTTAAAGGCAAACTTGACCATATTCATGACCAAATTCACGGAAAAGAAGTCCCTAGACCGGTCTACCGTATCAATTATGATCAAGGTTGCTGGGGAGTTTGAGTAAAGGATATTCTTGGCAAAAAAAACATAGATAATTCCGTATGGAGCGTTGTAGTAGTCTTGTTAATTGACTTCTAGTCAAACAAAAGTATCTACCTCAGCATCTCATGGTAAATGGAGTCGAAAGTCTGTCGAGTCCACCACAGCAAAATTTTCGACCTCAAGTTTTCTTTAAATAAGAAGTGGAACAAGATTAGATGCAGCTACATCTCACCTGTGTGTACAGACTTCTGGCCCGCTTGGAAGTCATGATTGCCGCCAATTTGCTGCCAAGTTCATAAATAATATTACTGTATATATAATATATTAAATAAATGTACTATTAATGTCTACCGAATCCATGTTCGTTTGACTTCATTCAGATTAAAATGAAGTACAGCATACAAGGAGTTATTCACTAAAGGGGATTTTTGGTCCGTCGACAAAAAATAATCGTGCACAAAGAGCAAGAAAATGAGAAATTTTCATTTTTTTAAATTTATTATTAATTCATATATGATACAGCCGACTATTTTATAGACATACTTAGTTCAATTATAGGCCTTGTAGTCAAGTTAATGTTATAAATTGAGAGAGTCAATATTGTGTTAACTATAACTTAGGATATTCATTTGATTTATGAATCTTAATTTGCTCCTGATGTGGCCGCTTTCTTATAAAATCTATCAATTTCTGATTGTGAAGATAATTTTTTCTTACTTTAAGTGTAATCTTCTATTTTATTAAAGCTAAACATGTATGTTTGTCGAGGCATAATTACTCCGGCTAACACAGGTTACAACCGCTAGTATAAATTAAATTAATACATTTCACAACATTTATATTTTGTTAGAATGTTGGATTCGAGTTCTTCGACATTGAGTTTGTACTATGGCAATATATTAAATTCCGAGTAACAAGAGTTTTTAAGAATTTTCACATAGAGAACATCAGTCAACTCTTCATTTAATACGAAAAGATCGTCAGTAGTTAGCTTTTACCTTCATTTGAGTGATAACAAAAATTAATCGAATGGTTCGAGTATTGATATTTCTAGTTGAAATAGAATGAAATTTTTCAAAAAATATTTCCGTCGAGCTCTAGTAATTTTCAGAAAATGGTTCTGCTTTAAGAAAGTCGATTTTTTTCATGTTCAACTAATGTTCAAATCTATCTCATCCTGGAATTTCTATGATTTCGAAAACCAGGGAAAATTCTAGATTAAATGAATCTACTAGGTACATATTTAATGTGTTATAATTTTGTCATTTTTGATAGTTTTTGAGGGTTTTTTTGATAAATGATAAAAGGGGCGGAGAAGAAATTAGACTTGACTTGGAATCTTGGTTCTTTTTCTCAATTTTATTCAAACATACTTGTTGTTTTTTTTATTACATATAAATATATATTTATATACATATATATGCTGTTAAGAACCTGGGAGGTCTAGACTCAAAGTTTTCCTCCCTTCATTTCTTGAAAAAAAAAGGTATACATATATATATGTACAGACTAGAGAGCTATCATTTTTTTTTAAATATCGTTGAAAGACATGTTGAAATTACATATTTACACGTGTGTGATGCGTCAACACAAAAGTAATCTTGTACAAAAATCAAGAAATAATGAGAAATTATTTAGGAATTGGATTATTACTAGGATCTGTAAAATACTTCATTTTGAAGTGGAAAAGTTAAAACTTCTTGTATGTTTGATCCTCAAAGGTATTTGCCAGGGGGGCTACAACGTGTCCAATGTTATTTGAGCAATAATTATTATAATAACTCGAATGTGTATCCTTCATTCAACTTAATTGCTTGAACTAATTAATAGTAAAGTTCTAATAATAATAAACATTAAGATTGGGTAATTTATTATTTCAGCTTCAGTAATTAGTAAAAACTGTAAACTTAATCCGGATTCTGAATTGTTTCAGGGGCCTACGCAGGGGTTGGCTAGGGGGACTACAGCCCCCTAGCCAACTCGATTTATGAATTTTGGCTTTTTACTAGAAAATTTAATATTTGAAATATAATTTAATTTTCCAAATATTTTTCTAAAAAAATTAAAATCTTCAAATTTTTATCCAATAAATTTAATTGTCTTTAAAAAACTATAGATTTTTGAAATTTTTCTCCAAAAATTTAATATTTGAAACAAATTTTAGAAAAAATTATATTTGAAATTTAATTTTTCGTGTATTGCTGTAGATTTTTGAATTTGTTTTAGAATGGCTATAGATATTTGTATTTTTTTAAAATAAATTAAAAAATTAATGTTTAAATTTTAATTTTCCCAAAAAAATTAAATTATTTCAAAAAAAAGCCCCCGCCCCAAAAAAAAAAAAAAAAAAAAAATCTATATATGATCCAGCGAAGGCCCCTGTGTTTATATCACAGACAATATGTTGTTGCGTTATTGATTTGAGATCGCAATCCAAGTAATTCTTCTCTATATTTTTACTTGATACGGAGTGGGATTAGTGTTTATTTCCTTCCACACATTGCTGTTTGTGGGTAATCCAATAAAACATCACAGCAGCTCTTCTTCAAATTGTAATTTTCTTGATTTTTTTTTTTTTGTTATTTAACTATTTGAAAGGTCATATTTTTTACTACTTTAGTTTATAGATGTTTCCTAACATGTAATTGACTTGAAAATGAGCATCAAAATGAACACTGAACAGCAATGAACCGAATCTATACAGCCTCACAACCATGACATTTCTAACAAGTGGGAGTCTCTATGCATTTATATCATGATATTAAATACACTTGTTGTTAAATATATATTTATTTGATGTCAAGGGTTAATCGTAGTCCTAGGAGTACATAGGTACATTTATGGAAAGAAAGGCATTCCATTGTGATTTGTACAATATATTTATATAGGTGCCTATTTATAAAGGTATGTCTGTAATTTTAATAGGCTCTTGTTAGAGAAATGAGTCGAATTTGATATTTCAATAATAGTTAGTGATGGGACGATTAATCCGAGGCGGGTATCAGAGAATCGGGTGTTTTTTTTAGTGGAATTAGAATCGGAAAATATTTTATCCTTTTCCCGATTCAGATTCTTTTTATTGCTTTTCTAGGTAATGAAAAAAATAGCTTACCCAAATTAATGAATTTTTACTTTGTACTAGTAAATTTAATACTTGAAATTTTTTCCAAAAATTTTATATTCGAAATGTGATTTGATTTTTAAAATATAATTTTAAAAAAATTAATTTTTGAATTTTTTTTCCGAAAATATATTTTTTTGAGAACTGGGAATTTTCGAAAAAAATTTAGAATCTTTGTTATTTTTTGAGAACAACTGTGGATTTTGGACCTTTTTCTCGAAAATATTTAATTTTTTGTATATAACTATGAATTTGTGAAAAAAAATTTAATTTTTTTGGAGAATAATTTGAGGATTTTTGAAAAGTTTTAAATATCAAAACTAAGCCCCATCCCCAGAAATAGAATATATATACATATATAGGCTGAAAACAAAATTGTATTTTTTAACTATTATATAAAATATGTAAGAATTGGAATCAAAATCGGGAATTTTTTCTAGAATCGCAATTGGCATCGATAATTTATTTTTTTTAATCGTTCCAGCACTAATTATTATGTTGTAAGGAATGCCATACTTATATAATCAAATAGCTCAAAGTCATATATTTGGTATTTTTATCAAACTGATGGACGATAACAGTCAAATGATATTTGTATCATTATAAAAATGTTTGATCTATTGATGAAAAACTTATGATGTTTCCTTATTTTTAATCAATTTCCCCGCTTAAAAAAATTATATGTGTGGCCCGTCAAAACAAAAACAAGCTAGAATTATTTTTCTCAAAATTGAGTGTGGATTACATTTCTATCCGAATTATTATTATAGTAAATTTTTATCAACAAATTCTTCTTATAGACAAATTGTGTGTCTTGCAAATTCCACTTTAAGTAGAAAATGGATTGTCAATAATAATAAATGAGAAATTAACATATTTTTTCAAAAAGGGTCCATATTGGGGCCAATATAAGTCCCTTAAATCAAATAAGAATTTAAAGCCACTGATAAAGTTATTGGGTAGCTTAACTCATCCTAAAAAAATGACATAAAAATCCCATAAAGTACTCAAACATGTCAATGAATATTATGGTGTATGTGTCTATGTGTAAAAATGAAATAAAGTACTCCAAAACACTTGAAGTGTTGACAATGGCATACAATGAAACTGTTCTGAGTAAAAAAATGTTTACAACTGGTACAAAATCTTACAAAATGGCTGGAAAGATGCCCATGAGAAGCCTTGAACGTCAACAACAGATGAAAACGTTGAAGTCGTGAAGAAAATTGTTTTTGAAAACCGTCGAATCAGTATCAGATAAGTATCTGAGAATAATGACAAATCGGTTGGTCTGTCCATAATTTTTTTAGAACGTTTTGGGCATCAGACGAGTGCCAGGGAAGTTTGGTCCGAAACTGCTTAATTTTGCCAAAAAAGAAAAAGACGGATGAAGATTTGAAATGTTTGAGGAGATAAAGACTGCATCATCGCTTACCAAAAGAGCTCGAGGATTGGAAAAAGGCTGGGGGGGGAAATTTTTTTCCTATTAAAATCAATAACTCAAAAGTCACCTTAATTTTTGAACACACCTCTTATGTAAGTCCATAGTGCATAAAATTTAATTACTTGATTTTTTTTTTTTTTGCTAATTCTTAGTTAGGCACTTTGATTGTATGTGTATACATAGATTACAATAAAAATAATGAATGAATTTTCATAGTTTTTAAGCACATTCACGCTAATATATTTAAGTGGTTTAAATATATGTGTGTTGCTTCAAGCATAGAATTTTGCACTATTCATATCATTTTTGGTCTTTGTTCCTACTGCAAAAGTTTTTTTGCTTTTTTGGATATGGGGATTTGATTTGAATCAAAGATTTACTTTATTTGATAGAGAAAAAATATTTAGATATTTTTTTTCTTCCATGAAAGAAAATATCTTTTGCAATTCATAGTTTCAGATTGGAGGGGAAATTATCAGTCAATTTATGAGGCAAATTTGAAATGATTCAAGACGTGCCCAGGGTGGTCCATTCACCATATCTTTAGTACACCTCTCACTAACATTAATGAGTATAGCTCAATGCTACAATTAAATATTAATAGTGAGTTTAATCATAGTAATTAATATATTTTGAGATATTATATGAGCTTAAGCTCTGGAGGAGGTCTGCAATTTTAAAGCCTTAATCCCATTATATATAGTTAAAAAAGTTAATAGGCTTATATTTTGAAAGATAATTTGCAAATTCTCTCTTTCAATAGTTCCTTTTGCATATTCTCTCAATTTATACTTACAATTACCGGGCCGTGCAAAATTATTTACCGATGATTTAATTATACTTTTTAAGAGGTTTTTTTGGCAACCAATCTGATTGTTTCGTATTTTTACTGTTAAAATAAACAAAAATCCTTCCTGTGAGGGCGTAACAACTTCCACACGTGAGACCATGTCCAATCAGGAAACAAAGAGGATCAAAATTGCAGCCCTCCTCCGAGCGGGAGTGCCTCATATCAACATTAAGGAACAGGTTCGGGCCTCGTTGAAGACAATTTATAACGTTTCCAAGCGCTAGGAGGCTGGGTGATCTCAAGCATTCCCCTGGGGCTGTCAGGAAGCCCACTGTCTCAACAAGGCAAGTAAAGGCAGTGTTCAAGAGGACTCCCAACAGGTCCATTGCTGACATGGCCAGAAAGATGGGAACGTCGAGATCAACTGTTTCAAGAGAAAGTCCCTGAGGCGTACTGAACGCCCTCTGCTAACTGAACGTCAGCAAGTTGTCAGACTTGAGCGTGCCAAGAAAATCTTGAATGATATCAAGAGCTGGACGCATCATCATTTTTTCAGATGAGAAAACTTTTACGGTCGATCCTGTTTTCAACAGGCAAAATGACCGTGTTATGAGCTTTGGAGATGTGCAAGATAAGCACTGCTATGTGGCAACAACAAAGCACCATACTTCGGTGATGATGATGGGTCTCGTGGCCTCCAACGGGAAGGCCATGAAGCCGGTATGGTTCCCCACTGGCTACAGATTAACAGCGGAGGATTATGTTAAGATTCTGGCGTGGAGCACCCACCCACGCTTCCAAGAAAGCTCAGGAGTGGCTCAAAGACAACATTAACTTTTGGCCCAAGAACTACTGGCCCCCTCAGGCCAGATCTGAACCCACTAGACTTCTCTATCCAGGTGCACGTGGAGACCAAGGCCTGCAAATACGACACAAGAACATAAATGCCTTAAAGGCTGCTGTCAACAAGGCCTGGGCCTCCATGGACGCTGATTACATCCAGCAAGTCTGTGGCAGCTTCAGACGTCGCCTGACCAATGTCATTGAGTCAAATGGTGGCTACATTGAATAAATTTGATCACAAACTATTTTATTGTTCTAAAAATGTATGAATAAATTGTTTCTCAAGTCATTCGAAATGTCATTATTGTCCGTGGGATGTTCTGAACAAAAATCGGTAAATAATTCTGCACGGCCCGGTAAAGACCTCAAATGAATTTGAACGTATATAGTATTCAGCATCACTTTGTTTAGGACTTATTCATTCAGACCGGGAGTTTTATATGTAATAATGTCCGGTTTTCCATTTCACAGTCCTTTTAGCGATAAGGTCTACTATTTAAGAGGTTGTCACAATATCTGTATTCTATCAAGATATTATAATAGATAGAGAACGATTCTTATTTTTGATTGGAATTGAGTAGTTTGTAATGAAAAAAATAACAATAAAAATTAAAAAGGTTGGTGTCTGTGCTCTTTCGTCTTTTTTTTTTTTTTTTGTATTTTAGTAACTCGGTGGTCGTAATGTTAACTTCTACCTCTGAAGTAAGCATTATTGGCTATATTTAACGTAAATTGTTTTAAAAATGCAAAATCTAATAAATATACATGATTTGAAATATAATTATAATATTTTTTCGGCACTAATGCTATTTTAAATCTATAAGGTTAATAATTCATTTTCTCTCACAAAATCATGTAACAGGAAGCTGATATTAATAAGGATCTTAAGTCAGTAGTACCTTATGTCTTTCTCTGCCCTTTCCTTGTCCAATTTTTGTTTTCACTACAAACACATCAACTCTTAATATGATCAATCAATATTTAACAAAGTATCATGTTCATATGATACGCCAGCCCAATTGTTCTCTTTATGATATTACATCCAAAAAATGGTCTATACAAGTTATAAAGTGTACAAGTTAATAGGATGACTAATTTTTACTGGCCGAATGCGCAATAAATCCCTTCTCTAATAATAAAATTAAACAGTATTGGAATGGAGAAGTGGAAATGCTCAAATTTTTATTGCGTAAACATAAGACTTTACAAGTTACTCTCTTAAAATGGTTACTCTGTTGATTTTGTTTCATTTCATCTTTTTATCAAACAAAGAAAAATCAACAAAACTTCCTTTTTTTAAATGTGTGGCAGTCAGTTTGGAGAATTAAAAGCGGTATAAAGTGTAGTTTCATTCTTAAGGCAATATTCAAAAGGATTTTTGGAAAAACAGTGAGTTGCTATCATGTTTTTAAGTAATGAAAAATATGAGTTTGCCGTCGAAAATAAATATTTCTACACACTGGTTTGATAGAATATTTTATCGAACTAAAATCATTGGAATTTAACTCTTTAGTATTTATTGGTACAATTTATGAGAATCTGTCAATTGATTTAATTGCAAATAAACGAAAAACGATTTGTTCAATTACTTTTGATTATTTTAAGTTTTCAAAATTCTTTAAGCGCAAACAAATCAGCACATAATCGTGTTAGAGGGCAAACATTGCCACCATCATATTTCATGTCAAGCAAGAACTCTACATTGGTACATTTGTTCAAGTCGGGAGATTAAAACCGGATTTATTCCGGAAAAATCAATATTTTCAAGACCTTTGCAAAATCGTACAAAAAATAAAAACTTCACCAATTAACCATCCATATTTATAAAATAAAATATGTTGCAAATAAACTAATTACATTTTTCTAAAAGAAATAGTTATCCCTGTAGAATCTCTTAATGAAGAAGTATTTAAAGAGTAACAAAAATGAAAACAATCACTGAGTATTAAAATACCAAAGTTCGGCTTATTCAGTGAATGAACAATAGGACTATCGGATATGATTTTCAAAACTGTCTAAAACAAACTATAAATATCTACTATCATTATGAAACGAAAAATCAAACATTGGTGATTAATAATATTTGTTTTATTGCCTATTGAAAAAGGGAAGTTATGTTTGGACATCCTGTATTTAGACTTTTAGCAGTAAGGTTATTTTGGAAGATGATCTCTTGTCAACACGAAAAAAACACACATCCAGAAATGTCATGCTTAAAAAAAGAAGAAGACTCAAAATCTGTGACATCACCTTAGTCGTTAATATCATAAATGAAAGAATTGTACCTACCCTTATATATAGATATAAGGGAACAGAAGATATTTGTGGAATTCAGAGCCTGCTTTTTACATTCTTAGTCCATCATATTTCATAGAAGTACTTCATGACAGAAAATATGTGTTTATTAAAAGCTTACATGGAATATGTATGTACAGATTGAGAGAAATGCTTACTTTACTGGGGGAGAATAATAATAATTATCTTTCTTCATTGTCAAGAGTCAAGTGGGTGCAAAAGAGATTCTTCCACTCTTTTCTCCGTTCCTTACAAAAGTGCACTGAACACTATTAGACACCCTTCAAAAAAAAAAAAAAAAACAACGAAGAAAAATAAAGTAAATCGTGCATGGCTTATGAGACGTACTCATAATGTCTTAACATCCCCCCTCAACATTTGGGAAATTGGGGAAGGGGAAAGAAGCATTTAACTCATTTCCTTATACCTATCTAAATATCTACTAGTGTTAAGACTCGGCTCGATTTTTTGTTTTCCAATTCAGCCTTAAGTGATTTAAACCGATATTTCGATCCAATTTGTAGCACGTCGTTACTTTTAATGTATCATGCAACCTTTCATACGAAAAAAACATAAAAAAGAAACCAAATCAGTTGGTAGCCTATTCTTTCAAAATATATAATTATAGTTCAAATAATTGTTTATCATTATGAACAGTTAAACAAAATCCAATTCGAAGTTAACCAATCAACTTTAGACATAGGTAAAGAAAAAGAAGCAGTTACCTAACGAAAATCAATGTGTATTTGTATATTCTGATAATAGTTTGGTGTCACAGCTCAAAGTGGGATAATAATTGCATAATAATGAAGGTTGACGTCGTTATAGGGACTCAAAATATTTTTATAACATAAAATGGACACATTTCGTATAATGCTCCATAAAAGTTTATTTTAGGGGCAGGCACTTTCGACAGGTGACAACAAAATGCACATTATACTTTTTCGTTACTGAAGGAACGCCGTGTTAGACCTCATCTTGTTAGTTTGTATCTTATGGGGTATTTGGGGTGGAGGGGGTGAGGGACTCCGAGTCGATCCATGGACTGAGGGATGAGGCAAGAGATGACACTTTCCTTCAGATACTGAGACTTTCTATCTACTTTAATGATCCTCAAAAGTGCTAATTGTCGAATATCTCGATAAGACGGCAATGCCCTCTCCTCCTATTTCAATAGTTTATTCTTTGCGTCACGTTGCTTCGCTTTGCAAAGTTATTTACTTATTAGTAAAGAATTGCGGTCTCAAATATCCAGTGATGCAGTCTTCAAATTGAGATAGAAGGAGAAACAATGAAGTACGGGCAAACTTATACAGTATACCTCTAAATTAGAATGACTAGCTTATTTTTGGGTAATTTAAAATGCTGCAAAGGGGGGCAGAGGAATTATCCCTATGGCTCAGGCGTTATACTCGATGGTAGAAGGCCCTGCAAGATTTCTTAATCTGGGACTCTTTCATGGTGGTCCATGTCTTCTCAATGATCTTTTCAGGTGGGATTTTTTCCCCCTGTGTTTTTTGGTTATTTTATAAATGCCAAATTCGACAAATATTTTTTTTCTCTTGGTCAACAAGGCTTATCTATAATTCAATTTAATAGCCCTATATAAAATTAAAATTATTGAAATCAATACAATATAAATTATGTTTACTAAAACAAAAAGGCACTACAATTTTAGCAATAAAACAAAAATTCATCTATAACACAAAAATAAAATAAAAGCTTGTCAAAAATACTGAATTGTTAAGTTTGTTAATAAAAGGACTATCCGTTTAAAAAAAAATCAAAGTTGAAGTTTTACAACGGATAAAACACCGAACATATCATAGTCCGAGGAAGCATGTTTCGCATACAAGATATGCAGATCCTTTGTAATAGCTCCATTAATCATCTTCTTCATTTTCCAGAGTAAAAGGCTAAATTATCATCTTTCTTCAAGTGTTCCTTTACAAGTTTGCCGATGGCGTTATATATTGGAAATAGAGTCTCGCATTCAAGGAGAAAATGATGGCTTGCCTCTTCCTTGGTCCAACAGAAGCCACATATTCGTTTACCTCCGTAGAAAAACTTTGCCTTTACTTCTTGAGTACCAGACAGAATTCAATAATTTAGCCATTTTTGTAATGATGATACTAAGTAATTTTTATAACGCTTAAGCTTTTCTTTACAGGGCAGTTTATTGCCCTTCTCTCCAGGTATTTAACAAAAGTGTCCCATGTCTGAGTTTGACTCGATTTTCTAAGGTCCGACTTACTAAGAAAAAACATCGAAGACGTATTGGCAATGCAGGTCTTAGAATCGGTTCATAACTCCCGAAAGCTAATTTGTATTGTTCGAAGGCCATTTTTTTTTATTGGCTCACCTATATTTGCTGTTTCGCTTGTAAAATCGACTCCACTCGTCTGGACCTTCATATCACAGAGAGAACCTCTGGTAGGAATTTCCCACATAAGGGACTTCTAAAAAGAGCAGAAGATATCAAGGATCCCCTCTTGATAGTCTTTTTATCCTTTCTGAGTAGGTTGTCAACTTTTCCAGAGCCCTTCTAAAATATCAGTAGGGCTCATTTGTGTACTTGTTACCTAAAAACAAAGAGAGATGAGCACTTCAGTTCCTCAGTCCAAAGTTACCCTATCCAGTAGGAGTTAAGTTATTTCCACAAAACATTAGAAGGCCGACATATTTCAGAGGATTATGAATTCTCTTCACAATGCTTTTTTCGAAATTATTTTCAACATAGTCGCTCCCAATACAAGACTCTAATAACTTTATGGTTTCTGTAATGTTAAAAGTTGGCCATATTTTTCCAATAATTCCATGATATTGGCTGAGTATTTTATTTTTCTCAGGGTCCATTTTTAGCCCAGAAACTATTATTGTTTGTATTGGATCCCTCCAAAAAAAGTCATCTACGTAGTAAAAACACTTTGGACCAGACAAAGGGGCAGAAAAACCAATCCATGTCATCTTGATCCATGTGAATTTTCGGGATTAAAGGGTCGATGCACATAATAAAAAGCAGAGCCGAGGGAGTGTCCCCTTTTCGAACACCTCTTCCATTATCAATATCGACAAATAGAGACAAAAAAAACTTTTGTAAACAAGAAGATTTTATTTTATGTTGATTACTATAAAAATTTCGTAAAAGTTTGCCACAATTAACTGCAAATATTTTGAGCCCTTTTTATTTTAATTTTTTATGGAACGGGCGCGAGATACAAGCAATATCAAAAAACGGAGAACTAAATAAGTTATATCGTCCAACAAAGCCGGTCTAGGATTTTCAAACCGACACCCAACACTACCCATTTATTACTTATTATTATCAATGTTATTTTTTCTCTTTTCTTTTCTCACAAAAATTTACTTAAAATATTTATCTTGTAATTTTTTTTTTTTTTTTTTTTTTTTTTTTTTTGTAAGGGATGTCTTTATGACACGTTAATGGATGATGTACCTACTAGACGATTATTATTATCCACTTCCCTGTTAGAAAGTATGTTCCTACGACAACATATGCAGAGGTACGAAAAATAGGAATACAAATTTATGTAAAAATGTTTGTTTTTTAACTAATTATTTTGTATAATTACTTTCAAAAAATGTCAATTCAGAGCACAAAAATTATCATATGCCTTCTTTTTTTTTGTTTTAAAAATACTCTTTCTTAAAAACATATTTTTACAAAAAAATTACTCTTCATGACCTAAATCCTATGACAAACTCCCTGTTGAATAATGGAAAATATCGGTTTTTCCTTTCAAAATCTGCAAGACATCATTTACACCCAAGGACTCGACACTGAAAGATTTCTGATTTCTCCTTCATGTGCTGATGTGTATTTGATATAAGATATGTCAAAAGTTGGAAATAAAATTGAAACTCCCCAAGTTTTTGGCTAACATGATAGCGAATTCTTTCTGTGGAAGTTATGGAAGCAAGAAAATTTAGAGCTTCATTCCAGATTTCGACAGAATGTATTTATGAGTATTTTCGAAAACTTTTTTAACAATATTTTGCAAGCTTTTGTCGAGTGCCCGTTGGTTACCTTTTTACATGAATTTGTTTCTCTTAATGTGGAGAGGGAAAGGTTAGCAACTTGAAGGCAACCATTTTGTTCGGCTTGCAAATGAAAATCGGGCAATATATTTCTCTTGTTTGAACGCCAAAGCTCATCTTGCCAAAGAGTTGAAATGTGGAGAGCCATTTTATAAAACTAACTATAGAGCATTAATTGTGTCATCCGCTGCAGTTTTTTCTTTAAAAATACTAAAGACGTGTGGGGATTCCTGGGATTATGCTGAATTATCTCCCAATTTTTATATACATATTTATCGTGATGACATTTTTATTTGAAATCTTTTTCAAAAGATTTACATTTTTAAGGCTTTATTTTTTTTTCAATACATATTACAAAGTTTGCCTTTTTTAAAATGATATTTTGCAAAAAATATATTTAAATAAAATATTTTGTTACTCTGTTTATTTTAATTAAGTAATCCTCATTCCTTTCAAATATATTTCATTCAGAACAAAAAATATTAGTTTAAAAAAAAAAAAGACTGAATGAACCTTATTTTTATGAAGAGCCCCACATGGTCGAACAAATTGATCAATATGGATCCCTTGAATGTGAATATTTATATATGAATATATAAAACTAAGACATTGCTTCGACAAATAGGTCCTTTTCAATTCAAGTTTGATGCTTTAAACAATATTACTTTCATGCCAGTCACGTCATGGTTAAGCTTGTTTACTTATTCCTCACTTAAATATAAAAAAACAGGAGTTATAAGTAACGGATAACGACACTGCATAAAAAAAATGAAGGAGCGAGGCCTGACTTTACAGGCTAGTAAATTCGAACTTAACAGGGCTTAACTTTTTTAATTTCTAATAAATTAATTTAAAAGTATTTAAACTCAGGAGAACTATATTTATCTATTAAGGGCAACTTGTAAGATTATATGGAGGGGCAAGCTCAGGGCTTAGCTGAAAAGGCCAAATCATGTAATTGTATTCTTTATCACTGCAAAATTATTGATTTCGGGGGAAAAGTTTATGTGAGGTAAAAAAAATTTGTAAGGATTATTTTCTAAAAAAAAAAGTCATCTGGTCAAATTCAGGTCTGGAAACCAGAAGAAAAATCTAAGAAATGTTAATTAAAATTGATCATAAAATTCTAAAAAAACTCTTTTTGTAATTCCAATCTGATAATAAATTCTTTATTTTCCAAAGCTGTTGTCCTCATTTTTATACTCTTGAAGAGAGAAATAATAAATTATAAGTATTAAGTAATCACAAGTGCGTGAGAGAAAGGAGTCCGCCAGAGGAGTTATATATTTAAGTCTCTATTGGGCTCGGAGTAAAATTGAGAATCAACATGGGAGTAATTTCTGCCTATATCATTGCTAGATACGGAATGGAATTTGTGATTATCTCTCTAATCACATAGCTGCTTGCAGCTATTCTAATGAAACGTCATGACAGCTAAGCTGCTCTCCTTCCAAACATTCTTCAAATTGTAATGGTGATCCCGTTTATTTTCGATTTTTTTTTCCTTCACATATTTCATATTATTTGGAGGTGTATTAAATATGTCGTACAAACTGGGAGCAGCATTTTCTAGAGGGCAACTTGAACAGGCTTTTTATATTTTTTTATAAAAGGATACTCTTATTTTACTCATTTAAATATTGAGAAAGGAACATTAAATATCAAGTATCAAGTTAGTGTTTGTGCTCATGAAATATGGAAAGTAACCCTCAGGGTTTTTTGCAGAGTTGTAAATGTAACTTCTTGTTGGACAAGGATTAGAATGGAATTCAAAGTAATTTCAGCCACTTTGTATATACCCTTGATATAGCAAGGGCATATACAAAGTGGGATTGGGGTTTATTTTTTCCTCTTATTGCATTAATTTTTGGGGGAAAAATTTCAAAATTTGAAAAATTTCAAGTATTCAAATTTTAAAAAAATTATAAAATCCACAGCTGCTCAGAAAGTGGAAGATGAATTTATGTTTATTTTCTTCCTGTTACGGCTGTTTAGAGTTGATTTAATAAAACTTCATGCATAGCTACTCTCTTCCCAAAAATTCTTCAAATTGTAATGGTAACCACGATAATTTTTGGGTTTTTACATATCGGTAGGACATTTTTTTATAGGTTACTGTTAATAGTGATGCAAAGCTCCATGGCATTTGCCAAGGATGTGATGGGGGGGGGGGGGAGGTTCTGAAAGAGTAGTTTGTTTAAAACAAAACCAATTTTTTAATCGAAAAGGTTTTTTATTCTTTTTGGAAAAAATAAAAAGTCCCTTATCTTAATTCCAAAGGTCAATATATTTTAAAATCAAGAAAAAATTAGATGTCAAAGGAGAAATTGGAAAAATATGTTCTACAATCCCCCTTCCAATGAAAAATTCTCCTAGCACAACCTTGCGTAAGGGGCGTCCACAGGGAGTGGGCAATATATATATATTAAAGAATTTTTTCTTTTTTCTAAAAAAATGTATTTGATTTTATTTTTTTCCAAAAATTTAGTATTTGAAACTTAATTTGACCAAATCCCCCTCAAAATATAACCCTGATGACGCCCGTGTGCATAGATCCCTTTAAGATCAACGTGTCAACTATTAAACTGCTTCAATATTACCATTTAATCTATCAACACATCAATATACTTGGATCTGTCGGAAGGAATTTTCTTCTTCTTTTTTTAAAGAAGCTCAAATAGACAATTCGTTTCGTGAGAATATCTTAATCAAGCACCGTATTTTTATAGGTGTATATATTTATTTTTCCTTTGATCGTAGATAGATATCAAGATATCCCAAAAATGGAATAGATATAATATGATACTTATTTATTTAAACACCGTTTGGTCAAACATGTAGGAATGCGCTCCCGGATCACAAATAAGGCTATTTTCTCTCACTCAGTTGGAACATTAAAAAAATGTTGCAAAGAATTTGGGGTATTAATATGTTAATTCCGTGCAAACATAGATTGCAGTAGATGACTATAAATTACGAGTCGTCACGATCTCCCACCCACAAAATACCAAATATTAAATATACAATAACTAATACGCGCAACAAAAATAGACAGATTTGATCCTCCCTCCCATTGATAAGGAAGTGAAATTTATTGACGTCACAGACTGTATAATAGACTAAAAGTTACGTCATTTAAGAGAGATAGTTTTTGATATGCAGGGTGTGCAAGCTATCTATTGGCTCACTCTCTTGGGCAAACGCCCTTAAGAAGTTGATTTTTTTTCTTAAGTAGCTTGTTCAAACCTGCACCAGTTAAAAAATGGAATCAATAGACTTAATTAAGTCTTAAAGTCATAGCTTAAGAGAGACGTCACTGTCACGCAAATAATATTGTTACAAAGCATTAATATCGTATTAAAATGAGGAAAATGTATTAACTAGTATATTAAGGTTTTATTCTATGTTATACCATTTATTGTGCTGGTAGTATTGAAATATATTCAGTTAAATATAATATAGGGGACGGAAAACGAAGCCAATAAAATATAATATAAAATTAATGGTGGTCCTATAAAAACTTAACAATTAAACCGGACGAAATGTGTGTTTATAAATAAATAACAATTTGTAGTATGTATGTCTTGTACCTTGTTGTTTACTAAATGATATAAATTGCTTCAACAAATATCCCCTGTAACTTTTTTGCATAATTGATTAGATTAAGTAGTAAACATATTTGGTTGTTTAGTATCTCAAAAGATCCTAGAGCCGGACCAGCTTCGAGTACTTGAACTTTTACATATCATAAAACAAATTCATTTGATTTTCCGGATCTTAAAAAGCTTTATATTATTGCTTAATATGGATAGGAAGAGTCTTGAATCCGGATCTAAAGTACTTGATTACGGTTTATAGTTAAATTTTTACTATCATAAATCCAAGTAAGCTTCTGATCCTCGACCTTTTATGGATCTGAATAAGATCCGAGGGATTTTTTTAATCTTAAAAATATTATAGTATTGCCTAATACTTATCTTGAGTAGTAATCTTGAGTAGTGCTTTGGAGTTACATCTACATAAACATGTGTATCGCTAGGTTATTCTTCAATGTTATTATATCAATAATTCTGATAATAACTAATAATTGAGCTCGAATAGTAATAACATTGGGTATTTCATTGTTTCGGTATCAGTAATTAGTACAAATCTACCTTCAATTTGAGTCCTATTTTATTTAGGTCCGAACTTTGAGTAAAATAGAGCTCATAGACAAGTATCCGTCTACCTTTGTTTTTGAGTCTGACCCGGTTCCGAGAAAATGTGAGTCTGCCCTAATTTTATTAGGGGAGGGAGATATATTGCAGTCAGTTATGTATTTGTCAATAATATCTCTTTCCCAATTAAATTGGATTATAAATTCATCACGAACTTGGGAGGAGACGGAAGAATATACAGGTTGTGTAACTTTTTTCTATGTTTAGTGTCATAGGTCTTGTTAGAAGTACTACTCAAAGCTTCAAAAGAAAGTGATGTAATCCCCATCTTCGCTAAATGAAGTTTCCGCTACCAGATTTTTTTTTTTTTTTTTTGTCATTTGTAAGCTTTTGAAGGTAGGAGGATTTGCAACACGGGACGGTGATCGTCAAAAAGTTACAACAATAAAATTAACATCATAGTTGCATAATAAAATGTAGATTATTTTGAGAGAAAAATCAATTGTTTTAGTTTACTAAAAACTGCTTTTAAGGGGTATTGTTATTTTAGTAGGCCTTAGGTTCACAAGTGAGGACATACATTTTATGTATTGTTTGTTTAACTGCCTCTTTCAAAGAGGGTGAATGATGTAAAAGAACCCGTTAGTCACAATATGTACTCTGTTCATATATACATATCTACAAACAACATTGAATTGAAAATATCAAGTGTCTTGAAACCTAGCCCATTCTATTCTCTCATTACTTTATACTTAACTAGCAGAATACCTACTCGTTTCAAGCACTTTTGTAATTGGATAGTTATAATCAACATGATATATTATTGCTCAAAACCCGATGTGCATTTGTGTACATATTTATTGATGTTTCTGAAAAACCAATAATTTAACAGGCTTTAATTTGAGTTATGCCATCAACTATTAAAGACTCTACTGCTTTTTTTAAAGGCCAATAAACATACCTTTATTTATCATTTTGACAAAAAACAACAACATACAAATTGAATACAAAACAATCCCTACACATATCTGGTATGTGTTAAAGAAAAAACAATAAGAAGAAAAACGACGATAGAAAATCACAGTTTTTTTTTTTTACACATGCACATAAAAGTCTGAATTAACGACCATTGTCGGAGAAATTTGCTAAAACGTCGAGTTCTTTCTCGATTACACCTTCCAAATTTGTTGGTAAAGGGTTTGTTGATATATCTGCAAGAATATATTATCACCTGTGCTTTACTGATGATATGGCCTCCACCTTGAAATCCCTGGGAAGATTCGTATCTGTAGCCACTGCCTAATCAGTTCTTGACGTCGAGACTAGTAGTTTTTCTTTTAATTTTACTTCTCACATTTTTACCCAAGGAATTAGCCTATTACACCCGTAGAAAATATGTGCTGACGTATCTATTTTCTCGCTACAGAATGTCCATTAATCTCTCATCCTCGTTATTCGACTTATTCGTATAAATTGATGCGGTAGCTATTCTGTAGCGAAGCCATTTTTGCCTTAATAAAGTAAAAAGGTTTTTAAATAGTATTTTTGTGTCGGTGTCAACCCTCGGGGGACGTAGTCTGTCCAACCGTTTGATTACCAGCTTTTCCGCTGAGGTTTCTCCCCGACCTAGTAGTTCCATTCTTATTCGTTTATTGTTATTGTCTCCAGAGCTATAAAAAGAGGAGATGCTGGCCCAAAACGCCTAGTTAGACTCTACTGCTTCTCGAAATATGATACAGGGCGTGGATTTTAAATCCGAAGGATAATTTATATATCAATTTATTTCCCAAAATATATTCAGCAATTCATAAATCTTTTGCTCTTTCATGTAAAGTACCATAGTGAAGTCTATCACTCAAACAAACCACCTCAAGCTTCAACCACAGCCTCAAACCTGATCCTGACAATAATGGGCAAACGGGGTACGTATTCGGAGGCCATCTCAAGGATTTTGTATTTTTTCTTCTATATTTTTGTAATTTAAATTTGATAATTACACTTTCATTAATATAGATCTAAGGGTTATCAAGGCACTGACGTCTGAAATAGTTCCAGATTTAAAATCAACAACCTGATACTTCAATTAAATACTCTTGAAATATTATCTCCTCATTTTAAGGGTTCTGTTGTGAAAATAAAAATATTGATAATTTTGAAAAAGCATCTCTAATTATCCCATGTTACCCAGAATATATTTTTTTACCCGAAAAAGCATCAAAATATTGATGCGAATTTCGGTACCCTTACCGTTACAAAAATATTTGTATCGTAACAACACTAGTAGATACCATTTACAAAACCAGTCAGTTTGAAGTTTAGACGAGACAAAGAACGATGTTGCGAACTAACGAGTATTCATCGTCAAAATCTTATTTTTGATTTAAATCTTAGTTTCCAATTAAATTATATATACTTATAAACCTAAGCAATCTTACATATTAATTGTATTGTTATAAGAGACCTTTTAACCTTTTAAGGGGTTGACCTCTGGTGTTATCTTGTTTTTTACTGAGCGTGATTAATCACCCACAACAGAAACAACAACAAAATATAAGACGTCTCATCATAATCTCTAAGGCCCCGGGTTAAAATAAGTTTCTCTTTGACTCATCCCCTCTTCAATAAGAATCAAAATTTATTTTCGATCGTCATAATTCTTCAACACCCTAATTTAATAGTGAAGCCCTTTTAATTATAGCCCCTTTGTTTGATTCACCTCATGATGGTAGCTTTTATTTTATTCTTCCTACTTTAATTATTTAACTCTCTGTTTTATCGTCCTCGTTTAATCAATTAGCTTTAGTCCGGAAAGCTCTTCCAAGGAGAGAGATCCCCTTGATTTATGGTTTTGAAAACAACGACCATAACACATAAATTATTAACTTGCCAAACATCTGTTTGTCGTTTGAAGGGAAAATTGTTCAAATTAAAAAACATGTTGTAATTCATTTTTTTTTTTTTTTTTTGTGAAAATGAATTATTCTTTTTTCAATTCGGTGGAACTCTTCGTTTTACAAGTTATTAGATTAATGTTAGTTATAGCAGTTTTCTGTCATCGGTTGGTCATTAATTACAAACTTCATTAAGAGCATGAGATATTCATCTCTTTATTTTGTATAAATAATGAATAATAATTATTTATTTTTTTACATATATACAATTAATATAATTCCAAGTGAATGGTAGAATTTATTTCGATCATTAAAATTATATGTAGTATCTAATGAAGGGTGTGCACAAGGGGAGGGTCTAGGGGTCAAATGGTCATAATATGAAATCGTCAATCCCTCTAAGAAATTCATAAGTAACTTCATGAAGTACCATCATTAAATTCCACAATTTCATATTTATTTGATGTACATTTTTCTAAGCCATGTGAAGTCATGTCCCTCCATTCCAACACGCATGTACTACTGTTGAGAATCGGTCCAAGACCGATATTTGTTCGGTTCGGTATTAAATTATTTTTTACAGACGGATTAACACCGATATTTTGGTCCAGTACGAGATCTCAGACAAAATACCGAAATTAACTCGTTTTAAAATCGTAGATCTCAAAAAGGCGGTCTCAATATACAAAATGGGGACCCAAAACTTACAGTTATGATTGGTCATGTGTTTTTGTCAAAATAAGTGTGTCATGCCTAGCAGTCAGTACGATACATCATATTGAAAATTCCAGCAATAGTGACGTCATAGACAATGATTGGTTGCGTGTTTTATCAAAATCTGCCAGTCTTGCCAGCATTTGGTACGATACATCAAATTGAAAAATCTAGCAAACCCGATTACATCATGATCTAACCTTTATTTCTATTAACCAATATATTGACCTAAATATCTTCATGAAATATTGGGATTCGTGCATTTATAACTGCCCAAAATACATTAGGCATTTCTCATTTCATGATATTTGTTAAATACTGTTTTTTAGTTAACTCATAATGTATGTGGTGTGTCAACATATAGACAATCTTGAAGAAGAATCAAGAAAAGGAGACAGTTCCATTTTTTTTCTTCATATATACATACAGCCATATATTGAATATCCTATTTGATTTAATTATAGGCTTTGTACTCAAATTTCTGGGATGAGATAAAATAACCAAGAATTCATACTGCAGTGTAATGCCTTTATCTGGTTTCTGAAGCTTCATTTGACCCCGATATAGCCATTAAAATAAAATCACCAAATTATTATTCTTTTATCGTGAATTTTGGTTAATTTAAGTGCTATTTGCAACGCACCTAAAGGATTAATAAGAATACTTTTGTTGATAGACAATGATGGCCATTTGTTGAAGAATACCAATATAATCCAAACTTAATTTTGAGATAATTCATTTTAGATTGTTTTAGCGTTAACGACTCTCATAGTTAGTTATTATTTAATACAGTTTGTCCATCAAACAAATATGTTATTTAAGTTGCGTGATTTTTTACTCAAAGGTCCATTTATAAACGCTTTTGACACAAATGATCCAATTAAGGAACCATCTTTCTTTCTCCCCCTTTTAAGGCTTTAATGGTCATCGGAAGAAGAGAGACAAATGATGGAGTAGATTTGATGAATTACCTTTTTGTTACATCTAGGGAATTCAAACGATTTTTTTTAAATTCTTTTTGTTATTTAGATCAAATAACAGGTTCTCTCTGATAAGTACAAACAAAACTACTTTTACTGAGAAGCTGAGTTTGAAGAATTGAATTCATTAAATTTTATTTTAGTAGTATGTGAATCACTGCCAATAAAAAATTTAACTTTTTGCTAATTAATCCGAGATAATTATTCATTTATATTCCATGAAGGGAGTCCGAGTAGAGTAGCCTTACGCGTTACTTATTTTCTCACTCCAGGAGGTGCTACGAGTGGCGTACACATAGATAGAGACCCTCAAAAACCTAAGTGTACACATAAATATATATTATATTACAAAAATCTTATTTTCATAGCCGAGTTTTAATTTGAAATTTGCTTTTTAGAATATATCATAGTTAATGGCCATAGGTTGAAATGGATAAAAAAAAGTTATAAAAGAGAGAGGATTGACCTCATTATGACGTCACTGTGGGGTTAAGAAAGATATTATTCGGGGGTTAGTTTGAACATTATTATTTATATACTCCTGCTCCCTTAAAGCTACATAACATAGCTTACTACATGAAGCTTTTATGTTACAAATATGCACGTGTTCCTTAGAGCAAAGGTTGGCAACTGATGATCTACAGATCCCTTGGGCTCCGACCACAAATACATTAAATTAAAATTATTAAATTTTATAAATAAAATAGGCATAAATACAGTAAAATAACTACACTTGAGATAATATAAAATATTTATGGTAGACCTGATTTCCTGAGAGACAGTATATCAACCGTCTATATTAGATTTTTGGAGAGGAGTGAGTCATCAATTTGCTAAGAGAGAAGAATAATTGCAAATTCGAATACCCAATAATCTATAGGGAGAGGCTGTAGCCCCCAAATTAAAGAGTTTTGGCTCTTTACTAAAAATTTAATATTTGATTTTTTTATTGCACAAAATTTAATTTTTAAACTTTTTTTTAATTTTCTGTGAATACCTGTAAGTTTTTGAAATTTTCTCCCTCTATTTGAAATTAACAATATCAAATCAAATACTTATAGGACTTATAGGATCCCCCTCCTCCTTATGTAAAATTATACACTTTTTATTTGAAGAAACTCATCAACAGCAACAAAAATTCTTCTTTACCTCAATATAGATATATTTTTTCTCATTTAGTATCATAATAAACTCAGAATAATTCCAAACACCGTGTTATGCAAAATCCGTGGTGATTGAAATGTTAACATGACATTTTGAGGACTCGTTATTAACAACATATTATCTTTCGGAGGAATCAAATCCTAGTCTGAGATCGCTGAAATTATTTATCTTATATATAACCTAATTTATGCTTTTAAGACGAGATAACGCGTCTACCACAAAAAAAAAAAAGGTAAAAATTTTAAACGAGATATCTCGTTTGAAATCCAGTAATGGGTTAAAAAATCAGGACTTTTTGTATCTATAAGGAGATTTCACTACATATATAGGGCGAGGACTCGAAAAATAAAATTATCTTCGAAGTTGTCTTGCCTCAGTTCTAAAAGTTTGACAATTTTTTTCTTTCCACCATTCGATTGAGCTAACCAAAAACTACAATTTGATGTTCACTTTGTTTTTGTGCGATAAAAAGTGTCCGAGTAACAAACAAGTATACACAGGTATATCTTTACAGTGGATACTGTTCAGAAGAGGAGAAATGATCGCTTCTTGCCTGAATCAAGAACTTCGGTCGAGGGAACCTGTAGTACCAAACATTCAGCTCAGGTTATGGTCCACGGTGTAATGGCGTCTGAGGGCAGCAAGATGCACCCAGTATACACATCCAAGAAGGTGCAGGATTTCTGAAGGGAGAACATGGCTGCCTTTCTGGCTTCGTCCTTAGCCGACATGAACCCCTGAATTTCGCTGTTTGGTGCATCTTAAAGGTAAGACAAAGAAGACTTTCCAACCGAATGTTGATGACTTGAAGCCCGTGGTCACAGAGGAATGGAACAACTTGTCCTCGGACTACATCAAGGTCAGCTGTGCTTCTGTTCCTCCCCGTATTGAAGCCATCATTGATTAAAAAGTGAAGAAAATTGTTGAATTACCAACTTTTAATTCAAAAGTTTTTCCTTAAAAATGGCATGCACAAAATAAAAATATATAGAAGAGAAAATGGCTTCTAAAATTTTATATTCTGAGCAGATTCCATTGTTTTATCTTTAAATAGGTAAAACTCATGTTACAGGGATCTTATTCGTTATCCAAGGTGTCCCTGTATAAGATATATATGTAGATAAAAATATTATGTACATAACTTTGTTATCTGTATCTCATTTTGGAGAATATATATATGTTATATACAGCCCTCATAAGTTATGATAGGTAGGATATCGAGATAAACCAATGGTTGCCGCAGCGCTATGGCGTGGCTCTTTTTCTTATTGTTTTAATTATTATGACTTTTTTTGTGTGTGTTTAAAAACTATTGATGAAACATTCTTTTGTTTCTTTTGTATTTTTATTATTTGAAAGATTTTTATTCTTGTTTTTTTGTTTTTTTCCAAAAACCATCATAATTAAAAGACATAAAAAAACAAAATATAATTGAACTGTTTTCTAATAAATAAAACAAATTATTTAATGTATTCATCCCTTTACATGCATGGGTCTAACATTGCTTTTAAGACATTAACATCCTCATTTATTGGGAGATCCAGGAGGGGAAAGGGGTCCCCACTATTTTATAACTCAAAGCATCCCAAAGTACCAATTTTTTATAGGAAATACAAATTTACTTGTACTTTGGTACAAATGAGGTTTCTCCCCCATTTCCACAAATCAAGGAATAT
This sequence comes from Lepeophtheirus salmonis, assembly GCF_016086655.4. Taxonomy (NCBI): domain Eukaryota; kingdom Metazoa; phylum Arthropoda; class Copepoda; order Siphonostomatoida; family Caligidae; genus Lepeophtheirus; species Lepeophtheirus salmonis. The sequence continues at coordinate 30,368,185 of NC_052131.2, forward strand.
ATATTTTTGACTTAGAAAAAATTATCCCCTTGTAAGAAAAAATTTTCATGGGGTAAGAGAGGAATAAACATTTTATAAAGGATTTCTTTCCTAAAAAAAGTGATCATTTAATCAAAAAGGCCCATGGAAAAAAAAATTAAGTATGTGATTTATAAGCCAATATCCTCTATTTTTCACGTTACCCAGACCCGTAATGATTATAGATTGAGTTGTAAATGAACACATAAATATTTTCTAGCGTGCAATATTTATTGTTGATGGCAAACCTAACAACTTTTTTTTTTTCATTTTCCAAAGCTCTGTTGCCATTATTCTTTTTATTCTCTGATAGAAAACATCTAACACGGTGTTCCTCCCTAACAAAAAAAAATACAGTGTATATATTATGTTGTCAGCTTTCGATATTTCTATGTACTTCATTTCCTTAATCAATGTTCTGTACGAGGATGGGTTTAATAAGAATTAGTCTCATGTTAAACTGTGAACACTTCTTCACAATTATCAAGCAATAATTTTATATTATCAACTTCATTTGGTTAGTTAATACTTCGTTAATTTGGTATATTGCCTTCCTTTCTTAGGAGCTAGAAGCCAATCTAATGCAGTGGGATGACAGCTAAGCTGTTTTTCTCTTAACCCTTTTTCAAATTGTCAGGGTTACCATGTCATTTTTTGGTTTAGTTCTTCTTCCTTTACATAAATAAAGTGCTCATAATTTACAACTATAGCTATTTATACTAACGCCAAGAAGGGTGGAAATGCAAAGAATTTCCTTGACCCAGTAGTGACTGAAAATTTGAGTAACCAGGGACATCTAATTTAAAAAAAAATAATGTTTGATAGTACGCGGTCTCCTGCAGCAATGCCTAAAAGTTAGTTACAGTATAAAAACCCACTTCACATCTTTACTCTATCGGTCCTCCCATATTCTGTAATCAAATTTGCAGAAAGAAAACGCGCAAAGTAGATATTCTCGAGCATTTTACAGAAATTTTCTTCCATTAGAAAGACAATTTGGACAATAAATTTGGTTTTTTGGTCAAATTCCGAATAGTTGTACTTTTAAGTCGTCGATAGTCAACTCCCACATAACGCTAGCTTCTTTTATTTTCCAAATAATTTGTAGGAAGATAGGTATACAAGTATGCACAAGGAACTAAAATAATTAACGATGTTTAATCTTTGTATGAGAGAATAAATTATAAAATATTTGATATTTTCCGCAAAAGGACTCTTCATTTCCTTCATGATTGTTTTTTTTTTTTTTTTTTTTTTTTTGAGAAAAAAAATAATCTATACAAACAGTAAGCATTCACATTGCGAGATATACAATACATTTTTTTTAATATTCTAGTCTGTATTACAAATAATTGGGTAACAAATAAGGGTTTAAGTGACATAACTTTCATTATTTACGCATCTTTTTTAACATTTCAATCCGATAAAAATACGTTAAACTCGACCCTAATTCCTTCCGAAATTGTGATTTACAAGCCTAAGGGCTTACCAAAAACCTCTCTTTTTTCTACGTTACCTATACCCGTGAGTATTATGGATATAGTTGTAAATTCTACATAAGTATTTTCTAGCGTGCAAGACTTTTGATAATTGGCTATGTAACTTTTTTCTTTTCTTTTTTCAAAGCTGTTACGATTACTATTTAAGTATCCACTGAGAAAATCTAACACGGGGTTAGCTTACTGAAACAAAAATAAATAGTATATATCTTTTGTATTAAGCTGTCGATGGCTCTGCTTCTTTTCCGCCATAATCATGATGATTCGAATTATAATTTATCGTTTGTGAACCTATGAACACTTCTGCATAATTTTTGAATAATAATTCCACCGATGAAAATAATCGATCCAAAATTTGTTAAACTACCAAGTGTTTTGTCCCTTTTTTCGGTTTCTTTTCTGTGTGTCCTCATAAAAGAAAGAGAGTATAACTGATTATATTTTGGGAGTTTTTGGTGTAACTTCTTGTTGGACTCGAAGAAGTAATTGTCTTAGACTCATGAACGGTGGAAAGTAGCAATAAGGGTTTGCTTGGGAGATATAAGTAGTAGAGTAGAATTGAGGATGAATTTGGTAGTAGTTCCAAACTACATGTCATATACAGAGTGGAATTTGGGTTTATTTATTTCCTCTCACAGCTGCTTGCAGCTGTTACAAACAAACGGTAAGACAGCTAAGCTACTCTTCTCCCAAACATTCATCAAATTGTCAAGCGGACCAATTAATTTTCTGTTTCTTATAACTTTACAAACTAGCGTGATTATACATCGTGATGGCCCACTTTTTGCTAATGTAATTTTGATCATTTGAAGAATGAATTTTCTTTTCCTCAACTGTTGTCAAGTTCCTTTCCTACTACATTCAATTACATTCTAAACCTGATTAAACATTCGTGGTTGCTCATAAAAGACGGAGAGTAACCTTGAGAATTTGTTGCAGAGGCATAATTCCAAGTCTCAAGTGGACACAGAGTAGAATTGAGGATAGAATTCGAAGTCATTCTTGCCAATGTCGTTGTTTAGTTTCTTTTTTCCCTCTCCTTGTCACAGCTGATTGTAACTGATCTAATGATACGTCAAGACAGCCAACCTGCTCTCCTACAAAACATTCTTAAAATTGTCCGGGTTACCATATTGATTTTTATATTTATTATTTTTTATATTATATATCACTGGTAATGACAGATGAGTAAAAGGCTTATGGACTATTTTGTAAATTAACTTCTAAATTTTAATTTAGTAGAAACTGAATTAATATGTAGAAATAATGAAAAATTATTATTATTTTTTTTTTTTTCAAATTTTTATATTTTAGTAAAATTAGATAAATATTGCAGTGACTCAAAAAGCGAACACATGAGCATCACTACTATGCATGTATATTATTTATGAGTCTGTTTTTGCTTTTTTTTAAATATTATTTTTCTAATGGTTTTATTATGGATAAACTGACCCAAATAATTAGGCAATAAGCGAATAGGGAAAAATTCTTCGAATTAAGGGATAAGATTGAATAATAGTTAGATAGAATAATTAATTAAACTGTTTAAAAAATAAGGCTAAAAACATATCTTAAGTAATTTTATTTTATTTTCCCTGATGAATCAGATTAGATATGAGCATATAAATCAACATTTATGTCTACACCTAATAACCAAAAATAGGTATATATTTGATCAAAATAATGCAACAAATTGTTGGTATTCCAGCTCAGTATAAAAATACGAGGAATTAGTATCTTTCAATCATGACATTTAAACGACATTAAAATGAGCTATGGTCACGATAGGACACTTAATTTTGTCTCTTTTGATATTAGACTTACATGGTATAAGTAATATTCAAAAAATTGATCTTTTGTTTAAGAAAATAAATACTTTTTTTCTTATCTATATAGTTAATTAAAAATACTTGAACATTGTACATGACCCGCAAATTTCTTTAGAAGGACAAGAATATATATTTTCTTCCAAGAAAAAATTATAAACTATCCCACATTTTAAAGATCAGGTATATCAGAGCCCCTTCTTGTGTTATAATATCAATGGACAACATGACTTACAGATTTTTTATTCATCGGAAAAACAGATTTGTTGCACATATTACTGGTTAAGCATATCTGATGATTAGACAACGTGACATACATATTTTCCATAAACGTATCTGACTTTGATTAAAGTATTTTCATTCATAGTTTAAAAATGTAGGACATATTATTAGTCAATGTTGAATATGGACCAGATACTGACAAATCTCAAAAAACATATATTAACATAATTCCAATTACTTTATTTTTTTTAATTCATTTTGGAACTTTTACTTCATTCTCTTAGTTAATTCATTTCTCTGAAAAAATTATTCTGTTCAATTTTAGTCTCTTTCCCAAAAATTAAATCAAACAAGTTTTAGTCTCTTCTAAAACAAATTATTTGTTAAATTTCGCATATATGAAAAAAGCACAAGGTCAAAAAATACCACTCCAAAAAAAAAAAACATCATCATGCAGGCTTCCAAAGTGACGTCACCATTATATATCTTGCCCCACCCTCTTCAAATACATTACAACTACAACCCCGGGTGATCGCCCGCAGTAGGTCACGGCCACCTCTTAAAATATGTTAGCCAACATTATGAGCACATTTTTGTTTTTGTTCTTCCATCCCAAGGGTTTAGGTGAACCCAGCAGACCAATGTTTACAGACTCCTGGTTATTGAGTGGATTTAGGAGGGGTTTATATTCTTTTAAGAGAAAAATTAGTAATCTAATTTTTGACAACAAGACCCAGATTTTGGAGGATTAAGACAACGAGCTTACAAAAATCGTATTTATATCAAGACGAATCTCAAGTACTCCATCACAGATATTCAATACAGTCCATTAAGAATAATTGAAATTTTGTACATATTATAAAATATAAATTTGTTCCATAAAACACATCACACAACCTCTTTTTCTCATTTTCAGAGGGATTATAATGTCTCTTTTTTTTTAAATTACAAATGACATACATAACAAGGAATAAATCTCGCCTAAAAGATTACGTACTTAGACAACATTTATTTGACAAACAAAGTAATTGAAGTCATTACTTCAAGCCAGGCTTGCTTTTTTTAATTTATTTATATAGTTAAGGGCCCATTACATAGTTATTCTCTGAGTAATTGATGACTACAGAGCAATTTTAATTCCATTACGGACAAATGAATTAAAAAATTGGCAAAAAGTAATTCATCTCACTCAAACTTTTATTTCCTTGTACATAATGTCCCAACAATATGTAAAAAATAATTTGTAAATAGGTAAATTAAAAAATTGCCAAAAATGAGGGATCACTCAATTTCTTTTAAAACTACAAAAACAATTATCAAACTCTTTGCAAGTTGATCTACATTTTCTAAGGTTTAATTTTCCTTGATGGAATTTATGAGCAATAATATTGAACCACCCACTTTTTAGGGTTTGTGAGTCATGTGTGGAGGTTCATCAATCAGTTTTTATAATACCTTCATACCTAGGTATATAATTATTAATGAGTCAAATCAGACAGGTTCAATATCTCATCAGTTAAGTCAATACTATATAGATGATCAAATACTTGTGAGAGTTAAATCAAATATTTACTCGGGGAAATTGAAAAATAGAAAAAATAAAAATAAATACAATTTTTTCAAATTGAAAAAAAAGAAAGAATGGACATCAATTGACATTCTCTAAATTGAATTATTTCCTACTTATAATGGAAAGACCTACCTGTTTTCAAAGCCTTTGTATATTTTTGAATCAATCAGTGATTATCACATATATATTTTATTTGTTGTAATAGCCTCACTACTGAGTCCCACAATTCGTACTCTACTCTGGATGAGGTTGTAAGTCTTACTGCTTCTATATAGCTTTTGACTTTACATATTAGTCTGTTTTTCAAGTATTAAAGAAAAAAGAAAGAAAATAATCTTGAGCGCACTCCATGAACAACGCTCTCTACCATCAACGGAGAAAACTCTATTTTTTTTTTACAAATATTATTTATTATATAGAATCATTAATTGGTTTGCGATTTTCTTTTCACAAAAAAATAATATTTATTTTAAAAATAACGAATCCACTATATGCTATTTCCTTTTCAAAGACAGGTTCACAAAATCCCTTCACAATTTTGTATATTAGATATATTTTATAAAATATGGTATTTTTTTTCAATGCGACGTATTTATTCAGCGCAATCTTAAAAATACGTGCATATATTCATACATAACACGCTCTTGGGCTCTTAGTAAGAAAGAGGAACAAGTCACAAAGTGGAAAGCTTTCTCTCTGTCCGTTGTTTCATAAGAGAGATAATTACTGTTCAAGGATTTTTTTGTCAATTGGACAGTTCCAGAAGTGGATAGTATGCGGCTCGTCAACATAAAAGCAAGCAAGGATGATTTTTCTTCCATGCGAGTCTTCATTTTATGCATAAATTGTTCTGATTAATCTTGCAGCTTGTAAAATTTGATCGTACAAGTTACAATTTGTACATAACAATTACAATGGGGGCCCAAAACTTGGAGTAGTATGACTTAATTACGAAAAACGTGACCTTGTTATGTTTTTAAATACTCTATTTACCTATATTTTTGCTCAATATGTTATCTTCTACCAGCGATAACTGCCTCGACACGCTTGCAAACAGATTGACAGCTCTTGACAAAGATGGCCGTATCCATGGCGTACCATTCTGTACGATGGCAGCTCAGAACAAATCCTAATTTGGATGAGAGCTACGGCAGACATTTTTCTCCAAGATGCCCCAAACTGAAAACTCCAGGGGTTTGACATCAGGCCTAGAGGAGTGCAACATGAAGGCATTGATGTTGCAGACGTTTCAGTTCTTCTTAGATGGTTGGGGCTGTAATGTACTTGTTGATGGAGATGCCAACAGTCTTTGCAGATATTTCAGTATTTCCACCTGTGCAGAAGAGATTGCACAACCATGGCCTTTTTTGTTGTTGCTCCCACATTTAAACACTTCGAGACACGGGATAAAAATAAAACTTGTTTATTTTTGTTTCAACTGTCATTTTTTTGTCTAAGTAAAACCTCCTAATTGAAAACGGGATAAAATTGTAATTAAATGCTACTTCAAGTTTAGGATCTCTACTACATAATAGATATAACAAATAACATCAATTCCCAGTCTTCGTTAGGATTATCATTGGTCCTCTCCAGTTTGTATATATTGAAAAGTGGACAAAATAACCACTTTGTGAATGACTACCAGTGTTTTCAAATTTATATGAGGTTTAAATTTACAACCACTTATTTTTTAATTTTCTCTTTTTCTATTTCTGGTGACGTCATTGGGACGAGTCCTGGTTATTAATACTGCATAAATTTAAAAAATAAAATTTAAATAAATGATATCATTATCATAGAAGTGATTACTCTTTATTTCTTAAGCAAATTTTATTTAATTTTTATAAATTGTCAAACAATAAGAATCAAAATGCAGATCACAAATTCTGGTTTCATCAGAATTTAATTCCTCTTTTCTTCAACAAGACAAAATCAAACTCCTCTTGGGGTTTTACAAATAATCACTTATTAAATTAAATATAATATATGAAAGATCAAAAATATTAAAACATATTATTTATTAACATGAGTTACGTCTATGTTTTAATCATCATTTAAAATTTACGTTTGGCATTATATTTTGTAAATTATATCTTCAGAAATATCGAGTATCCAAATATTTATACATTTTAAATTTATTTAGTATTCATAACCAAAAGGCATCCCAATGACGTCACCGTAAATAAAAAGTGAGATGTTTATTAAATAAATCTGCCTGCTATGCTAACCCAGCCATTTTTTTGTTGTCTGACCTTAATCTAGTAACAATTTACAATTTTATATTTTTTTTTTAAAGACGATTGTGGAATATTCTATTTAAATGCATTGTTTCATCAATCAAAAAAATCATATATCCAATGATTTTTTATTTTTTTTTTCAATATTATTTTCAAAATGAGAAAAAAAAATCCCCTAATTTATGGCAAAAATTGAAATTTTTTAATACATTGTTCTGCAAGACATGAAGAGTTAAGACTAGAAAAAATTGCCAATCATCTAGTTATCTTAACCCATCTGATAAAATATAATATAAAACCCTGGACCAAAATAATATATTTATAAAATATTCAACTATTTATTAAGTAAGGGAATTTCCATATCCATAGTAAGTGAACACAAAAACAGTCATGAACTAAAATCAAGAATTTTTTCCCCTGATATAAATAAATATGTATTTATATAATCCAATGATTCTTTGACATATTTCTGTCAATTATAGCCTTTGCAATTCAAACTTATAACTTTTTTCTGTACGAATGAGATACCCAAAAATTTTAATAATACTTTATACCCTTCATGAAACATAACTTAGGGCCTATATATCCCCTTTCAAATAAAATATATGTATTTGTAAATCCTATTTATATGACAAAGAATTTTATTTGAACCTTAACTGCAGTTGAAGTTCCTCCAAAGAATTAATCATTATAATTTGCAAGTATAAATGGACAATAATTACTTGTGTTACGTTTCGGTCTAACAAAAAAGCTTGGTCTGGACCGGTATCATATAAAAATTCGTTCTAGATGGGTCCAAAGGAAAAATTTGGTCTAGTTCGTTTCCATAAAAATCGGTATGGACCGATTTTACGGATAAATTGTGTATAACATGACATTATATGTATTTTCAAGTACAATGACATCATAAAAATTTTAAACCGTTTCTTAGTTTGGATAAATTTTAATCCTGTCGTCTCTTGTGAAATTCGGAATTCGGAATTGGAGCATCTCTTGAAATGGGTGATCAGGTTAGAAGTATATTCCTTCGATTCTGAAATCTTCATTTGTTCCTAACTCCTGGAGAACATAGAAGTCCAAATCTTTTTTTGATGCTCTTAATAAGGAGTAATATCGCCAGACATTACTACATAATTAGCTTTTGCTCTAAATCTTTACGATGTCATGTTAGAAAACTACATTAAGTCAAGAATGATTGCCTGAATTGTCTTATCAGTTATTAAGGAGTCTTATTTTTATATCTAAGATAAGTAATTAAGATTTAAAATTTGATTGCATGGATTAACTTTTCTTTTTTAAGATAAACATGAAAGAAATGAAAGTGGGATTCTAAAAGCTGTTCGTACTAAGATTGGAAGAAGATATGGATTTAAATCTAACATTATTTTATTATTTTGACATTTACTTTATTATTAATCATTATTAAGATAGCATTGGTAGAGATATATCTATCCTGTGCACAATTGTATATAGCAACTTCCACATGAAGAAGAGGGGTGATGATATTTTTGATTAAACTCCACGTCTGGCTTGTGTTTTGCAACCTAAAGTTATGACATATCGAACTGAATTCCGATGTTAGAACAAGAAAATATTATTTGGATCAATCTACTATTTCATTATTCTGTATTTAAAATTAATTGTTCTTCTTAGTCATATGATTCTAATTGTTTAATTTTGTATATTTAACTTGATGATGGTTTATTTTTTTAGTATGTAGATTATATTTAATTTAAGCCTTCTATTTTAAACTTGGAACTTCAAATATATTTCAAAATACTCTACTTTGTCGTTTTATTAGTTATTATTCTGAGAATATGGTTCATAATGAATTACAATTTCATGGAGTGTGACGTTTTCAAATCTACTGCAACGGAACCTGTAACCGTCTAAGTCAATTATACGTAGTATATCTTAATTAAACAAATACTTTCGTTATACCCTCAAAAGTCATAATAAAGTAGGCATCTGATAAATACTGATGTGATTATCAGTGAGAATCACATCAGTATTTTAAACAATGATACCATATGTCTTTCTCCCCCTTCCCCCTTCTCCTGGCATGCGTTTATCTCTACAATATTATCAACTATACTCATAATATATGAGGCCTCAAGAAATTGGTCCATAGGGTAAGACGTAAAAAACGGGCTATAAAGGGAGACCGGAAAAAATTGATCCACAATGTGAGATCAAAAAAAATAGGTACACAGGCTGAGACCGCGGTCTGGACCAAAAAATAGGTCCAAATCGGTTAGAAAAATCTAAGACCGAACCGGAAAAAAATCGTTACTGGATCGAATCTCAACAATAATAATTATTAGTAATGAAAATAAATTGGATTTCTTTTAAGCTCTCCCGTTTTTTTGGAGTTGGCAAACTAAAGAATGAATGTTCTTTTCCAAAGCTATTATTATTTAATTTCTGAGGAGTGAACTTCCATTTCTACTACATTCAATTATATTCAAACACAGTGTTTGCTCATATAGACCGGAGAGTAGCCCTAATGGTTTGTTGTAATTATCAGAGTAATTCTTGACTATGTTCTATTTATTTCCGTATCTCCTCGTCACAGCTGATCTAATGGAACGTCATGACAGCTAAGCTGCTCCAAAACATTCCTTAAATTATCAAGGTTATCGTGTTGGTTTTCAGCATTTTCGCCCACCGGCTAAAGTCCACATATATTATTTTTATTTAAACCATAGAACAAAAAAAAATAGTACTTATAATTTTTAAATGTATACAAATGCATATTTGGCCTTTAAAGCCTTTTTTTTTTTTAATCAAAGTAGGAGTGTAAAATTTCGATTCAGAGCCATATTCTAATTGAAATAACTATATATATGAAAATTAAAATTAATAGCAATTGGTTTAAAAATATTCCAGTCTTCCAAAGATAGAATATTTATTGGGCTATCTTAAATACAGTTCTTACAAAATGGATCTAATCGTACAAAACTCAAGTAAAACGAAGGATCATAATACGTTGAAGCTAATATTTAGAAGCAAGGAAATTAATCCAAATTTTAATATGATACATACCCGATGATTGGTATTTATTGATTAAATGTAAGTCATTTAATCAAATTATTTATACATTTTTTCTATTTATTATTATTGATTTATTAAATAATAATATTTTTAGTGTTATTAGTCGAAGAATACATACAAATTTAATTTAGAGTCAATTTGGAAAAAAATTATTGTAGCTTGTTTTGTGTTGACGAGCCACATATTTTTCTGATTTTTGTTTATAATTCCTTTTTTGTTGAGACACACGTTTTATATCATCTTAATTTACAACGTGTATAATGATTGATTGTGTGGGTTTTGCTATCGAAAATAATTTTTTCTTCCTAATTAGGAAATATCAATTGTCTATTTTGTTAAGTGACGTCATAGCTAATTTTATTTACTTTTTTTTACAGGATTCATAAAAAAGTATCTTTGTAAATAAATACAATTCAATCCAAAAGATTTTACATCATATTAAATATCCACTTTTCAACAAATAATTAATCTATCACGACGTGTATATGAGTTTTTTCGTACTTACTAGTAGTTTTCAATCCTCGTGTACAGGGTGCAGCAAAGGAACTTAATGTTTCCAAAAAGGAAAAAAACAAGTTTTATAAGGTTGAAAACTTGTGTTTTTGTTTCATAGTTATAGTACATATTAAAAGTTTTGTTTTACAAAGTTCTGAAAATCTTATCAAATAGCAGAGGCATCCGGAGGGTGTAAGCTGGAGGGCCTGCCCCCCTCCCATCCCTAAAAAAAAAGATTAGAGATTTCTACTCTTTCCTACAAATTTAATTTTTAAATTTTTTTTTTCCTGAAAAATTAATTTTTTATTAATTTTTTTCCAAAAAATGTAATATTCTGTAAATAGCTATGAATTTTTGAAATTTTTTATCGAAAAAGGGAATATTTGAAAAAAAATTTCAAAAAATTTAATATTTGAAATTTTTTGTGTAAAGTTGTGGATTTTTCCAAACAATTTAATTTATTGAGAATAACTTTGGATTTTTTTTTTAAATCTTCAAAATTTAATATTTTGTGAATAGTTGTTGATTTTATAAAAAAATTATATAAACTTTATTTACTTAATTTTTCTTTTTCAAAGAAATTTAATTTTTGGATTTTTTTTAACCTAAAAGCAAGCCCCCAAAAAAAAAAAAAATATATATATAATTATGAAAATAAACTGAAAAAATTGAAAGCAATTTTCATAAATTGCACTAATAAAAACCCCAAGACTTCAATTGCAATTAGTTTCATTGAAGAAAATATGACGTATGTGAGGACTTTCTGAGTCAATTTTTATGTTGGATGGCAAACACACGTTCCTCACTACTCCACGCATGATTGCAACTGAGTGTAAATCCCAAAGAAAACTTTGGAATCTCATCTCTAGAATGAAACCACGCCCCCTTTCGCTACTACTACTACACATTATAAAAAAGGATCCTAAAAACAAAAATATTACAAAACATAGATACAAAAAAAAAAGTTACAACGATATTATTTAATACAAAACTATTTCCAATACTGTCAGATATTGATGTATATATTTAAATCTGTTACCATTAGTCATTACTATAATAGTAAGGTTCTTAAAGAAAGATACGTAAGACTTACGGAAGTAATCCAAATCTATTTCAATCCTGGTCCGGCCAACAGCTGCATAGATTGGTTCCACACTTTCATGACATTTTATACATGTCTTTATCTCAACATGCGGCCAGAAAGAACGATCAAAATGATTAGCATCTAGACTTCTTTGACTTCTCCCATTAATTAATATTTTTAGCCAAGAATGAATGGGTGAATTTGGCCCTGTGTGCAAGAGCTCCATCCTGCGGGAAGATTACATTGTCATCAGTATTATTTCTGAAATCTACGCTCAATTTTGACCCCTACAAATTTATTTTATGACCTTGAGTCGTGTGTCCCACTCTGATTCAATTTTTAGTTCAGTTAAATACATGATAAATGTTTGCTGACAGCTAATTTTTTACTGTTACACATGATAGCAGCTAACAGCATTTCTAAGAAAACTTTAGAATCTTGCCTCTAGAATATAACCCCGCACATCTCAGTATAATGAAGGAAGTTAGGTTGCTACGGCCTCTGCGTATGTTTCCACATATAAGTTAGTGATATTAATTCATTATTATTAGATTTGCCCATTCCTCAAAGTGGAAAATTAATTAATTCCCATTTTCTGCAAAATCTGCAAATTGTTTAAAAGAAAAAAGATTTCCAAAAAGAGTATTAAAACATGAATTTATTTAACTTTCTTCACTTTGACAAAATTATAGCCATTTATAAAAAAATAAAAATCAATCATTCAGTGATATCTCAAGCTACGTACGACTCACATATATTATAGCCATAGATCCCCCAGAATGGGAGTTATTGAGTGCTTAGAGTTGAAGTATATATACGTATACATAAAATATATATATTTTTTTTCATAACTAGAATTTACTTCAAAGATTTTGAAATACTGGACACATAGTACATCATGCTACGATTGAGTAATAAAAACACATAAAACACAAACAAATATTCATTAAAATATTCAAGACCTAAGGTTAATTGTATTTAAAATGCTAATATAGTTTCTTAAAATATTAATCACACCATCGTCAAGCTTGGAGCTGGATGCTTTCATGGCGTACATGCAGAATATAATTTTCACGATTACTGCATGATGATGTATTTTGTCATTGGAAGCTAGTGTGAAAAAATACTTTCTGCTGACTGAGTCTCCGAAGCGTTCCTTTACAAACTCGTCAAATGTAGAATAGACAGGTTTTAAAACTGGGTACTCCCACAGAAGGTGTGAAACTGTCTCTCTTTCTGAATTACAGAAATAGCAATTAGGGTTATCTGATAAGTATCCTGATACCTCCAGTGTTCCTGTCACTACTCGATTCGTGAACCATTTCTAAGATGGAGTAAGGAAATAATTTATGTGGATCATACAAACCTGAGGAGCGGAGACATCAATGCTCCTGCGATTTAATACCGACTTTACCTCATCAAATGACAACTGCAACAATAATCTTCGAATTGATTTGACACTCATTATTTTTACCTGACTTCTGAAGGAGATATCGTTTGAACAAGGTAGTCTGAAATGGTTTGCATTTAAGCCACAAGATAGTTCAAGCATGTGGTACATGTGCAATAATTGTATTTTTTACCAACTGCACTTAGTTTTTGAAAAATTGACTTCAAGCCTTGATGACAGTTCTCTTCACTTAGGGCGTTATCTATGACACAGTTGTTCCAAAAGTCCTTTTTTTAAAAGAATTTCACCAACCACTCGGTTAACATAGCTCTCCATATGTCTCGGAAGCTAATATTTTCCAGACCTCCCCACCTCTTTGGAGATATTATTCTCTCCGTCGAGATCTTAAGTTTCGTGTTGAGATCAAGGAATCTGAGAAGAATTTTGTCCACCTCTTTGTACAAATGTTTAATTTAGGAATTTAGAAATCTATAAAATCCAAGCTTCTTTATGAGACTGGCGCGCTAAGATATTTTGGATAGAATTGCACTCTTGTTGCGACTCATGATGCCTTTTCCAATGAATGCACCAAGTAACCTGATCCTGTGTTGGACTATGGGTCGATATATATTTACAATGTATGGATTATGTGTGGTCATGCTCCACTTCTCTTCATTAAAAAGTAGGCGTGACATTATGCCAAAGGATGATACAACTCTATTGAGTTCTATGAATGATGCCATTGTCAACACAGTGCTTCCATTGATTATAACAGATGTATCATCAGCGTAGGCATATACAGAAAGACATTCCGTAGCTTGGTTTTTTCCCAATAACTGTATACATAAAAGAAGGTAAATAATAATGACATTAGCTGACCAATAGAAAATTAATTCTTCAGATGTCCAATTTCAAAAAAAAAAAAAAAACAGGCCAGCAAAAAAATACTCACGATTTACATCACTAGTAATAATGTTATATAATATAAAATATAGGTAAATGTTACTGACATAGAGGGTACTCTGATATTTTTTCTCAATATGCTCTGGGTTTTTTTAAGCAACAAACTACAGACTGTCATACCACCTTGCGGATAATAAATTTTCTTCAGTTTGCTCATGTCTATTAGTTGATTGATTATTTTAATATTTTTTGTAGATATAAAAGCCCTTATCAAATTGTATAACGTGCACAACCAGGTTGTTTTACCATTATTTTTAGTCAACAGGGTTGACTCCTTCGTGAGACGCTCTCGTTATCTAATACTTTAATCAAATTTTTAGCTTCTCTTTTGCTTTGTTTTTCATGTTATTTAATTTTATCATATCATGATATATAATATAGGTATAGTGTGAAACTGTGGTACTATATATAAAACAGTTAGGTGTATCGTCGAAAAATGAATCACACGTCTTCATGAACTCGAGCAAAAAAATAATCTATTTTTTGTTAAAGTATGGGATTAAGACATTGAAAAACTACTTATAAGGAAGAAACCTTATCTAGAGAAAGAATGTATATAGAAATATTATCCATAGAAGAAGATAAATGCAATAAATTAATATAAAAATCGGTGAAATGTGTCTACTACATAGTTAACTGTTACAATTTATCTTCATATGTAGAAAAAGGAGGCATTGCTCTGGAAATGACGTCATTTCTGTACAACCTTACTTATTTCTATATTAATGACGCAAAGTTTGTTTGTATGAATGTTTAAATATATGACAACAAGTTACAGCGTGCATTGTAAATAGTGCTCCATGATGTATATCATAAACATATTTGTATCTAAGAAATATAGTCGTATTAATGAAATATTGTAGGCATGTGCATATATCATATAACGGGTATACAGGGTGTAATGTATATAGTTATCCCCGATGTATATCATATAGGCTTTTTTGATATAAAAAATAGCAATAATGTCCTTTTACAACACATTACTTTTTTATTAAACTTATAATTTTATTACTAAGTTTACAAGAGCCAATAGTAAAAGTATTTGGCGGGGGGGAGGGGGCTATGATTACACTTTGTGGCTTACCTTACTTAACTGGATTGATGTAGTGTGATCAGTATATGCCACTATTTAGAAAGGTTAATAGAAATACAAGGTCAGGCAATCATGTAATCGGGCTAGATATAATTTTCAATTTGATGTATCGTACCGACTACTGGGCATGACAGACATATTTTGTCAAAATATGCAACTGTGCTATATAATATTACTATTGATAAAATTTTCAATTTTATTTATCGTACCGACTGCGGGCAAGACAGACAGATTTTGACAAAACACACAACCAATCATATTCTATGATGTCACTATTAAAAAGCGTGGTGGAAGTCAAACATCAGTCGTACACGCGTTATGATATAACCTTGTATCTCTATTAACCTTGGTATATACTATAGTCAATTTCCCGCTCCATCGTTATTATGATAGTAAGATGATTAGAATTAGAATTATCAAGATCGTTCTGGACAACAAAACATTCGTATTATATGTTGTACATAAAAGTATTTTTGATAAGTTTTTAAATTTTTTTATATAATTATTTTGACCATTCTGTATGTGATTTCCCGCTCTCTCCTTGTTCCCATGGCACTCACAATTTAAGTTTTTAATGTACTTGTATCAAATAAGAGGCATAGAACATGCCATGCCTCTCCCTAAATGAGGGGACAATATTAAAGAACCTAATCTGCTATAATGAAGCAAAATTTGACCCTTAAAAAATAAGTTTATTGAAAAAAAAAATGTTAGTCCGAAATATTTGATGAAAATTTTGTTGCCCCCCTTGTTTTATTTTCTCCTACGCCTACTCTTGAAATAAATGCTAATATATCTGTACAATGTAGGTATTTCCAAATCTCACGGCACGTAGAAAAAACCCACGGAAATTGAGACCTTATGGGATCATAAAAGACTCTTTATAGGCCTTCCCATCATAAATTTAATAGGACCCTTTTACATATTTAAATACCTTCTGTTTTTCATATATAGATAATTTTGGACATATTTATGAGAACCTGTAATTCATGTACAGGGGCATCCAGATAAACAGATAAATTGGAACTGACTTAAACTGTATCCACGTCAATAAAGAGAGCATATATATATTATTTTAATGTACCATTTGAGAGGTTTCATTATTATCTTCTGATTGAGTTTGAATGTGATCAGACAATAAGTAACGATGGAGCAGCGAAGAAGGTCAACAATTGTTCAACTCGCTTCCTACTCTAAGTCTACCGTTTACCGGGTGCACAAGGGATGGAATGAGGAAGGCAAGGTCCAGAGAAAGGCCAAGAGTCCTAGAAGTAATCGAAAGAGGACAATGAGGTTCGTAACAGGGCTGAAGAAGTTAGTGGATGCATATCCTAGGACATCAAGAAGAGGAATTTGAGCTTCTCTACCATTTCCAAGACCATCCATATGGATTTACGGATGACTTCCTACAGGCTTTCCACCCATCACATCCTTACCTAGGCCAATAGGGGGGAAAAGAGGGAGCAATAAAATTCCTTCTTGGGAGCAACAAAACCTGAACCCCTTAGCCTTTTACTTCATGGGGAAGTTAGAAAGATATGCTTGGGATACCAGCCACAACAGCATCAAGGCATTGAAGGCCTCTATCACCAAGCTCTGGTCAGAACAAGCAATTTTTAGCACGAAATCCAAAGTAGGAGACGAGATTTTACAATTTAAAAATTCCCATTTCATTCCTTGTACAAATTACAACAAAGATTTCTCAAATTTTTTATAATACAAATTTTAATCTAATAATTATTTTTTACAGGAAAATTAAATTTTTAATTCATTTTAGGTTTTTTTAAAAATATTATCAATATATGTAGAGTTAGATTTAGAACGATATAAAATGTTAGGAAGATTTTCTTTACTAAAACATAAATATTTACTTCTCAACTATTTAAAGTTTGTGAATAAGTTGAGGACGTTTCATCCCAAACACTTCTAATCATTCGCTTTACCGGAGGAAACTCGATGGCAAGCAATAGCTACCCTGAGGTATAACTTCCAAAGCAACCAGCTGCTAGATAGCTTGATTAGTCTTTGCTCGACTTTATCAAACAATTTTCTCGATGAAACCTCAAAAAAAAATGTGGCTTTAATTTACCACATGTTGTTCTCTGTCAATTCCATGTTCGATGACAAATACTAATTTTTAAAAACTCATTACTAACACGGATGTCGTTGAATGTCTTTATTTCCAAAGAATTACTAAAAACGTAGATAAATACAAATTATGCACAAAGGACTGCAAGTGTTATTAATTAACAAGAAAGAAGAAGGATTTATTACTCAAGTGGGAAAAAGAAGGGGGAAAAAATAACGTCGATCAACTTCAATGAATTTAAATTTCAATAGCTTATTCCAGAGGGTTTATTCAATCAAGTAAATAATATGTTAAGTCCTTCGATCTAAAAAAAAAAAAAATTGGCACACACTACGCTACAAATAATCATAATTCCTGATTTTTTGCTTATCTAGATTTGTATCTAAATTCATGCTCCTTCCATGTATGTATGTTTACATAATATTGCATTATTATGTACATATCTTGGCCTCAAGGTGTGGACTTGAGTCGTATGAGATTGGAGACAAGTTATAGACTTAGTCACTTACATAATATGAGTCATGTTATTTTAACATGAGTAAAGCTGTTAATAATATTTCCTTAACCGAGCTCATACATTTATTCTAACTGCAACCTACAACAGTGTTTTTCAAATTTTCCGAACCCGCAATCATTTTTATTGAGTAAGGATATCATTTTTTAATGAAAAAACTACCGTACAAAATTAGAGCTGGAAAAACGGATGTTGCGTGTGCTTTTTCTTCTTCATAATTTAATAGCACGTCGTGATGTGCTTTTTAAAACAATTTAAACCAAAGAGAGATGATAATTCTTACATTAGAGAGGTATTTTAACACCACGACGACCAATTAAATAATGAATAAGAAAGAACACACGCAACAGCCATTTTCCCTTTTCATATTTTTAAAAGCTAGCAATTATACCAATAGCCTTGTTAATTTCCTTCTCCCCCTCCTCCATTGTCATAGCTGATTGTAGTTGATCTAAAAATATAAACAAAACATCAAACAAAAGGCATCGCTACCTGCGATAATTACATAATGCGAGTGCGTAGTGGCCCAAGCTCTAGCAGGGTCCCCGAAAACTAAGGTTGATTAATACAATAGACCTCAAGTGAGGCAATGAGGGGAGGCTAGGGGGAGGGGTAGATCAGGAAGATGGTCGAATTATTTGGCAAAATTACCAGATGATTTCAAACCTTTTATCAATTTCTTTTTTGAGGAAAGGTTGTGTGGTACAATAAAGGTAACGACGTTTTTCATTGACATAAAATTATGAATGGAATATTAACAGGTTATAAATATACCAAAAAATATAACAAACGAAAATAAGTACAAGGATCGATACCAATTAACAATATATTGCGGTTTCGGTTCTACTTTGTCGACTCCAGTTCTAGTGGTTCAAGAACCGGAACTGCTTGAACCATTAGAACCGCTAGACCGATATAGGCACACCTTTGGTCATGATAGCTAAGCTGCTCTCCTCTAAAACATTTTTAATATAGTCAGGGTTACCATGTTGATTTTCGCTTCTTTTTTTTTTTTTTTTGCAAAATAAACACAGTTGTCATCACTATATCCAATATAGTTTTTGGAAAAAATTGCACACATTACTGGATCCGTAGATATGAAGAATAACAAAATTTTAAAATTTTTTATTTGCAAAAATTAAAAAATCATGATAATTCAAAATTATTCAATTTTTTGGTAAAGAACATTTTTTAATGTTCCTTTAATTAGTTGAAGTTGCACTGATTAAGTTTAAGAAAACATTATAGTATTACATTTACTCCCTCTGAGCTAGGAACCTTCTTTAAAGTCTATATACATAATGTATATTTCCTTCACTAGGAATGACAGGGGCGCGAACTTACGCACTTGGAGTTCAAGCGATAAAGTTCGCCCGCATACGTTGTCCATTGAGCTACGTTGTTCCATTGACACAATTTATCTTAGTCGATTTTTTTTTTTTTTTTTTTCCCTAAATAATCCAACATCTCTAGTTATAACTACTTATCTATGAGTTTGAACTATCAAAATAAATTAATTTAAAGCAACGAGCTCCTCTCAAATACATTTTAGTAGTTTATATAACCTTAGTTAAAAGTATAAGAAGCAAATCATCAAGTGGGAGTAACTTAAAAGGCCTATAAGTATAGCATATATCAAAACATTTTCCAAATATCAACTATGTAACTCTTCAAAAATAAATGTTTTCAAAAATCTCAAGACATAACCATAAAACGTAAAATATAAACAAACATACAAACGAAAAGCCAAGTCAATATTGATGTTATCATAAAGAAGCATCATGGGGAGGAGACAGCCAATTTGTATTTCAGTCACTTTTGATAAAATACAATCATTGCGATTCTCATCTTTGTCAAGCAACAATCTCCAACTCATATGGTTCCATTAGTTCTTGGCCCGTATTAAGAGTATCTTTTTAACTAAGTCATTATTGTATAATGGTACACATTATGTAGACATTTGAAGACTCACTTCATGGTGCTATATTTCAAGCAGATCATAAAACGTTTATCAAGCCCATCTTTTTTTCTTTTTTTTTTCAACAATAAAAAAAGAAGGTCTTTTTAATCCGCTAATTGAATTATTGTGATTCGTTTCAATTACCTATATTATAAGTTCATTCCTGTTTATGATTCTGATAAGATTTGTAAGCATTCCTTAGCAAAAGTTCTAGAAGTCATGTTTAATTATTTGCCATAAATTCCAATGATTATCTGTTAATGAATTAATTATCGTCTCTGATGGGTTTGTCATTAGAAACTTATAATTAGCAAGAAGAAGAAGAAGTCTATGCAAAAATATTCAACCAAGAATTCCAAACATTGACAACAAAATACACAAGAATAGTGTATAACACATGGGATGAAAAGTCCTAAGCTTCACACATATATATGGCACTATTTTTTTTTCAAATTTACCTCATGAGAACCTGTTATTTATTTTGTGAGTTATTGTGCTCGGTAAGTGTGACGCGACTTTAGTTGTTTCCAAAATAATGGATTTAAAAAAATGTGTTTTGATTTTACAGTACTTCTTACTGGGTAAAAAGTACCGTTCCAAGCTAAGTAATGGCTTGAAAAGTCTAAAAAATCCAGATCGAATGTTTAAACTTACATAATTTTAAAAATCCTAGAACTGGCTATATCAGCCATTTGCCAAAGTCCATTTTCCTCTCTTTACAATTAAATAAATAAAAAATTACCCTGATGGTGGCCGTCAAAATTCACTCACAAGAGGATATGGCCGTGGGCCGGCGGTTGCCGACCTCTAGCTTAGGGGAAGAGTGAAGCGAGGCAGGTTGCATATACCGTGTAGACTGTGCATATCAAGTTAAGCTAGTACAGCCACAAAAAGGTGAGAAAATGTGTTGTTTTTGACAAAAAATCAAAATTGTGATGACATATTTTTTCGCACACTATTAATGATGAAAATTATACATGGGTATGACTGGCTTTATGGTTTGACTTTTGTGTGATTATGCTTGTGAGACAGCAAAGCTTCTCTTCTCCCTGACATTCTTCAAATTGTTAGGATTAACAAGGTTTTTCCTGTTTCATTTACATTGCTTAAAGTAATATTATCCGGGGTTAAACTAAAGAAATTATCATTCTTTTTTTTTTTATCTTTCACGCACTAGTGATGCCTTTATACTTATAAAATATATGTTCTCACTGCAAGAATAGCGACAAAACTTAGGAAAAAAAAACAATATACAACCTATATTTTGGTAGTAATTACAAAAAGCCTGGCCTTTTCTATTATAGTGTTATTTTCATCGATATTTATAACTAGTGATGGACCATAAATCGAAATCAGAATCGGAGAATCGAGTGTTCTTTCTGGAATTGGGATTGGCATCGAGAAAGTAACATTAAATTTGTAATTCCGATATTTATTTATTAGTGGTATTTAACTAATTATTATTTTTCTAAGTTAAACATAAAAATAGCCTCCCTCACCAAAAATATTAAGGAATTTTTTCTTTTTATCAGAAAATTAAATATTTATAATTTTGTTTTTAGAAATGTAATTTAATTTTTCAAATTTTTTCTTCTAAAAAATTCTTAATCTTAATTTTTTTTTTCAACAAGTTTAATTTGTTTACTTCCAAAAAAAATAATTTTCACTCAATAAGTAGTTACTTTTGAAATTTTCCAAAAAATTTAATGTTTAATTTTTTTTTTTAAATTATATTTAATTTTGAAAAAATTTTCTAAAAAATTTAATATTAATTTTTTTTTTTAATTATATTAGAAATTTAATTTTTGAAATTTTTTTCTTAGCAGCCGGTGATTTTGAAATTTTTTTCCAAAAAAACTAAAATTTGAAATTTCTTCCCAAAAATATATTTGAAATTTAATCTTAAGTTATAATTATGTGGATGCCTCTGTTAACAAAATTGTATTTTTTAATTATTCTTTAAAGTATTAAAGAATCGGAATCTGGAGTTTTTACTAGAACCGATTGGCATCGGGATTTTTTTTTTTTTAATTTGTCCTATAACTACAAATAACATTGAACTGCACAAAAATAAAAACAGGACTCTCTTCAATTCCATTAAATTAAGGGAACTTGATTTATTGCTTATAAATGATTTGTTTTGACATATAGACAAACTGTAAATACTCAACTAAATAAAAAATATTTTCTCAAGGCATTAAAGAGATTAATACATGATCCACATGGAATTATAATAATCGATATCCAGAAAACACCTATACGTTAATCCACTTTCTATAAAGATTTTAATTACATCTTTATACATAGGGTCATAACACCACAAACGACTCAATGGTCAACATCCTACAATCCCAGAATTTGATGAAATTTTAGTAATTTCATTATCTGCAAAATAATAAAACCTTATTTTATTTGCCAATCGACTGATCGGTTTTTAAGCTTCTTCATTATTCAAGAACTCTTTTCATCCTAAATACGCAGTAATGTTGATTCGTTCGAATGTTTTCGAGATGGAGTCGTAGGCCGCAAGTGGATGCTCCTTAGTTCCAGTTAACAACAATTGCCCTATCTTTGGTCAACAGAATGGTAATATAATCCGATTTTGTGAAATGTAGGCTGCACAGTCTTGAATTCTTAGTAATTGTCTATATTTTTTAAATCCCTTAGAGATCCACTCTCTGTCTTGGAACAACCCTCCCACATTTGGATTCAAGTTCCAGATTAGGAGGCACATTGAAACCAGGAAAACTTAGTATCTTAGGATTCTTGGGGGGTACCATCGTAACCTTGACGACATCCAGGAGCAACACTTCGACCCCATCACCTTAAACTTAACAGTCACGATCGGAATCCTGAAGCTATAAGTTTAGACTGTATAGTATCTTTCAGTACTGTCTAAAATTGAAAACAATGACAAATCTTTTTTCTTTTTAAGCCGTGTCTTGGAGCCAGCACGCTTTTTTATTCAACTGCATGTAGTCCAGATAGCTCGAGATGTCCATGATAAAAGGTGAAAATCCAGTATGGAATGGGCATGTTAAAAAAAAAAAGAAACCGACAATCAACATGGAAACCCTAACAATTTGAAGAATGTTTCGAAGGAGAGAAAGAATAATGTTCATTACGTTTCATTAGATCAGCTACAATTTGTTTTGACAAGAGATGAAGGAAAAAAGGATATAAACAAGGACATTTACTAGAATTACTCCGATATCGATCCCCAATTCTACTCTGAGTCCAACAAGTACTTACAATTATAACTCCGCAACAAATCATCATGGTTATACTCCGTCTTTTATGAGAACACACGAACGTTCAAACAGGTTTTGAATATAGTTGAATCTATTTAGGATAGGATATTCACTACTCAGGAATTAAATAATAATGCCAACTGCTAAGGAAAATAAATATTTTTCTTTATACTACCAATTACAAATTAACAGGCCAGCTAAAACACACTGGATTTACATGTATACCCATGATACAATGTACCCAACTTGTGATGAAATTCAACAATTTTTTTAACAAATGTTTGGAATTTTTTGTAGAAATATCGCAAAAAAAAACAACTGATTTAAGTTTGATTTAATGTACATTACTAAATTATGAGTTGTGTCAGTCCTGATTTAGGACAGAATACTCCAGTCCCGTCTAGTTCAGTTCTGCTTATCATTGTCTATCAATCATATTTTTTTAATCATTTGTAGTAGTGATAGTCCGATAGTGATGGACTGATACAACACTAATGAGAGCACATATATGAGTACTATCCACGAACTGTTCCCTAAATCAAAGACTTATTTTTTTTTCAAAATTCATATCTAATTATGTAAGTCATTAGGACATTGAATCATGACAGTAGAATTACTTTCAGGAATATTTTGCACTTGACGTACAGAAGTTATTTACTTATTATTAAAAGGTTGCTATAATTGAATTTCAACTATCCTCTGTCGTTGTCTCCAATTTCGAGATATAAAGAGAAAGTATGACGTGCGGGAAAGCTTATACAGGATACCCAAATTTTCTAGTAAAAAGCAAAAATTCCTTAATTTGGGGGGGGGGCTACAGTCCCTCCAACCCACCCCCTGCTCTTCATATTACCAATCATATTATTGCTAAAAAAATATATAAAGATATATACTCAATAAACCTATGGTCGATTTGGAACGGGATTATCCATGTTGTACTCATTATTCTGTTTAAGAATCATATATGAGTCATCGTGTTAATCTCCAACCTTTGACCTTATTTTTAATCTTGATAGACATAATTTATAACATATATATTGAATACGAGTCCAAATTTTAGCTTGATTTCCCAATAACAATATAAATACAAATTTAAAATTAATAGAGATTCTATGTCTTGTTTGGAGGGGATTGTGATTTGAAGCAATCAAGATTAAAATAACAAATACCTATTTTCAACCTCTTAGCATGAATTTCCAATAGAGAATGTATTTTATTCAAATATTATTTAGAAGGGATCATCTCAAGCATACTTAATTCTTTATTTTAATTTTACATAAATATATAAATTCACCAATTTACAGCGATATTTTATTTTTTTTATAAATGACAAAAAATTTCCATCTGACTTGGTCCATCAATAATTACTGACCACAAAGGGCACGTTGTATTTAAAGACGTAGGTAAAAATACTATGAATATGTTACTATGTTCAAAAAATCTTATGGCTTGGCTTGGCTGAGGGAACAAACTGCCATATCATGACTCCAATTAAAGCAACAAGGGCTATGATTAAAAATATATAAAAAAATAGTCTCTTTTTTCGAGCAGCTCCTTGAAAAGCGTGTGCCTCTCGTATCTTTCCTCCAGCAAGATTCACATTTGCACTTGTTGTTATAACTGTATCCTCGATGGAGTTGACGAGACTCTCTTGATCATTTATCATGAGTGACAAATCCTAGGAGATTGAAAAAGAAAACATTAACACATGGTAAATATAAGAAATCGTTGTAATGACGTTGTGTTATACTGAATACAAGTTTTTTCCTCAAAGCAGTTGTTGTAAAAAATATAATATGTACGAATAAAACTTGAATGCATAACATCATTTGAACTCTAGCTAGAAAGTGCAAAGTTACAATGACCAAAGCTTACTTATCCCTAATATTACTTGGGAACGTTTTACTCCTACACATTGCTACCGCCATTTATTGCGATGGTGCTATGACAGATGCAGCAGGGAGTGGGGCTTCTGATGTAGTTGCCGTTCGCCAAAATGATGGATCCATTCACTCAACACCGTTTCATCTACAAATTGGAAGATTCTCTAGTTTCTTTTCATATTGGTTTCGTCGGCCAGGACTCTCTGTTCAAATAGTTATTAATGGAAAGAGAGGACCCATGGATCTAAAAGTGTCAGAGATGGGAGCAACATGTTTCGAAAGATCAAGTCCGGACCACAGTGAAACATGGACGCCATCAGAATGGGATCAAGTAGAGCTCTCATCAGGAGAGAACAATGCTAGTTATCGAATCCCTTCTTTAAGAATCGAAATATCATTTCAAGTATATTTATACAAACAGGTAAACTCTTTGTTCATAATTCACGAAGGAGGATCATTGTAAAATATCAACATTTAGGAGGATAAGCTAGTCATAAGTGATGTAGATGGAACAATTACGGAGTCTGATTTGGAAGGTCAAATATTCTCCCAGTTAGGAAGGTCAGTCCATTACTTCGATGTAATACCCCTCTTCAAGGCCATCAGAATGCGAGGTTACAAAATTATTTATTTAACAGCTCGATCCATTGCTCAAGACGAAACAACTCGATATTATTTGTTCAATGTAAGGAATCATACAAAGGAACTTTGATAATTCTTAATAAGAACCTTAAAATTTATTTCTAGAAATTGGGACTCTTGGGACTTCCAAAAGGACCTCTTCTAATGTCACCCAAACCCGCAGCTGAGACGTTATATGAATCCACTGTTGGAACCCCTCGATACACAAAAGCAAGCAACTTAAATGATCTTTTAAATCTCTTTAATGACAAAGATAACGTCGTGAAAGGAGCTTATGGAAATGTTCAATCTGATTCAGAAGCATATCAAGATGTTGGAATATCTAAATCATTGATTTATTTAATTGAATATGGAAATCTTCGTCGTGAAGACAGAACAGATGAAGTTTCTTCATACCATAATGAAATAAGAAAATTAGATGAAACGTATCCTAGGCTAGGATAATCATAAATTACTATACATACCATTTTCTAACTTATTGAGAGCGTAGGTTAAAACGATTAAATTACTCGCTCTAATCATTATTCACAGTCGGAAAAAATACTATTACGTGTGAAAACAGTAATAAAAATAAAAATAAACCTTAAATATAACATTGACGTCCCGGATATCTCCTTCCAATTGTACCATGGCCTGCCTTCTCTCCTCTATCTCATGTAGTCGTTCTATTTCCTTGTAATTCTCAAATTGCTGATGAACTCTGACTCCTCCCATTGATCCACTTCTTCCTTCTTCACTCTCCTCATCACCTCCTCTATGTTCTTCCATAGACGAGAGATCCAGGAGTGGATACTGCTTCCGTTGTTCATTACTCTTAAATACACTCAAATTCTCTCTTTCCTTCCGAATAGCCGTTTCTTGGAGACTCTTAAAGTTCTTAAGGTTTGTCGAATAGGACTCACGGAAGGATTTGATTTGAAGTGTTCTTTCTTTGAGGGGGTATTGAGAAGCGATTCCTTCAATTTTGGAAAGTTGAAGACTAAGGAATACATTATTATTAACAATTAAGTATGCGTAAATTTTCTTTCAAAAATAGCAGAAATGACCGTATAAGGAGACTTTACTTAAAATAGTATCAATTAGTATTCATCCCATGAAACAAAAATATTTGAGGTAGTTTAATAATAAAATATATATCGATTTTTGGTGCAAAGGGGGAAGCGTATTTTTTGTGTATGTCAAATCCTATCAAGATAAGGTCGACTTTTTAACATAGAGTTCATTTAGAAAAATAAATACAAATTAAATGTAAATGTTTAAATGTAATTTTATACTGCAACTGATAAGATGATGTCACCTTTATCTATCTCAGCTAAGTGAGGGAGGAAAACTTGGCAAAAATGTGTGTATATTCACATGGTACCTCCATGAATGAATACTTTTTAATTAGTTTAATGGATTGAATTGAATATCCATATATATGCACATTTCTAATGATATTTATTGATAGGATTGGCCTCATCGATAACAAACAATGCTTCATTTGATAATAATGGAAATTGATATATCTACGTAAATCTATCGGTCATAAATAACAATTTCTTCTGCATCAAATATATAAATCGATGAGTGATGTCCTTAAAGCCATCCTCCGACAAGAGAAGGAGGAGTAGCAAACAGACCAACAAGAGTGCCTTCCTACCTGGCTATAATATATCATTGACCACCAACAGCTCCTTACCCAAAAAGTAATATGAATTAAATGAGTTGAAAGAAACATACTTAATATTCTTAGAGAGCTCCAAGTTCTTTGTAATGACTTCCTGCATTTGACTAAAGAGTTTCTTATCAAAGTTTCCATCAATGGGTGTGGATCCCAAGATTTTTTGAAGATATGATACATTTTGAATAAATTTTTGTATGTTTAGTCCAAGTTTTCCAGAGACGTCTCTATATTTAGTGTCCTCGCCACCTTGCCAATTGTTAATATTGTAATTATTATCTCCCATGTTGTTGATAATTATGTGAAGAAGGAGTCTCTTATTCAACAAATGAGGATGTTTGAGAAAGGAAAGAAGAATGGCAATCACCTACTATTAACCACGAAGTGATAAAAATATGATGTGTCGATATTTGTAACAATAACAATACTACTAACTCATTTGTAAGTTGAACATAATAAATATAAATATTATATTGGAAGTTGTTAAAAGCGGGAAGGGTTTATCTTATCCTGATAAGAACAATCATTGTGGAAAATCATATGGACTTTCAGGCTCTTAATTGGATTTTTATGTGTGTGGGTGTAAGGGGGTGGGGAGCATAATTTGACAAATAAAGTATAGGGCATCATTAGTGATGAAAATCGTCTGTATTTTGGGCATTTAAAAAAAATAAACTGGGAATTAGTATGGTAACCCTGACAATTTGAAGAATGTTTCTGAGTAGAACAGCTTAGCTAAGATAACCTCCATTAAATCAGCTGTGACAAGGGAGGAGGGGAGAAGGAAATAAACAAAGCCATCGGCAAGAACTACTCAGATGTCAATCCTCAATGGTACCATGAGTCTAACAAGGACTTTCAATTATAACTCCGTAACAAATCCTCCAAGTTATTCTCCGTCTTTTATGAGGAGTAACGAATGTTCAACGAGGCTTAGAATGTAATTGAATGCAGTAGGAGATGAAGTTTACTACTCAGGAGTTCAATAGTAATGACAACAGCTGATAAATAAAAAGTTAATTCATATAGCTCTTACTAGGATTTTTCATAACTTATTTATTACTATTTTTGAGAAGGATAATTTGGCAAATAAAATCATAGGTGGCCATTCATTTCCGCGTGAACCTTTTCAGCAGAGCACTTTTTGGGTGCAGTTTTTTAGCCAAACTTATTTTCAGCGTACTTCTACTCCGCATTGCTGGAAACAGACGGTAAAAAAATATGAAATTTGAAGATCACAAGCTTTTTGTAATTGGTACCTAAACATTTTTCGTTATGTACCAAATATGTCATTATTATTTTTGAAGAGAGAACATATAAATTAATTTCCTTTTTTTCTCTCAAGTGTAGTATATTCTGAAAAATTTTAACCTTACAATTTTTTTTTGTAAAAAAGCCAACAGCCCAGCCCCCTCCCCCCCACTTGAAAATCCATTCGGGCGCCGGTGACTTGGGATAAAATTGACATCGCTGTAATTGTATGAGTGGGGTTTGTGTTTATTTCTTTAATGAAACGTCATCCAAGCTAAGCTGATCTCCTCCCAAGCACTCAACAAAGTATTAGAGTGACACCTTTAATTTTCCGTTACGCTTTTGTCAACATTCCGTCGTTTCATATTATTTGAATATCTGGCCAGAAGTGTATAAAATATGTCCTAGAAAGCTAATGCGCCTTTTTCTAGGGATCAATCTGAACAAAGTCTTTTTTTTCCAAAACTGTTATTGATATTATTTAAGTCTGAAAAACAGAACATATCGCTATTTATAAAGTAATAACTTGTGCGTGTGCTCGAAAGATAGACAGTAGCAATGAGGGTTTGGTCGGGAGTTATAAGAGTAAGTCCTGGTTTGACTTCGGAGTAGAACTGAGGATTCCAGCCAATATGTTCATTCTATGTACGGAGCGGGATTTGTGATTACTTCTTTCCTTTTACAGCTGCTTGCAGCTGATCTAATAAAACGTAATGTCAGCTAAGCTACTCTCCTCCGAAACATTCTTCAAATTGTCAGGCTGACCATAATTAACTTTTGGTTCCTGTTATCATACCGGCAGGAACGGGCTGATTGAACATTGGTGTCTGCTCATAAAATAGGGAAAGTAACCCAGAGGATTTGTTCCGGAGTTATAATTGTAAGTCCTTGTTGGACTCAGGGTAGAATGGAAGAATTACATCAGATTAATTCTTGCTATTATCCTTGTTTACTTCCTTCCCCCTCCTCCCTTGTTACAGTTGATTACAGCTGATTTAATGTAGGTTATCTCAGCTAAGCTGTTTTACTCAAAAGCATTCTTCAAATTGTCAGCGTTACCATTTTTATTTCCATTTTTTTTAACATGCCAAAGATACACACAACTAAACATAATATCTTTTTTTTTATTCTCTCTCTCTTGAGTATGGATGATAAAATTTTAAATTAACTGCAAAAATTAATTAATATATAAACCCTTTGATTAATTTTAATCTCCATGTGAAAAGATAATTAAATATATATATACACCTAATTGTATTTTATTTGATATATGAAGCAAAAATCCCTAATGATATTTTTATTTTAACCCGTATTGGTAGACATTTTGATAAATCAAAATGGAAATAGAAATTACACCTCATAAATGCAATCTTTTTAAAATATCAATTTAACTTTGAAGAGGCATACTTAAGTTAAATCTCATTAGGGTATGATGCATCAAATACTTTAAAAGTAATTTATTTAAATCAAAGAAACCTAGAGCTACTTAATAAAGTTAGGTTGTTGTTTTTTTAAATCCATAAAATTGCAGATAAACCTCGTCTAACGGTCAGGAGTCTCTTAGGACTTGAAAGCAACGACCCAGATCGATTGAGTCGCGTGTGAGGGGTCCAGGAACCATCGGGCTCCCTTCAAGAGAAGAGTTACGATGATAGGTGGATAGCTCGTCGTCGAGGAGCAAAATCTTGAGATGACTTGTATTAGCGATGTGAAAACTGACTAAATCATCGTTAGTGTAAATTAAAATGAAAAGTATACAGCGGCTATTTTGATGGACGACATATTTGGTGACAAATCTATCACTATGAAAACTACAGTTCTCCTTGTTTATTACTATAATTACTAGTATGGTATTAGTCAGTGATGTACATCCTGTGAATTTTGTAGCTCACCCGTTTTTTGGAATTGGTAACTGAAGAATGAATTTTATTTTCCTTAGCAGTTGTCATTATTAATTATTTAATTCCTGAGTAGTGAACATCCTTTCTTAAATAGATTCAATTATATTCAAAACTTGATTGAACATTCGTGTGTGCTCATAAAAGAAGGAGCGTAACCCTAAGGATTTGTTACGGAGATATAATTGAAAGTCCTTCTTGGACTCAGGGTAGAATGTGGGATCGATATCGGAGTAATACTAGAGAGAATCATTGTTTATTTCCTTCGTCCCTTGTCACAGCTGATTGTTGCTGATCTAATGAAACGTCATGAGCATTATTCTTTCTCTCCTCCAAAACATTCTTAAAATTTTCAGAGTTACCATGTTGAATTTCGGGGTTTTTTTTTTGTTTTTTTACGTGTCCATTCTAAATTGGATTTTCATCACTAGCCTTATTTAGGTTTTTTTCTATTGGCCTCAGGGCCTTCAGAAAAGGCCATAAAGTATTCGGTATTTTTTACTATATTTAATATTAGTATTAAATGCTTAGTATTGGAGATAGGGATAAATAATTTGAATATATTTCAAAGACTAAGGTTGAAAAATTGAAAAAACCATTTTCTATAATATTTTATTAATGAAAACACTACTATCTTGCAGGTATTAGAGTTGAGTTTTTTTCTAATACTTACGTATATACTTTTTTATTTTATGCTTAATATAATTTCAATCATTTTTGAAGGCCAAAATGATAAATATTTATAATATCGTTTCTTATTTGGCATAAATGAACACTGGAAGTATATTTGATACTAATATATTCGACACTTAGTATCAAAAAACGAGATTCGAGTAGTAAAATTAAATTAACGAATCCAAATATATACGCGTAATACACGGTACCAAAAAAGTAAATTTATTAACTTGCAACATCTTTAGATCTAAAATACTCATAATGTGAGGCAAAGTACCGCAATATTATTAAAGAATATACTTATAATCTACAATATTTAATTTATGATAATCCTGTATCTCGATGTAACTTGAAAACTATAAAGGAAGAATAAGGAAAAGTCATTTTGTTCGATATTTTACAGATTTTCAAATCAAAACGCACCCATGGACCCACGCACCTTTTTTTTGGACGATTGAAGACTATTTTCTAGTTTAAATTAAAAAAATAACACATATCCTCCGATGCCAGATTCCGAACTTTTGTCATTAAGGTCCAGTCTAATATATACTCGTATATATTAGACTGCCCAGATTTTGCATTAGAAAATAATCAAATAACTCAAATGCACATAAAAACATACGCGTTAATATCTTAATGGATATTCTAGTTAGTTTTTGCATTAGAAAAATGCCAAATAACAAGTCTCATTTAAAATAGATATGAGCCATTTAATTTATGTTATGTAAATTAAATTTCGAGTAAAGGACCTCTTTGGTCAAGTATAAGTTTTAAACATAATTATGCCCTTATCGGTCAAACAGTTCTGGTTCATGAATCCTAAGAACCGGAACCGACAAAGTCGAAACGAGACCGCAATATTTTGCTTATCGGTCTCGGTTCTTCTCCCTATTTTCGTTAGTTGCATTTTTTGGTATATTTATAACCTTTTTATATTCAATCTACATAATTTTATGTAATTTTACGTTGTTACCTTCATTGTATCACGCAACCCTTTCCTCCAAAATGGGGGGGAAGGCTGGGTGTAGATTCTGGATCCAGGTCAACAAGTAAGTTTGATGGGGTCCCATAATATGATAACTTAAGCCAGGATGTATATTTTTAGCTGAGGCGAATTATACGAAACATGTGTACTATGTATGTGTATACTGAAAATAATCCTCAATTCTCCATTTTGCTGACGAAAGCAGGGCCATCGAGGAGTCCAGGAAGCTTTTTGATGATGTCTTTCTTACCCAAGACATCGCCTTAATAATCTCTCAGCTCTAGGAAAGACTGCCTCTAGTCCATCATTAAGAAGGTATGTAAGAGCCTGACCATCCCCAGCTTTGCCCACAGTCAGGAAGATATTCTCAAGAAGAACCCAGAGTGATATTGGTTTAGTGCTCTCCGGTGATAATGTGTTTGGCGTGAAGGAGAATCCCAACATCATAGCGAGCTTCAACTGCCCCCCTATTATATTCATGGACTGTGAAAGAGCCTTTAGTATTTCGAAGGACCTTCCCACTATTAAGAGGAACAGGCTAACAGAGGACCACCTGAGGGATCACATGATTATTCAGTGGAATAAGGGCTTGCTTGAATAAAGAAAGTTATAATTTGATTTAAATATTTAAAACCAATATAAATCTTTTTTTCTGGATTTATTTACATCTTTGGCCTTCTTCGGATCATTTATTTGCATTTTCGATTTATTTATTTTTCATTCTAATTTGCATACTTAGCACCATTTTTATGCATTATTTGGACATCATTACTTTTAACTTATTAATAGAGATAAGGAATATCATAACTTATACTATAGAAAAATCTCACTTGTTTTATTTTAAAAAATATCTATATTCAAGGATTTTGGCTCAATTTTGGGATTTTTTTGAGCGATCATATTTTTTATGGGTTGTACTAGCAAATATATAACATTATCTTGTTTACTATTTCAATGTAACAATACTGACAACATACCCTGTAATAAATAATAATAATTAACATCACAATATACTGCTGCGCTTCGTACAAATTCAAATAATGTAATTACTAATTATATTTGAAATATGGAAATTCCCTACTTTTCGTGTATGGATTTCTTCATCGTTGCAATCTTGGGATGTTCTTCCCAAGGAAGGAGTCAACTCTGTTTTCTAATGAAGCCTGGTAGTTTTCCTTGAACGAATTTTTATCCTGTCGTCCCTTGTGGAATACGGAGTTCTGAATAAGAACATCACGGTTAGTGATCAGACCCAATTTTCTCCTATATGGTGGAGGAGATAAAGTTTAATAAATTTTGATTTTTGTTTCCTCAGAAAAAATACTTAGATTCTTGATAAAACTCCTTAAATCGGACATTTTATGAATTCATAAAAATAGTCCCTGGACACTTGGACAGAAAGTAAAAAGAGGACATGTTCTTAAAAAAAAGAGGACGGCTGGTTAACCTTATATAGCCGAATTTTTCTCGGTGGATGCGTTCCTTAAATTTATTCTTGAAAGAAATAACAGTGTTGCATCGAGTGTGCGGGTCATACTAAAAAGGAGGAAGTGAAAATATTGAAATAAATTAGTTTAACAACGAGCGTTTGTAGAGCCCTCTAGAGAGTAATGTTATCCCAATACTCTATGAATGAGTCTTTTTTAAACTCCTTTTTGACTCTTTTGTCCCACCCCCCCTGCAGCCCTGATGTCAAGCCCTCGACTACAACTTTTGGATGGAGGTTGAGGGGAAGCCTGCAGTCTCTGTAATCCAAACACCGACATCCTCAAAGGCACTGTCGAGCCAGCACTTGGACACCATTACAGAGGACTACATCTGCATCGTGTACCAGTCCTTCCGACCACGCCTGGAAACCATCATTGCCGCTAAGGACAGATACATTAATGATTAAGAAAACTCAGGCATACATCTATTTATAATTAATAAAATATATCTTGTTGAAGTTTAAAATTGAAAATGTTCAGATTTTAATGGACCACTCGGTATATTATTATAACAAAGTGTTTCTGTTCTTCAACGTGTAATTACTCCGGGTAATGCCTGATACTATTCCTTGAAATTATATATAGGATTATGAGACGTAGAAAATGTATCTTGTAAAATCTGCTTGTACAATTTGTACAGAAATTGTAACTTCTACATACACAAGATACACCAGGGTCGCCACAATTGGAGCATGGATGCACCCCAATCCCAGATTACCTACTACGAAATAAGGAACACCCCGACTCCAATTCGTCGCGGCAGCACTGCATGAATAAGAATCCTTCCCTAGTATTTTTAAATTATTTGTGGCAGCTCAGTATTTAATTGATATTTTAAAATAGGTGGATTTTTGGGGAGCAACGGACAAAGCATATTGTTACTTATATCATTTTTCGTTGAGTCTTTATGGAAGAGATCGAGTTTTAACAAGCAAAATGTTAGCGATCTAATGATCAATGGGAAAGGAAGTTTTCTTTACTGAGTCACATAATTGGTAAAATTTTACTCTTTTCTTTAATTTGATTGGCTAACAATAGCTAATTAGATACAGAAGTAATACTGAAGAAGCTTAAGAATAATAATAAAAAAAAATATATTAAATTATTCATCCTTGTGGAGGAATTTGACATTAGTCGGTAGTTGATGTGGTTGCTGGAAATTGGAATTGATCCTAAAAGTAGCATCCAACACTATCAGGGTCAAGCTCAGGAATCATCTACCCTATTTAAAGCAAATAATGTAAAAGTGATACAGAAGTGTACTGTACTTCAAATTTCCAAATAAAATCTTTGGCTACTTATTATAGGGCGGGGGGCTACAAAAAGTAACCCAATACGAATCTTTTAACATACTTTAGAGTGTTTTGAATTGTTTATAACTAGCAGGAGTACCTGACATTGCCTGGAGCTATTAAGCGTCGACGAATAAACAAACTTTGTTTCATTAATATAGAAGCTATAAGTAGTTACTATTAAGATATTTTATGTAGTATAGACAGGTGTGTGCCCGTTAATCGTTCATTTTGTAAGAACTTTACATTTGCAGTAGATTCGTTCATTTTTGAATTATTTATTTATTCCTTTAATATTTACCTAGTATAAAAGTTCAACCAACAAAGTACTCATTACTATATCAATCCCTTTTTGTTTCTCAATACATTAAAATGAGCCACTAGGGCGTAGCTTACTCAAAGCAAAACAAGCAATTCCAGAGGTCCTAGAATGTATAGGGCTCCAATATACTGGTATAAATGATGCTCTCAATTTATATAGAATGGTGTCCAATTTATTTTCAAAAAAAAATTAACAGCCTCAAAATTGCCTCCAGGCAATTTTTTAAGGAAGCCTGAAAAAGTGTCTAGAGGTAGTACTTTTATTCAAGGCAACCTTCAATTTATTTTCAACACCCTCCCTCCTGTAAAAAAAAAAACCGCTGAACAGACCTATTTTTTTTAGAAAACCTTATTTACTAGCAATTCCGACCCGTGGCATAGACAATATAGACTAATACTAAGGGTGCCGTTCATACAGGGGTGCCATATTGGGCAATAAATAATAATTATACTCATAATAAAGAAAAAAAGATGTATTAATCTTTGCGAAAAATATTAAGACTACCCATTATAGACAATAAGAAAATAAATGTCAAGAGGAACACCGTTCATATTTTTCCCCCGTTCGTCGTTCACTTGTTCAAAAAATGAACGGAAAGCCTGAATGGCGTTTGTTTATACATTCAATGTTCAACCCTGAGTATAGAGTTGTATAGAATATGGATTGACATAAACGCCTACTAAATTTCCCCATTTTTACGTACCATTTTTATACAACTCCATATACATACTCCCTTTTTCAAAAATATGGCGCGCATGCTCGATTGTATTGTAATTTATTAGATCAAGTATCTACACAGTCATAAGAGACACTCAAAAATGAATGTACATCGTACGTAAATACATACATACAGATAAACATTGCTTTATTAATATTTAAATTTATATAGCTATATATTATTGCGGGATGTTTCGAATATTCCGTGCATTTGAAGGTGGTGAATACACTTTTAGTTTATAAATAGCATATATTTATTACTAGTAGGAGTATCCGGCATTGTTCGGAGTTATTAGAGGTAGACAAACAGCCAAACTTTTGCTTTATTGATATTGAAGATACCTCCTCAACAAATCTTTCGTATTTATCTCGTTTTTCATGAGCACATACACTCGTGGTTACACTTTATGCTTAGATAATCTTTCCTCAATATCAAAATAATACTGAAAATTGATAACAGTTTTAAACAATAAAAAACATGATTGAGATTGCCAACAAAAACAAAACTCGTACGGTAAAAAGGCTTGGGATTAAATACACTAGATGTATAGAGCCTTTTTCTTTTCTTTTTTGATATAACGCATTGAATTCATTACTGCATCATAATTCATTATTTCTTAAGATCAAGTAATAACGCTCAAAAATGAGTTACCGATAAACATCCAGACAAAATTATCTGTATTTATATAGATTATATAATATAATTGATTTATTCCTTAAAAATTCCTAAAATATGATTAATTTGTCTCTAATTTTAGTAGACAATAATTTATTTTTAATAGTTTACGTCAAAATAGAAAAAACAAATGATTAAAGTGATGTTCTTGAATTAGTAATACGTAATATTAGATCAATTTTAATTTTCTAATAAGTAGCTGATTTTTCAATAATATATATATTTTTTATATCATTATATTGAGATTTCATCCTTTAAGTCATTATTTATATATATTTTTAGATATACAGTCAAATTTGGATATAAGCATGTAACCCTTCAGTTTAATTCCCCAAAAATGTTTATTTTATGCAAACTGCATCTTAAACACGACTTTTTATAAATAAAAACATGCAGAGGTGTTAGTTCATAATTGAATTTTAGTCATATTTAATTCAGATAATCACTCATATTTATTTGTTTTTGCAAATTCACATTGTGAGAAAAATCAGAATTTAGTAAACATATTTTCCTTTTTAGACAATAAATGCTGTCTTTTCAACAAAATTTTAGTCAAACAGATATAAAAAGATCGTTTATATACTGATAATTAATTTTTTATTATAGATAGCACAGGAAATAAATTTTACCAAAATAATATTTTTGAATACAATCTTATTTGTGACTCTGATACATATTCCATAAAAATATTTTTGAATTTATTTGTGTTAATTAAAATTCCTTCCTATACCGATATCTTATATTAATGATGATCTTTTCTGAAGTTATTTATTCATGGACTAAAACTTGATTCTGAAAGGAAATATATATTTTTCCAAATTTTACTTATATTCAGATTTGATTATATTAATAAATACATTATTTTATCAAATCAATTGTAGTTTCTCATAGCTTCAATAGATCATTATAGTGCTCATTATTTGTGAAGCATTAATTTTATGAAATCATAATAATTTATAAAATAATAATGATTCAAGTTTAGGATTAACATTTAGTACTAATTAAAAATTATTAATAACATATTTTGTTACCAATTGAAAAAACCTAATTTCATAGATGATATGAATTCTTTTTATTTATTAAGTGCATCTCTAATTATTCTTGGGTGGGGAGGGGTCCTTCCTGGATTTATACGTCTGCAATGCAAATTAATGATTGATACCTCTAGGCTAAAGACAATGACGTCGCTAGTCCCTTCTTATATTATAAAGTGTTGTGCCGATCCTTATTTATAGCTGATGACTCCCATTCAATTCAGTCCTTCTCTAAAAACTAAGATCATTGATCACGTCACTCAACTTTATTTCTTCCTTTTTAATTCATTTCTAGTCATAGAGAAAGAAATACATTCTCTATGGTTCTAGTATTGACATTCCGAAGAACCTATCCAAAGGACCTATGGGACTGGTCAGACTGGACTGTACGGAATATATAAGGACTGACAAAACCCTTATCATATATATACAAAATAAACTTATTCATACAAGTAATTATATTATGGTGTTAATAACTTTTTGGGCTAAGCCCCATAAAATCATGAAGCTCTTGCGTAGCCCTTGCCTATAAATATAATTATTATGCAAAATTGGAATAATGACAGGATAATATTTAGTTGCCGGATCGCTACTCGCGTATATTATTACTGATAGTGGTATAACGGAAAATATTGAATATAACAGAGAGTTCATTGTTGTTCATTGTTATATTTTAACCGTTGTATCACTAAGTTATTAGAAATTTTCCTGAATCATTGTCTACGATAGCTGACTATTATATTGATATTTTATATTATTATTCATCTCAACGAAAATGGAGATCGGACCTGTCAACAATTATGGACTCACGGATATGATGCTCAATGGTATCACTCGTAAGAAGGACGCTTTACTCAAATCCGCTCATCCACTGGAGATTTCCGATCGTAAATACGAGGACAACGTCCTTCAAGGAGAATTGGACATGATTACAAAGACTCAAGGCCGTGCTGCCGCCCTTCGCATTGGCATGGAACTCAAGGCGACGTCCCAAGTGGGGCACTTTCCCTTCATGTCCAATAGGAATCATTTTAGTCGGGATGTTCTTCTTAATCGGGACTCGACCATTTCTTTCAAGGATGTCTTGGGTCGACCTGAGCACTGCGAAAGAGGCATCAATATGCCTCATGCCTGTCTGGAAAAACAATTGGGAATCTTGTAAAACTGAACTTTGTGTGGAAAACTATTCAATATTTGTAATACAATTAAAAATACAGAACTTGTCTCTTTTTAGATCTTTGAGTACGTTGCGCCATTTCTACCTCCCTTGCATTGATCATGACTCATAATGGATAATCATTTAGCCATTTCATTCTATGAGAATCCGTTCAATTATAATTATCTTTGTCAAAAGACTTACGAACTCATTTTTCACACTATTTTGCCCCTTTTATTCAGATTAAACCATTTAACAATACAAAAACTCAAAAATTGAGATGTAAACTAGAACGTTTTCACTGACGTCATAAATTGCTACTTAATGGAAGAAAACACCATTTTGGGAGCTCAAACTTGATATTGTTACTGCATGAAATGGACAAATTCCAACATTTGGTTTAAAACAAAAAAAAGTATGTTGTACTGAAAATACATAAAATGACTAGATTTTTACTTTCTTTTTGTTCGATTAGAGACGAGAAAAGTAAAATAGGTTGAGAAGAACATGTTGTTCTTTCCACTATAATAGTTACTTTTTATCTACAGCAGGGAAATAAGATTGTATAATTATGTAATAACGTATTTTTTATACATTTACGGGTCATATATAGTAGAATAAGTTTTTATAGACCGTAAGGTTTATGTCCTTCTATTTGTAGGTCTCATTTTGATATTTAATTTCAACTATATTTGCCTTAATATTCCAAAATTATGACGTTACGTAAAAACGTTCTAGGCATTCCATAAAAATATGATTAAACAAACTTTTATACATCAATTATTTTTCCTAATAATAAATTGCAAAGTACATCAGTCTCATCCAATTGTTTTGTAAAGGCATACTGCTGTATGTACACATAGGTCAATTATCCATTAACTCAAATTCATAAAGATGTTCATTAAGGTGCACTGTCAATCAATGACAATAACAAACAGTCAGCTCCTTCTCGTATTTTTGGTGGAAATTTAAAGATGTCAAGGTGTTATATAAAAACAATGTTAGAGGAAGGGAAAATTCAGTTTGGATTTATTTGGGATAGTATCTACTGCTCCAGTGATATATTGTAAAGTTATGTTGCAAAATGTTAAGTTCAGTTAGATGTAATAGTCAGCTTTGATCATGACTAATAATTTGTTAGGGGTATGAGATTCCGCTGAAAAATTATTTTTGTTAAAAGACTTACAAACACTTTTGACCCACTATTTTGCCCCTTTTTCCTTGGAAAAAGACGTTTAAAGCAATGTTACAGTTGGTGTTGATACACTATTGTTTGAGTGCGAAATTGCAATAATTTTATATTTTAGATATTGGGGATTGAGTTTTCAAAATCAAGATAATTATGAGGTTATATGTTGTTTCTTGGTATGTATATTTTACAAAGGTTTATTGAATAATTCCTTACAATTAAGTCATATGGTTCTTGATACTAATTATATAATGTCTTAATTCATCTAAACCTTGGTCTAATTGTCATGACCAAAGATCAATACAAAATATATAATATATATATATATATATATTTGAAACTAATTCAATATATTTTCTTCCATAGGATTTGATTCTTGACAATAAGTGACTTTTTGCAAGTAATATAGAATAAGTTATTATTGCTAGACTGACGTAATTAATTATCACTAAAGGTTTACTCATATATTGAGTAGTTGTGACTCCTATAGTATCTAGACAGGTCTGAAAACATGAAATTATGATATACAATGTGATCCATAAGTTATTTAGTGCTATGAAGTTACTAATTGAATTTATTTATAAATATCATTTCTTTTAGACAAGAGAGCTATTTAAACTTTTACCAGCTGGGATTGAAAATTGTTCTCCAGTATTTTTGGGTTCCGAAAGAAGTCCCCAAAAATGCACCCCATAATTAGCCTGAACCCTCTAAAGACCCATTTTTAGTCTATTAGTTCCTTAAGTATTGCTTTAAAAAAGGGGAAATTATGACTTCAATTGATCTGTTAGATGCCTTTCATTCGTTCAAAATTAATTCAAATCATCATAAGTAGTTGTTTTTTTCTCAAATAGAAAAGGTCTTACTACCAGTTTTCTGTATGGCGTTTTGGTCTTACCTTTGCCCTTAATTTTTTTGCTAAGATCTTTAAAACTGTGATATTAATTATTTTAGACAATAATTAGTCCCTTTTTTATGTGCGATAAGTCCGTACTATTTATTATTATTTTTGGGGCCGCATGTTGAAAATGTATGGCTTAAGTTAACTCAAGGATTGTGAATCTATCAGTAGCCTTTGAAGTTTTAATTAAAGATAAGATATGTTAATTATATTCAACATATTGCCAGATGTACAAATAATTGCACTAAACTTATTCCCAAAATGAGCACCACAATCAATGCTCTTGGAATTAAGGGAAAGTGAACCAATTTAATAATTATTTGAGTTAGTATAGTTCATTTTATAGGTATATAATTAGTATTAGTTTGATTCCAATTTCATATGATGTTTTAGCCTTAGTTGCCTCACAATAAATTTGAAATAATTAAAATAATCTTTTTCAGTTTTAAATCTGGATTAAAATCCATGTTTTCCAAATCTGAGAGATATTCAGCATATATAGTATGTAGAAGAAGTCTCATTCATCAAAATTAATTAAATGCACAAACTCAACTTAAGAAACAATTAGATTTCGGATGAATATTTATTTTTTAAATAGTTTTTTGTGCTTTTGAATGACCGATTACATGGTAAAAGTTTCACAAAACAGCCGAACTTGACCCAAGGGCAAATACTTGAACAAACTTGTCCCTTCTTAAATATTGAATCTTGTCCTGCTCATATTTTCCCCATCGAAAGCGAAGATTCCCGGTAACACTCGAAGAGTATCCTGTCTCTAGAGGGGATACTTTTAAAATGTAATCACTACAATGTCCCATAAACTTTCCAACTCCGGAATCCTCTGATGTAATTATAACTAGTGTACCAGATAGCTTTTTGGCGAGTTCTCTAAGTTTATTAAAAAAGGTAATGATTTCTCCCTTGGAAACACCTAAATCTTGCAAAATCGCAAGCTTATCAATAAGAATAAGGCATGAAGGTTGCGATTCTTTTTCGATACGTTCGTAAAGACCCGACAGATTTCCGGATTTAATAAAATTAAGCTCATTTCCTTCACTCTCCACTCCAAGATAAAATTGATGTACATGCTTCAATACTTCAACAACTCGTATCTTCTCACAATGTTTCATTAGATTCCCACCGATCCTTAAACTAACAGCCTGATAGTGACCCTTGGTTTGTTTTAGAGATACGAGAACAGCTGACAGATCAGATTGTTTAGACACCATGGAGAGGAGATGGTGAATGACAAAGGATGCATCCGCACCAGATTCCTCCAGGACAACGACTGTTCCTCCATTATTCCAAGAGAATTGGTCCCATCGT
Source organism: Lepeophtheirus salmonis (assembly GCF_016086655.4). Taxonomy (NCBI): domain Eukaryota; kingdom Metazoa; phylum Arthropoda; class Copepoda; order Siphonostomatoida; family Caligidae; genus Lepeophtheirus; species Lepeophtheirus salmonis. The sequence goes on from NC_052131.2 coordinate 30,410,547, forward strand.
AAAGTCGAATGAAATTCTGTAAACATTGCGTTCCTGAAAACATAGACTAAGTTAACTTTGTTCACGGACTAAGATAAAGGTTTGATTGTGTAATTCTTAAGTATGAATAAATAGTGTTTAATTAACAATAAGGAATACATCTCATGTACATAAGATGTTACTATAAAAAAACAATGCATCTCATTAAAATGATGTAACATGCCCCACATTTTAAGGTCATGATCTGTTTGACTCAATCCTTTAATATATTTCTAGATGAATATTACCCTAAAATGACAGATGTTCTACTACTATTACAAGGCTCGATCCCTCAATTCCACCCAAATGCCGGTCAATCCAGTAATATTTTGCAAGATATTATATTAAAATATGTATTTCAAAATAAAATACTACTTAGAAAATGCAATGTGTGTAGCTGCGACTTACGAGTAAAAAGTGTGATTCATGCGTAGTACATGACGTTTCTTGAATTAACATCAGTTCTCTCTAAATCTCTCTAGTCTAGCTCTGAGCATTGTATATACTCTGTGTAGTCCTGCACTTCCTCCCCTGATCCCACCGTACGCTACAGGCGCCTCTAATCAAAATCATTCAATGTCCCGTCTAAAATTTTAATGAATATGTAGCTAAACCTAAAAATAAATATAATGGCATCAAATTATGATGGAATAGGGAATCATTTTAGCAGGTAATTGAGGTTCATGGGGAATGACAGAATGTATTAGGATACTCTTTAAGATGTGGATTGGCGTAGTGAATACAAGGGCCAGGGCTGTGGCCTTCCTCTCTCTTTTCTTTCTTTCACTCCCTCCTTTTTTTCCTCTCATAAAATGGCGATGAAACACTCTATAAAAGAAAATAATAAAAGTAGAGAACCGCCCGGGTTCCTTCCCTAAACTGGTTTACCTTAAAACTTTAAAACAAAATAGAGAGACGAAAAACACGTGATCCATATTTATACAAGATAATGGTCGTAGCTATAATTTTTTTGTACGCTAGGGGCGTCGTACTACGTAACTAACAATGCAACCTTTATAAATTTTACCCTAATTGACGTTGAATAATCAAGATACATTCTCTGAAGGGAACAAAAAGTTGTATATAGCATAAGGAAACATGGCTACAAATGAAACAGTGACGTCACTGTGGTATTATAAAAAGCGACACCTTGTGTTGGAAAAAGAATACTACTAGGACCAATATATCTCTTCGACTTAACAGGCGCGTTTTGTATCTTTGTTTTAAAGCTTTAGTTTACCTGACGTCATTTTGCGCTTTTTCATAGGAACTTTAGCGCGTTCTCCTTTCCCTCAGCGAATAAAAGAGCAGATAGTACATGAGTAATAAGAATAAGAAGAAAGAAACTAATAAGAGCTAGCTAAGAAAGAAGTCAAGCTTTGTTCATCACGGCAACATCGATATTCTATTCTTGCGTGTGTGCATCGTATTGGAAGAAGAAGAAGGAATCCTCGATATAATGCATCCGCTCACGGGTACAGGATATCAACCAGGTTACTTAGAGGGTCAACAACAAAGTCCTCAAGCGGGAGATACGGGTCCTGTGGGTTCACCTCCGACTGAATCTGCGGCCTCTGGCGCCTCCAACAACGGATCCTCCACAACCCCTGCTCCCGCGGAAAATGGGTCTAACAACAACTCGGGAAATGCTACCTATTCGGATATCAATCAAATCCTGGATCAAATCCTCAATATCACGGATCAATCCTTGGACGAAGCACAGGTACACGTCGTCGCCGGATCTGTGACATAATAATAAAGGATCCTTTCTCCCATCCTGCCCCTGGAATCAACACCTTAAGTTGGTCATTTCTATTCACTCACTTAAAAGATCTCATCTCATGACAAATACGAACCCTGGACCCCTTCGTGCCATGAATATGCATCCATTCCGCTTCAAAACTTGTTTTGAATAGAATATATATTTGCTTAAATGTGTGCCCTGTACAAATTGCAACACTCTTGCCAAATCTTACACTAGAAGTCCTTTATATTACCTTGATTATATAAATTCCTTTTCGAACACTTGATATCCCTACCAAAGTGCGTTTTCACGTGACGTGAGCATTGTTGATGCATATACCCCATTTTGTAGGCCTGAAGAACAGTTTTGTAATACAATGAAACCCCCTTTTTCATTCATATTAAGGAAAATAATGGATGCCAAAATGGGACCAACAAATCAAAGGACTTAAATCTGACTATCAAAAATATATCTTAATGGCATAGTTTGATTATATTTCTGACCATAACATGTATTCAAAATAAGTTATTAGATCGTAATACAGTCTTATTTACATAGTTTAGATGGTAAATTAACTAATTGAAAGAATAAGATATTTCATAGGGATTTTCCTCAGAGATTACTTTGATTATATTCAAATATCAGTGTTTTATCAAGTAGTATTCAATGTAGATCTTTTCTATTTATTTGTAAAGGCATTTGATGGACTTTACTCATAGTTCATTAAATATCATCTATCAACCCCCCTAAGATGGGGGTCTCCTTCAATGATGATGTAATTTATAAGTCAGTCAGGAGAAAACGGTCTATATATATTTACGAGAAAAATATTTTTTTCAATGTGCCACATTATACTTGTCAATTAGTATTTTTCTTACGATTTATATGGGGAATATCGAATGGAAATTCAATAATTGATATGAATAACTAGATAGTAAATTCTTCATTCAAAATGTTTCATCTCATTTTTTATTGCAAATTGTACATAATTAAATTGAAACCCACCCGTTAAATTTATATTGAATCTATATCAAATATTCAAATAGTTGTTCTATATCCAATCTTGTGGGGCTTGTAGATCCTATATTTTTGTATGCTTAATTATAGCATATCATCCCATCTATCTATGTATATAAATATATTTATCTTTCATTTGCAGGCTCGTAAACACACTCTGAATTGTCATAGGATGAAATCCGCCTTGTTTTCCGTTCTGTGTGAAATTAAGGAAAGAACCGTCCTATCCCTTCGGAACGTTCAAGATGATAACCCTCCTGATCCTCAACTCATGCGTCTAGATAACATGTTAGTTGCAGAGGGAATTGGTACTGGTAAGGGTTATTTCACATTGTATTTTTTAGTAATTAATTAGATCAACAAGTCTTTTTCCTTCTTGTATAAATACAAATATCTGACAGTAATTGTATGATGCCAAATTTATGTGTGTATATACATAAACATAAATAATCTATTTTTCATTGAATTTATTTCTTCTTCTTTTATTGACACCTTTAAATGCATCAACTAAGTATTAAGATCCTTTTTTTTTTTAATATATGAAGTATAGTTAAAATCAGGATATAAAATAAAGTATTAAATTGCACACGTTTTTAATAATGCACATTTATATAAAAAAACGTATTTGTTTAGGAGAAAAGAAAGAAAAAGTTGTTATTAAATAATAAAAGCTAAGTAAAATTTGAAAGATGATTACTTGTTCATTTAAAGATGCCTGAATCCCCCCTTACTTCGCTGATTCACTTATTATTTTAAGTAATTCTTCCATGTTGGCCTTTTTTCATATGTATATATTGCAAACTAGCGTAAATTTCTCTAGAAATTTCTATATGCATTTACATTGTAAATATTTAATTTTCATGCAATTTTTTTGGACTATTGTCAATTATGGATTACGATGCAAAATGTAGAAGGAGTTGTTACTCTTGATGGGTATTTTTCTTTATTTTGCATATCAGGCGTCTCCTTGGTTACTATATACTATACCAATTTTTATAATATGTATAAATATGAATTTTGTATTACAGCAATTTCCCATTTTTATAATTTATTTTATAGATAAGGCTGGAGCTACTGCAGCACAAAATCTCCAAGATGGAGCAACAGCGATTGAACACACCGACTACAAAAATAAACTTTCTCAAATAAGAACCATTTATTCACAAGAAGTTGAAAAATATGATCAGGGTTGTAACGAATTTACTACTCATGTTATGAATTTACTTCGAGAGCAATCACGAACTAGGCCAATTACACCTAAAGAAATTGAAAGAATGGTCAATATTATTAATAGGAAGTTTAGTGCAATTCAAGTAAGTTTCTACAAATACTTAACTGATTGATGATTAATACATTATTTTGATTTTAGATTCAATTGAAACAAAGCACCTGCGAAGCCGTCATGATTCTACGCTCCAGATTTTTGGACGCTCGTCGAAAGAGACGGAATTTTAGTAAAAAGTCTTCCGAAATTCTGAACGAGTATTTCTATTCTAATTTAGCGAATCCCTACCCCTCAGAAGAAGTCAAAGAAGAATTAGCGAGGAAATGCGGCATAACTGTGTCACAAGTATGTAAATATTTTTGTCCTAATATACCCCTACTTATCGTGGACCATTGGAATCGTGTTAGGGTCAAGTCCATTGTTGTGAAGCTCACATTTATATATGTACAAATATATTTTTTCTTATTATTTGATTTATACTGTAAGGAAATGTTTGGTGCCCTCTATAAAATCTACGTTACAAACATGGAACAGTCCTAAGTTGTTTACCCGAGTCACAAAACTCCTTAGTTCTTTCCGATTGGGACTAGAAAAGGGATATTCTTTTACTTTTTGACTAAAAAGGACTTAAGTTACATTAATCAAGCCATTTAGCCCGAGTACATATATTTTATGTATTATTTAGTGTTAAAATCGAGTATTACTCGAACTTGAAATAAGTGCGACTTTACGAAAGCGTACAGTTTATTGAAAATACATATATTCCTCCATAACATTTTTATTATGTTTAAATTCGACTTTACTTGGACTGAAATGATTAACCAATTTTCAAGTATGATTATAAAGTAAAAAATTACATACAGATCCTCCTTTCTTATTTAAAGAAGAGTTTGTATTCTATTAAAAAGGCCAAAGAAGCCACATTGCATAATATGTTGAAATTCTAACTCAAATGTGTGTTTTTATTGTCCTAACACGGCCTTGATTCGGCCCAGAGCTCAAAAATACGAATATTGTGTTACTTATTATACGTTTTCTCCAGATTTTATATATCAAAGATGTGTATTCGAATCACAGAACTCCTTATTACTTACTTATTTGAGTCCAAAGTTACCTTAAACAAATCACTTGACTCGAGTACACTTCTGTTACGTATATAGATAGTATTGCTATAAATATTTACTTCGTTTCATCATACTGTTGTCTCGTTATTAATATTATTTCCTTTCTAGGTGAGTAATTGGTTTGGCAACAAGCGGATTCGCTATAAGAAAAACATTGTAAAAGCTCAAGAAGAAGCCAATATGTATGCTGCTAAGGCAGCTGCTGCGGCTGTAGCTCCTGGAGGAAGTTCTCCCTGGGGCGGCTCTCCTTTCCCAGGTGGAGCAGGAGGTAGTGACGGAGGAGGAAATTTCGGACAAAACTTTTAATTTCTACCTTTTTAACATTTGTTGTACTATCATCATCGCCAACTCAAACACCTCCATCACACACACATCTACCACCACCAAATCTAACAGACTTAATCGAATCTTCATTTCTCTCTCTCTTTCTTTCGTCGTCCAGGACAATGACGACGAAGACCTCATTTATTATTATTATTATACCTCTTCTACTCTGCTGCTGCTGCGACAACTGCTAAAGCAAGAAGAATGGGAATCTCTCTTGTTGTGTGGATCTCTTCTGTATTCTTCTTCATTTCTTTATAACTCAAAAACGAAAGAAGAAAAATCATATTAGGGGGGAAGAATTTACTTTTTGTACGTAGTTGCATTTTTTCAAAAAGTGAATTACAAAGTATTATCCTCCATTTTTTTTTTGGTCTCTCATTGAATTATTCAAATATTATACTTATTGTGTCTCCCTTTCATTTAAAAAAAAACATTAAATTTGTGGACCTTTTCTAAAAAGGAAAACCTTTCAAAAAACAATACAAAAAGCTGAGTTTAAAACGTATTTAAATTTTTTTTTTTTTTTTTTTTGGAGAGAAGCAAGTTCTTTATTTAGTAGTTTTTTTTATCTGATTTAAAAAAAAAATATATATTAATAATATGATGCCTCAATTAAATGAGAAAAATAAAAAAAAAGATCTTACGGTTGTGTATGTGAATCTCTTTGTTAGTTAATAATTATAATAATAATACTGTTTGTACATCTTAATTATCTACGAGCGTATCCGGTGATATTTTTTTCTTCAAATTTCTTATAAAACCCTTACATTTTGTACATTTTTTTTCTTGCTCGTTGTGACATCTTTATGTTCGTGTACATTTATATATACACTCCACAATTTCCTCTTCGCCCCAATCAATCGATCAACACAAAGAGAGTCTTCCCTCACTTCACATCCCTGTTGTGTGTTTTTTTTTTGTTTTTTTTCGCTTCCCTGCCTGTCATGATTTTATTTTATGTCTCAATCTATAATATATAGAGTCATTATCTCTCATTATGTTTTCGCAACAATTTGACCATTTTTTTAAGTATATATTATATTATAATATTATTATTATAAGAAAAGAGAAAGCGTTATTTAGTTCAGGCCTATGTTATTATTATTTTTTCCCTTTCTAATGAATTTTTTTATTTCTTTTAAAAAAATATATAGAATCAATCTCTCATATAATTATTATTATTCTTATTTAGTAGTAATTAACTCTCAAAATAGATCTTTTCCCCCCCGTTTCCTCTTTCTTCTAAAAACATATAAAGTTCTCCATTCATACTTGTTAGTGTGTTTTTTTTGGTTTTTTTCCACATTCCAGTATTATTTTTGTATGAAACAAAGAAAGTGTTTAAGGGGATGTTGCGTGTGTTTTGATACTGTATGTAGTGTGTTGTGAATATCTCTCTTTCTTTTGTATTTTGAAGTTATTATTTGTAAAGAAGCTGCAAAGAGGAAGAAAGAAGAATAATTTGAATCTTTCTTAAATTCTCTGGCTCCTCACAATGACTTATTCAATCATTTACTCACACGCTCCCGCCGTCTCATCACACTTTCCTTACTTTTGCGTATTAGGTTCTGTCAAATATTTTTAATTATTTTATTATGACTTCTACAACTACAATAAACTCTACAACCACTTGATGAAATGTTAACGAATCCATACGTTAAAAATGTGTGTCTTTTTTTATCATTATACTATTATAATTAAAGTTATTAGTATCTTTTTTTTTCTTTTTAAATGAATGTAAATAGATTATAATTATTCATCGTGTACAATCTTTTCTTTATTTCGTGTTGTATGTAGGGGTGAGGAGAGGAAAGAAGTATTTGATTCCTTGGCGATTTTGTAAGTTTGCCTCCTGACTAAGAAAAGAGGGATTTGTCATTTTATTGGTAGGCTTATTTTAACAGTGAGAAATGGGCCAAATAAATTTGTTAAGTAGTGATATGCTATGAGCAAAGTTCATTAATTGGTACTCGATTTTTAACTTATGAAATTTTTTTCAAAAAAATTTATTTTCTATGAAGAGTTGTGAATTCAAATTTTTTTTATTTGAAATATTTTCCAAATAATTTAATTTTGGGATTTTTTCATGCGGACGCCCCTGCAAAGGAGAGTATTTACTCTGAACCTGTCAAAACTTAAGATTATGCCTATTGTTTTTAAAGCAAATTACATTATATGTTATAATCCCACTGTAATTAAACATTTATGTCTTGATTATATAAACTGTCGAATTACGCTTATGACCACGATTCAAATAAGTTAAGATAATTTTTAAGTTAGTCTGTTAAACATAAATTATACCAAAAAAAGTTAAATGACAGCTTTTAATTACGAGTATAGCTTAAAGTCCTAGTGTTTTTTTAAGAAACATGGAAATAGTCTAGTAACAAAATTTAGCTCGCGTCAAATCAATAGTTTTAAGGAAGAAAAATTGTTGCGTCTTGACGAGGGAGAGACGCAACAATTTACCATTATGTCAAAGGTAGGACATAATAATTTAACCTTAATAATTTAATTTTACGGCCTTTTTAATCCCGACTTCTCTTTAATTAGTTTTTTATCACCATAAGATTTGAGACTCTGTTCGAGACTGTTTTTCCCAAGCCTTTCTTAAGTGATTTTTCTAGACCAAAAGCTATATTTGGTTCAGGCTGTGGACCAGTCTTTTTTTTGTGAGACCAATTTTTTGTGTATCCTAAGCATTTTTTAGCGTTTTCTTGATGTTGGTACTAAATCGTATTTTTTTTTATTTGATTTTTTTTTTCTTCAAAAATTTTTCCTTAGTTGCTGTTAAATTTGCTAAACACTCAACTGAAAATTTTTCACGATTTTATTTTTGCTCGAGTGTGAGCATTCTATTTTGCACACAGCTTTCTCATGCCGAAATTTTCAGATAATATGCGATATCCCGCCCGTTTTGAAATGCCTACGATTTCTTCTAGCTCGCCCATTTTCAGTGTACGCTCCATCAATACCGCTTTGTGGATTTTCTGCACAATTTATGGAGTCTTCATTTCATTTGTTCGATAACTGCGATGCTTGTCTTGGCTGCTCGTATGACCTCGTTTAAACTCACTTAGTCAAAATTTACCTATTGCAAACGAAGGAACAGACTCACTTAGAGTAAAATCCAGTTCCACTTTTATATTGGTTGGGCTGAGGCCTTTCAAATAAGAGTAATGTATCACATAACGATGACCAATTTTCTCCATTTTCACATATTCTCACTGAAAATATTAACTATTGATGGATGCCAAACAAATACTATACAACGTGGCACCTTCAAACTTTGAAACATATGATTTATAATTGATTATTTGTAATACATTGATTTTTTTTGTAAACAATTATAGCCATTTCTTAGTCATGCCGGATACTTATGACACCAAACCAACATGTATCAGAGTTTTGTTCTTTGAGGATAAAATAGCTAACCGATCGGTTTGAAATTTGACAAATGAATGTTCTTGATAACACGGTGAATTAAAATTTACTTTAAAAAGAGAGGAACAATATTTAATAAACGACTTCAAAAGATTCCTAGGTGATATGGAGTAATTTTAATACTACAGGGTTGACCTTATCTAGTGGTACACATATTATTTTTTTCAATTTTTCAAGAGTAACATTTAAACAAGATGTTTTGTGAGGACATTTATTTAACAAAATCATTTAAAAATAGAGCTTGGCACAATTTTTATTCACTATGTGAGCCTCAGCTATAGTAATTGCCTCAATACGAGGCCTAAATCCCTAGCATACCTTGACTATGTTGTCAGACTCGTGCTTAGTCCACTCCTTCTTAATGGAAGCCTCTAGAGACTGTACACTCGCGTGAGGAGTAGCACACACCCTATCCTACAGAAGAGTCTCGATAGAGTAGTCCAAGGGGTTCGTGTCTAGAGAGGAGGGTGGCCACATGTTGAGGTCCCTAAAGTTTGGAAAGTTGTCTTTCAGGGTGCCTGTGTTTTAACAGCACGTTGACACGGAGCTCCGTCTTTAGTGAAAACAATGTTGTCCCGAACTTTTTCAGCCCCAAGGTAGCACTTTCTTTTCAAGAAGTTCGACGTAAGCATCTGCATGGAGCCGTCCTTTCTCTCCACAAAAATGGGAGGGCAGACTCCGCAACGCGTAAGAACGTGGTTCCGGGTGGACTTTTTGTTCTGAAGACATGTTTCACTGGAGTTGAGACATTGTCTGGATGTTCAGTTGTGATGTAATGGCTGTTCTACCTTGTCACAGTGGAAGTAACGCTGAAATTTTTTCGGAGCAAAATATTGCCCGAATCTTTGGTTGCATTGAGAAAATTTGGAATCTTCTTTGGTCTTTCAAACTGCCTCAGCTTGTTCTGTTCAGTAATAAGATGTCTCTGATTTTGTACCGATGTCATCCCGGATTGAAAATAATAAAATGTGTACCACTAGATTAGATCAACCCTATATAATGATTACTTATACTTAATCAATGCAACTCTAAAAGAACATTTAAAAAATAAATAAATATATATAGTTAAAGAAGGGGTAAATACCTTGAAATCTATTGAACTCTCTTTCGAAGATATGATTAATCCCAAGGAGGTCATTAGGGGCCAAAATATATTATATTGAAAAAGTACCCAATTTTTTACAGCTTAAAATTATGTATTTCAAAACAATTATTACTTATGAACATATAATCTGAATTTATATATTAATAAAATTAAAAGTAACTTAATAAACATGGATTCAGACAACTTAGTACAGTCTTAATAAATAAGATAGAGTTCCCGCATAAAAATACAAAACCGACACTAGAATCAAAACAAAAATCAACAATAATTGATTTGTTAAAATATTTTTTACAGTATGAATCATATTTACTGGTATTTCTAAATTTAGATAAAATATTAAAAACTTATGCAGCATTAAAATTAATTTGATGTCTGTATGGACCAATATTACACTAGTCCATTTTTGGCATTTATTTTTTGAAAATGTTTTCTCCTATAAACCTAAAATATGAATTTTGGTAAAGAATGATCATTGACAAATTTTGAACGATTTTGAAACGATCAACGACCTTATATTATTAATAATTAACATTTTTCCTCCGAAAAATTGTGTTTTCTTTCTCAATTATGTCCCAAACTCAGGCAGATTTTATTAATTTTATCTTTTAACCATTTGTACACAAATAAACTATTTTTAAAGATATTAGTGATGAGACAATTCCATGGAAAAAAATCCTGATGCCGATGCGATTCTAGTAAAATTACTGATGCTGATTCTTCAATATTTTAAAAAAATAGTAAAAAATACAATTTTGCTATCAGGGGCGTCTACAGGATTATATTTTAGGGAGGGGGGCTTGGTTTTCGGAAGTTTTTTGAAAAAAAAATCCAAAAATTGAAATTTTGTATAAGAAATTTTGAAAAATTAAATTTTTTTAAGGATACATTTCGATATTTATTTTTTTTTCAAAAATCTACAACTGACACAAAAAAATAAATTTTTCGGAAAAAAATTTCAAAGCCCATGGCTCTTCTCAAAAAGTTACTGTTTTTGGAGAAAACTTTTCAAAAGCCACAACTGTTCACAACTAACAAAAATTTTTGAAAAAAAAAAAATTCAAATATTAAATTTTCAGGAGAAAAATAAAAAAATACTTAATTTGTCATAGAAATTTAAATTTTTTAGAATTTTTTTTTTGAAAAATTGAATTAAATTTCAAATAATAATATTCTATTAAAAAGCAAAAATTCCCTAATTTTGGGTGGTTTAAATATTATATAAGAATCGGAATTGCAAATTAAAATTTATTTTCCCGATGCCAAATCCAGAAAATACAGCTGATTCGCCAATTCCCGACTCTGATTAATCGTACCGTCACTCAAAAAATATTAATGTATTGTTTTTAATAGTTATTACATTTGATTGAAAACAGAATAGGAGGGCAAAAAATCTTTTTTTTAAATTGTTCAAAACTTTGTAAATGATCTGGTTTTACCAAAATGCGTGTTTTAGGTCTATCAGAGCTCATCATTTCTAACAAAGCCAATATATATAAAACAAAAATGATATGGTTTTAACTTGTAAGAGTATTTTATATTTACTGGAACATGCCAAAATGAAATTTGTTACTTGTGTTAATATTGAATAAAAATTAGTGATGTGCCACGAGCAAAACGCGTACATCGGACCTCAACTTTTATGAGGTAAATAAAAAAAAAGACACAAAAACTGGACTCGTAAAAAAACCCCGTCAAAACTTGGGGTTCTTTGTTTTTCTTTTTCGAGCCCATATTAACATGTAAATATTCCAAGACTGACTTCCTTTCTCAAAACTCCAAAATACTTATTCAACAAAATTCAACTTGCGTCACATCACTAATTAAAACATTTGTGTTTGCTTTTTGTGTATGCATACCTATCTGTGATATCTGTAAAAAACCCTACAATAGTGAAGACTCAGCATATGTGCATATTATTTATTTCACTTTTCAGACCCCCCGTCATGTTAACTTGGCTTAGTTATAATATATACTACAAACCATCCCCCCAGGTATGGACTTCTTTCTTATGATAAAAGTCGTAATTCGTTTATTTCAAGCATTCATAGAGTGCATGAGGAATATAATTATTTATTATATTTATACTTTGTTGTGTTGTCTGGAATATCTAAAATAAAATGTGGATATTTGCGGCCCTTCTATACAAAAATAAAGCTAGAATCATGGGTGTGCGTAAGATTATATATATACATTTTTTTTTGGGGTCCCCAAAAACAAAAAAAAAAAACTCTTAAAATAGCTCTTGTGACTTAAGTATTATTTTTATGAATAAAAAAAAAAATATTTTGTTATAAACTTCAAATTACATAGCAACATAGATGCATCGAAAAATTGTCTAAATGAGAAGTCCATTTTTTATTCACTTAAAAAAATTCCTAAGCCCCAAATTGAAGAAACTTTTTTTTCGAAAAAAAATCCAAAAACCAATAATCAAATCCTCAGCCTAAAAGCAAATGTCAAGATGTCAATTAACAAATGTGAGAGTATCAAAATGTATTACTTTTGTAGATTTCTAGGTGAATAATTCTAAATTAAATTTTTTTATGAAGGCAAATTAGATTTTCTTAGAAAAGATAATCATCCTATGTGGTCCATCAACACAAAAACAAATTAGTATGACTTTTCTCAAAAATTAGTATGTTCTACGTTTTTAATAATCAACCAGTCATAATATAGGGCCCCGACAAGCTTAGTAGTGGACCTGGATCCATAATCTACCAAGGTATTGTATTATAAGTGTGTGTCGCTCACTATTTTTACAATTTGACAGAAGTAAGAATCCCATTTTAATGACGTCACATATGTGTGGAAAACGCAAGCCCGTACTTGTATTTTACACTAAAATTACAAGGAATCTAACTTAAAATGTAAGATTTTATACTTGCAAACTAGGCCTGGCACTATATAATAGGGAATTGCATTTTATTTTCATACTATATCCTTGTAGGTATGAAAAATAAAAAAATAGGTCAACATCTATCTACGTTTATGAATATAATACGGTAGACAACTATTACTATTAATTGCCTTGTAGTTGTAAGTTTGAACAACTGCATCTAATCATTTGTGAATATTTTTCAATTTTCTTTGGATAGGGGATATACACCATTATCTTAATATTAGGTATAGTTTTATAATCAAAACAATCATTATATGGAATAAATCCATTATATACTAAAAATAAGTGGAAATTATTTTTTCTTAACATGAAACCCTCTTGTGAAAGAAATAAACTCACAACTAGATCTTAATTTGTTATTTATGTTAGTATAGAGTTTATCTTGCTAACAGAACTGAAGATGATACATTGAATAGGCCTCTGTTGGCTTGTGATTTTTACTTATCTATTCAGAAAGAGATAAAAAATTGAATAATACTCGAGAAATTAAATGTTCTAAAGATTTCCCACTTGTATATTGCTTGCAATAGCTTATAATACAAACCATTAATAGTTCTACAGCTAATAATTAATAGAAAGAATTTTGAAATACTACTCACCTGACAACAATCACAATAACAAAATATCATTTGCATTTCCAAGATATAAACCGAATAAATCAATAAGATAGAAAAAATAAAATAACAGAGAACTCATAAATAGGGAATGTAAATTTTGAAGAATATAATTGATACTTTATTATTTTTTCAATCAATACTAAAACAATCGTATTATTATATTGTTA